>NC_140715.1:19322500-19817500 GCF_050655825.1 Lonchura striata
CCGTGTGGGTGAAGGCTGCCAAGAAGAAAGCAGAGAAAAGGATGCTGAAGGAGAAGGAGGTTGAGTCTGGGGCCAAGCAGAGCAGCATCCCCAGGGATTTTGGGTCGGATCCTGCGGGGTTTCACACCATAGTGATCGACTGCTGCGCCGTGCAGTTCCTGGACACGGCCGGGATCCGCGCGCTCAAGGAGGTCTGCAAGGACTACGGGGACATCGGGGTCCAGGTGCTGCTGGCCCAGTGCAGCCCTTCCGTCAGGAGCTCCCTGCTCCGAGGGGAGCTCTTCAAGCAGGGGGAGGACCACCTGCTCTTCCACAGCGTGCACCAGGCCGTGGACTTTGCCCTGGGCACGCACGGCGCTTCCAAGAACTAGCGTGGAAAGAGAGAGAGATTGGAACGTGTCGTGTGTCTGTGGGGCTGATCCGTGCGTGCTCAGGTAGCGGGCCAGGGTGGAGCCAGCACACTGGCACTGGGAAATCTCTCTGGATTGACCTGCCAGCGTGGTGATTCCATGGGAGGTGCTGAATGAAGGCACTTCTCAACTTGATTGTGGCCAATCTGCAGATCTTTACTTTGCATAGTTCATCTCACGGCTCCTCTCTGGAGCTTCCTGCGTCTCAGTTCCACTCTTAGCTTGTGATCAAATCTTTTTTTGCCACCCTGTCCTTGAGGATGGAGTGGGGTTTTGGAGTAGCCTGGATGTCCTGTCCAGCTGAAGAATGAGGCAACTAATTTCTCATCCCTCATTGTGGCATCGCTTTCCATCACCACCCCCTTGTGTTTGCCAAGGAATGGCTGCCAGGGACTGTTTGCTCTTTGCTGGCCAGTGCTTGAATATTCAACCTCCCTGAATCTCAGATAGAGAAATCAAATCTAAACACGCAGGAAAATATCTTAATGAATATCTTCTCACCAAGCACCTCTCACCTCCAGAGGTTTTGGCACAGCCTCCTAATTCAGCCAGGCCACAAGGACATGGTTATCTCATTTCTCCACAGGCCTCTGCCTGTGGAAATGCTGCCTCTCCAGCTTGATTTTAATGATTATTTTTTTCATAGATGACTCTTTAGAAGTCTGATTAATTCCTATGGCCAGTCAATTGTTTTCCTAATATTTAGGAGCTCTTTAGAACTGTGAACATTAGATATGGAAAATATCTAGCTCTTTAATTTTAACCAAAAAAAGTCCCTTCTAGGCAGTTTTTTATGCCAGGTACAGAGAATCACAGGCACCAAAGTGAAAAGGGACAAATAGATTATCCAGCATCTGCCCAAATGTGTCCATGTCACACAGACTTTGTGCAGGAATGCAGGATTTATTGGCTATAAACCCTTTCCTGTGTCCTGGACTTTATGCAATGGGAGTGCACAGACCATTGGAAAAGGAGCCAGGAAAATTCTTTCCTGAGCTACTTTTTTTTTACCAGGTCAGTATAAATAGAGCTTTTTACTTTGATTTTAAATTCTGTGGAAGTGAAGAGTGCCTGTTCTTCATGCTAAAATACAAGGGCAGGATTTTTTACTGCTTTCCTCACAGCAGTAGAATACAATTGTGAAGGCAGAATTGAGAAATTAAAGCTTTTCCTGAATATCAGCTATACACAGCACACACCCCTGGAAGAGGCTGCTTTCCTCCCAGAGGAGTTTACAATCTGAATTTCGGGTTCTTCACAGCTTTTAAAAGGGAAAGGTGCTGTGAACAGACAATATTCTCATCCTTAATAATTCAAAAATAATGAGTCAGAAGCTAAAAAAAAAGGTGTAAATCCAATATGAACTGTGAAATGTTTACTAAATAGAAAGAGATTTTGAGTTTAAGCTGTTTTGTTGGGTTGTTTGTTTTTTTTTCTGAGCAAGGACCAGTAACTATTCTGTTCTTTCTGTGAAAGCTGAATGTCACGGGTCACTTCACTCTGGGAGCCTCAGAGAAGGATGGGGCAGCAGGAAGATGAGTCCTTTCTGTGTTAACTGAATTTACTGCATTTTTGAAGACAGCAGAGCAGCACAGAAGTGCTGGGGGAGGCGAGGGAAAAGGAGACCCTCAGCACAGTTTGTTCACATGATCAGAAAGAATCTCTGGAATTTTGAACAAAAATCTCCTTTGAAATGCTGATTTTTAACTCCTGTTTTGCCAGAGGGAAGAGCAGGCTAGAAGCACAGAAAGTGCTGATGAAAAAGGACAGCAGGTGAAGGTTGTAAATGTTTTATTTGCAAATATTCCTGCCTGCCTGCAGCTGCTTTTTCTCACCCCTTTGCTCTGAAGCAGGACACAGGAGAGGAGGAAGATCAGGGCAGGTCAACCACCAGTGGGACAAAAGTCAAATAAAAACTGCTCTGGGTGATTCTTTCCTCTTCCCCTCTCTCCCATCTTCTCTCCATGCTCCCCAAGTGGAGATTTTTTCACCTGTGACCCTGCACAGGTTTGTGTAACCAAACTCCAAACCTTTATTTATTGAAAGATGGTTTTGCAAATCCATTCCTACCTGTGCCAGGAAGGGAAGAAAGCAGTGTTAACTCCAAAAGGACCCACTTCCCACGAGTAGTGGGATGTGTATTTGTGGCTCCTGGGTATTTATTTACATAAAAGCACAATGAAACAGTAATAAAATTATTTTTCAGGTAATTAAATTATATCTAAAATACGTGCTGAACGTTACCTGGAGCATGTTGCATTTGGCCTCAGTGCTGTTTGTGCAGCCTCCAAGTTTTGTTTCTAGCAAAACACAAGAAACTATTAAAATGCAACAGCAAAAACAGCCAAAAAAAAAAAAATCAACAACCTTTTAATGCTCTTATTTAAAATTAATAAGTATCAACTAATGCACATTGCCCTGGCTAAAAGGGAACTGAAATAAATGCCATTTGTCAGAGAGTTCAGTGCAATAGGGAGTTGTTGGGAATTAACTGGAGATTAAAGCTTATTATGGCTGGAATTCCTTAGAACAGTGGATTTCAGCCCTGTTCCTCTTGGGCCTGGAATTGTTTTTTAGCAGTGACATGAATCTGATTTGAGCTACTGGCAAGCAGCACATTTTGCTTGACTTTGCTTATGGACTCTTTGAAGCAATCCAATTTTATCTTTAGGAATCTGGGATCACTGATTGGAAACTTTTCCTCTAGGGCATTTGTTCAATCCAGTTTTATCTTTAGGAATCTGGGATCACTGATTAGAAACTTTTCCTCTAGGGCATTTGTTTTGTAAAGGAATCCATATATTTATATATTTATATTTTGCTGCTGTGTGATGGGTGCAGCAGCTGGATCTCTCCATTTATCCTTTTGTGATATTCCTCTCCTGCCTTCTGCTGTTTTAAATGAAATGTGGTGGGCACGTGGCTGTTTTTTTAAGGGGAAATTGCCATACTCACAGCTCCCTGTGCCTTCCCCCATCCCCTGGAGTTGTGAATTTGGGAACAACCATTGAGTTTGGGTTCTCCATCACCTGGAGCAGGGATGTTCCTCCCAGGTGCAACCTTCAGAAGCCCAGGCCAGACTGGAAGCTGGTCTAAATCAGTTCAGCTCTATTCCCAAATGTCCCAATCAGCAATTAGCAGTCTAAATGAAGAATTAAGAGATCATTAGCACGTTCATTAATGACAACAACAGAGCATTATGGAAATGAACTCTCGGTCTCAGCTGTACTGGAAATCTCTTTAGCACTCTGCTGCTGAATGCCAGGCTCTGTTTTTTCCTCGAAAGGTTTCACCTGTCTGAGTGTCCTGACACAAAAACCATTTTCGTGCCCCTCACAAAACAGGGACTGGCACTGCAGGGGGGCTCATTTTGGGTTTCTCAGTGACACTGCCAAGCTGGGGTTCAGTGATGCTGATTTCCTGCAGGACCAGCCTCCCCCTCCTGCTGCTCCTTCCTGTGTTTTGCTGCAAGACACCGAATATTGACTGTAAACAGGAGAAGCTGTGTGTGCTGCTGCTCCATGTGACCTGCTGCTCGGTTTTCATGATCTTTTGATAAAGCGAAAGCTCCTAAACAGTGAACTGAGTGCCCAGGGTGGGGACAGAGGTGCTGCCACCAGCCCCTGCCTCAGTGCTGGGCTCACCAACCACAGGTTTGTAGGGAAAACTTGATTTTATCCCCATCCTGTCCTCAGTCCTGTGTCCATCCCCTGCCTCAGTTCTGGGCTCACCAACCACAGGTTTGTAGGGAAAATTTGATTTTATCCCCATCCTGCCCTCAGTTCTGTGTCCATCCCCTGCCTGGTGGTGGCTCGCTCTATGTCCTGTCCTGTCTGAGCTGTACCCATTGTTGTTTCATCCATTGCCTTTTTGTCACTGGAGATTTGTTAGCATGAGAATTTTCTGTCAAATCTGGTAAAATCACTGGGATTTCTTCAGCACGATTAAAAGATTATATTTATGGGGGTTTTTTGTTGTCACTGCCTGATGGCACTTTCGCCTTGCTCTGCCCCAGCTGCTCTGTGCAGCCAGGACGGGTTTGTGGTGGCATTAATACCCAAAATCAGCATGTGGGGACAGTGATGTGCCATGTGCCGGGGAGCAGCTCCCTCCCGTGGGCCAGGACTGAATTCCTGAGCTGTGGAAATTGCCAGCTTTGGTGCTGCTTGCACTTCACAATAGCTGTCCTTACAGCAGCTGCTGTCACACACTCAGCCTTGCAAAACTGCTGCCGTGCGTTTCAGCCTTCCTTGAGATAAATCAAGCTGTGCAGGGAGGTTTAAGTTGGATTTTAGGAAAGTTTCTTATCCCAGAGGGGGCTGGCACTGCCCAGGCTGGGCCCCAAGGCTGCCAGAGCTCCAGGAGGGTTTGGGCAGGGATGCCCAGGGTGGGATTTTGGGGCTGTGCAGGGCCAGAGGCTGGACTTTGATGGTCCTTGTGGGTCCCTTCCCTTGGACTCTGTGATTCTCTCCCAGGTTCTGTGCCTTGCTCAGGTCGTGGCCAGAAAAAAACAGCGAGCAGCTGTGAGGGCAGTTCTGGGCAGTTCCTCTGACATTTCTGCAGGGCTGTCCTTGACTTGTGGAAAAGATTTTCCTGGCCCAGCGTGGCTCAGCTTTTACCTGAGGATGCCTTTTACCTCAGGGGACCTCTGTGCACTTTCTGTGTTGGTGCCAGCAGAGTAGAAGGAGCACTGGGGGATGGCAATTCCTGCAGGAGTTTCCTCCTGGGAAGCAGAGAACCAGCCTGGCCTGCAGCAGGGCGAGTCTGGCTCCCAGCTGAGACAGCAGCCAGCTCTGCCTCACCTGCTGTGAAAAGCGCCAGGCGCTTGGGTTTTAAAATTTTAAAAGTTTAATACTAATAAAGTGGTTATAAAAATAGTCATACAATTAGAGTAATGAAATTTAGAGTTAGGACAATTACAAGATAATAAAAAGCAAAGAATTACGGATGTCTGGATGCTCTTGGGAACTTAAGTCATGACAAGCATGCCTTGTGAGCAAAGGAATCACCCTTAAAACCATACACTTGTTGCATATTCATACATCCTTCATGGTTATGCATACATTCTATTTAAAATAAGAAACTCTGTCTGGGATATGTCAACTCCTTCTTTTAATCCCCATGGCATCTTCGAGTCCGAGCAAGGCCTGAAGAAATTTGCTTCTTCTGATAAGAAAACCATAAATTCCTATTCTCTGGAGGATTTAAGTGTTCTGTGACTGTTATCTTGGAGTATCTCATTCTTAAAAAAAAACCAAAAAAAACACATCCACAGTTTCTATTTTAAGTACAAAACTATATTTCCCATACTATTAAAATGTGAATACAGCACTTCTAATCAATATAACACAATGCATATAGTACTCAATTTGATATTTGCGAAAAGCCAATCATAAAATGTGCATTTTTCACACCTGGCATTAACTCATCCTTGCCATCCTGTGCTCGGTGGGACGCCCCAGCTCCATCTCCAGGCTCTGGGGGCTGCTTGGGAAAGGTGTCCCAGGGCTCCAGCCCCTTCAGAGCCCTCCCACGCCAACATCTGAGACCTTGGGTGGAGCTTCTGCAGCACTTCCCCGTGGAGAAGCTTCATCACCCCTCTTGCCAAAGCTGCTGACTGCCACCACAGCCTGTGACAGCATCCCAGTGTTCGAGTGGTGGGGAAAAGCTTCTCCTGTTTGAAATCTGCTGCAAGATCCAGTCTTGTCACATGGCAGGAGATTAGATTAGGTATTAGGAGGAAATTCTTCGCTGGGTTGGAAGGTGATCTCATTCCAAACTCCCTCCACTACCCCAGGTTGCTCCAAGCCCTGTCCATGCTGGTTTTGGAGCATTCCAGGGATGGGGCAGCTCCTCTGGGCACCCTGTGCCAGGTCCTCACCCCTCTAAGGATGCCAAACAGCCTGGGCCGGGTGCCAGCTCAGTGGGAAACAGAAACGTGTCTGCACCTTTTTGCTCCACTGTGTTCATCTGGAATCAGTTTAATCTGTTTGCAGAGCCACCAGAGCCTTCCCAGTGATCAGCTGGAAAATCTGGGAAAGGGCCAGGAGCACTGGGAATGTGTCATGCAGGGAAGAACACAGGGGCAGCAAAAGGTGGTCAGAAATTTTTTTCCTCCTTGTATAAAAACAGAGTGCTCCCCAAACCCTCCATAGCTGATGTGCTTGGCTCTGTTTTTTTTCCATCTTCCAGGAGTGAAAATTGCTCTTTATTGTTGTTTATTTGTAATTCTCCTGGTCCCTCAGCCCCCCACGTGCAGTGCCAGGGGCACTTTTGGCCTGCCAGTATTTTGTTATCTTTGCCCTGAGTGTTAAACTGCCCTGCCAGGGAGCAGGGGGCTGCAAAAGCTGCTCTGTTTCCTGGGATGTGTTATCTCTTGGAAATGGAAATAATCCCTTTCCAAGAAACAACTGCAGAGGTTCTGTTCAGCTTTTATGTCCTCGGGTACTTCTGTTTTTCCATCTCAGCTGGGCTTGTCTCCTTTTCCTGTTTTCCCCTTAAAAAAGATGGTGTTTTGCACTAAATACATTTCAAGTGAAGCTGAACCAGCAGCCATCCAAAAATACTGTCAGAGCCCCCCATCTGAAGGGAAGGAAAAGCATCTCTCTTAACCTGGCACCTTTACCTGGCTCACTTCCTTTTTTATCTTTTTTTATAAAAATTGTGATCTAAGTCATGGGGAGCAGTGGGTGCAGCCATGTCCCAGCCCTCTCAGGTCATGGGCCTCCCACAAAAACAATCACAAACGAATTTACAAACCTTAAAGCAAACCAAGCCTCTTTGTGCAGTGCAGTTCAATCTGTTCTGAGGAACACACAAGCTGCAAACCTGTCCTGTAAAAAAACCAAAGGCATGCATTGACACAGCAGCACAAACTTCAATTTGCTGCATTTGCCTGTTACAAAATGCCAGGATAACAATCACAGGTGCAGGAAATTCCTTTTTTTTTTTGCTAACTTTAGGCTAGAAACCAGCAAATGCCACTCCTGCATGTCCTTGTGCCTGGAGCTTGTTGGCACAGCTGTTTCTCACCTGGCTGCAGGGGCTGTGGCGTGGATGGATGTTAAATTGCTCACACACCATGCCAGGAATAAAAACTTTGGATTTCATGCTCTGGGAAGCAGAGGGGCCCTGTCAGTGCAGGCAGGGTCCTGTCCCCACCTGCGTTGTCCAAACCCATCTGTGCAGCTCCAGGATGGAGCGGAGCATGGAGCGAGTTTATAGTGGCAATAAAGAACAAACCTTGAAGATGCTTTTGGAAACAAACTGTTTCAGCTGGGCTGACCTTGCATGGGGAAGGCAGCACAGCCTTGGGTGCCTCAAGGTCACCTGCAGTTCCCCTGGTGGGTTTCTTTTTCTTTATTTTTCTTTTTTTTTTCTTTTTTTGTGATGCTTTTCCCACAGCGAATGTGAAGCTTTTGTGTTTCCTGCCCTTGCCTCGCCTCATGCAGGAATTCCAGAGCTGTCCAAAGTGTCACCAAGGATGTTCTCACAGCTCCTCTGCTGGGATGGAGGACATGGAGTGGCCTCTCCTCAGTGCCCACAGCTGGAATTCCAGCAGGGACAAGGAGCTTGAGAACTGCAAAGAGTGTGGAATATTTTAAAGTAAAGTATGGAGTATATTAAAAGAGATATTTATTAATTGAGTATACAAAAACAACTGGGAATTTGAACACAAGAAAGGGGAGGAAAAAGTTCTAGAAGAAGATGGCAGGGAAGGCTTGGAGAGGGGGAAGAGCAGGGCTTTGTCAGGGCTTCCCAGGATTTATCAGGGCATAAAGGAAGTTTCAATAAGTAAAAGAGCTCCAGAATATATAAATGAAGATGGAATTGGGAAGGAACAGCAGCAGCAGGCAGTGGCAGCAGGCTGGAGGCTGAAGGTAACCTAAATCCTGCCACAGGTGGAAAAAGTGCTTCACCCCATTTTTGTGGTGGACAGGGCAGAGATCCAGAGCTGGATCTTCCTAAGGGAGATCAAACCCAAAGATGGATTGTGCTCAGCTGTGTTTCATCGCAGGGAACAATCAGGCTTTAAAAGTGCAGCCTGGCCAGCTCTTCAGTGGCTGACTCACCACCACTTCAGTGGATTTCAAGATGAAGGATTCCTAGAGAAAATGGAAATTTGGGTCATTTGCTGGGCAAGAAGATGGAAAAAGAAAATGAGTGAGTAGCTACCACATCATCCAGGCCAAGGCACAAAATGAGCTGTGACTGGGAACAATTATAAAGTTTCTGAAAGGAAAAATAGAGTCTGTTACTGAGAGCAGGGGAAGGGAAAGGGGAACTCTCAACGTTGCACCTGAAAATACATGAGCTGTGGAGGAATGGCAGAGAAAAAAAAAGAATTGATATAAATAGATAAAAAGATTGAGCAGCTGCCTCCCTACCATGTGCTCTCATTTTCTCCTGCTGCCAGAGAACACGGATGTTCCTTATTTATTTACTCCTAATTACTGAGATGCAGACTTCCCCTGATGAGATAAATGTAGCTCAGGATGTTGGTTTTCCCCTTCTCTTCCCTCAGGGTGTCTCCCCAGCATCTGCAGCCAAACCCTGTGGGATTCCACCTCTCCATCCCCAGCCCAGCTCTCGGCCCCCTCTCCGAGGTGCCTGTCTGCCAGGAATTTATCCAGCTGCAGGCACATCCAGCAACATCTGGGCTGGGTCAGTGGAAAAGAGATGGAAAAGAAGGGGGCAGAACAAGGGGAGTGTGGGCTGAGAGGTCTAGTGGAGCTTGGTGGCACAGCTGACAAGGGCAGAGCAGTTCCATCTGGTATTTATGGGGCTGCTCTTTCCACTCAGGGGGATGAACAATCCTTTTTTTCCTGGCTGCTGCAATTGCTCACCTTTACCTACCAAAGAATAAAGCCCTGCTCTTTTCCCAGTTGTGTTTGTGCACAGCAAAGCCCCTTGTTATGTGTGCTCAAAGGCTCTGGAAAATGGGAATTGTGCAGATTGGACATATCCAAAGTTCTGCTGCCTCCCTGAAATAACCTGTGTCACCACAGCTTTGCTCTCTGCTTTACACAGCCTCAGTGGAGGAAAAACTGCCAGGAAAGGAAAGTCATTCTGGAACAAACCTCGCTTCTTGGGTTTTGGCACAAAAGCTTGTCCAGAATAGATGAAAACCTGAGCAGAGAAGCCCAGCAGGACCTGAGCTCGCTCAGTTCAGAGAGGGGCAGAGCAGGGAGGTTTCTTTCCATCGTTCCCCTTGTTTAGCAAACACTTCTCCAGATCCAAGCACTCCTCTTATCTGGCAGGAGCACTTCTCTAAGCCCTCTCAATCATTCTTCGTGTCCAGAACAAGTTGTCAGCCAAAATACTCTCGGAGAATGGTGTTTGTTTCCCAAACACAGCCCAGCTTGGTGGCTGCACCGTTTCCAGCGCCTGGACAGAGATAAAAGAGACATGGCCTGGCCCAGGAGCTCAGATCCAAGGGAAGTGGCACCTGGGCCAGGTTTTCCTCTGCCCAGGGCTGCTGCCGGGTGGAGCCAGCTCTGTCCCAGGGGAGAAGCTCCAGGTGCTGAGGGAACACCCAGTTTGCAGCCAGAGGTAAGATCTGGTGATGTGTGCAGGGCAAGGCAATGGGATTTCTCCTCCTCCCAGTTCAGCTCCAAACCACAGCCACCGTGGGGTCTCCCCTCAGGAGTGTTTTTTCTCTGTGTGTTGTTCAGTTGTCACAAAAAAGGTTTTTTGGTGCGTTTTGATTGAAAAAAAGTTGGATTAGCTCTGGAAGGTCTCTGTTACTTAACCAGCCTGACAAAGCTGGATAGCAGATGGGAGCTCCCGTTTGATGCAAGCCACAAATCTAATGCAATTTAAAACTATGTAATGTTGAAGGAAAAAATAATTTGCAAATTATCTCCCTTACCCACATCTTGATTCCTAAAGTATCCTCTGGAATATCTTAACATTTCCAAAAGAAGTTTTTTGCCTAAGTAGCGGTGTCTTGGCAGAAGGAGTTTTAGCTGGAGTGAAATTCAGTGAAATTTCACTGAAATCCAATAAAGTTCCCGTTTCGAACCAAGAGGGACGGGCAAGGAGCACGGGGGGCTCTGTATCTCTGATTTGGGGCTTGTGATTAATCAACTCTGGAAGTGACAACAAATGAATCAACGTTGGGAAAACACTTTTGGTGGATTTGTCTGAGGTAACAGTGGGTGATGTGGTACCTGCTCACTCATTTAATAAATGTATTTATTTATTTGTTTGTTTGTTTGTTTATCTGCCCATGCCACGAGCCCTGGACCTAAGCAAAGCCCCCTGTGCTCGTGCCTGCAGCCCCCTGATGCTTTCCTGCTCTCCTGCCCTTAGCTCCCCTGTGCCCATGGAGGACACGTCCGCGGAGGAGCCGGCGCCCAGCAAAGCCACCCTGGGCTCGCCCCGGCCTCACGAGGCTCCCGCCACCTTTGTCAGCCTGGAGGAGCAGGAGCCCGCGGCCTGCAGCGCCGGGGAGCTGATCCTGCAGGAGGCCAGGGCGGCGTGCGGGCGCCGCGGGCCGGGCGCGTGGCTGCGCCGCCTGCTCCCGGTGCTGGTGTGGCTGCCCCGCTACAGCCCCCGCACCCAGCTGCTGGGGGACGTGGTCTCGGGGCTCCTGGTGGGCGTGGTGGCCATCCCCCAGTCCATCTCCTACTCGCTGCTGGCCAACCAGGACCCCATCTACGGCATCTACACCAACTTCTTCTGCAACATCATCTACGCGGCCGCGGCCACGTCGCGCCACGCCAGCGTGGGCTCCTTTGGGGTGCTGTGCCTGATGGTGGGGCAGTCGGTGACGCGCCAGCTGCAGCTGGCGGGCTACGGGGACAGCAGCGCTGCCCTCGGGGACAACTCCAGCTCCCCCAGGAACGGGACGGAGCTCTGTGACAGGAGCTGCTACGCCATCACCGTGGCCCTGTCCTTGAGCTTTCTGGTGGGCCTTTACCAGGTAGGATGTTCACCCTGGTGATGGTTTCTCCGAGTTTGAGGTCTCCAAGGGTTGGGTCAGGCTTAAGAGCCCTGAGAAATGTTTCTAGACTCTGACACCCATGAATATTTGTGAATGCAGTGATTTTTAAAGTGCAAACCCGGCTGAATGGGGGTTGTTTTCCTCCGTGGGACAACCAGGTCCTTGGATGTCTCTGAAACATCCTCAGGATCAGACACAGCAAGAGAGGAGAAGGATCTGTGAACTGCCTTCCCACCGCCTCAGTTCTGCAGCTGGGCAGCTCAGAAGGGGTTTGGGGCTGGCGAGGACCACCCTGAAGCACCCTGCCATGCTCCCTGGCAGTGTCCCCACTGCCTAGGCCAAGCTGCCACTGAGCAGTTCCAGGCTTTTCCACTGGGACAGCTAAAATTCAGAGCATCCCAAGTGAGTGATACCCAGAGCTGCTCTGATGGGGCTGCTCGTGAAGAGGCAGCAGCAGGGACCTTGTAGGATTTTTTTGTGTGGCATCCCCAACCACAGAGAAGTGTTGGAGGTAGGTGTCTCTAGTTTTCCATACCCCAGATTAACTCCTGAAGACAAATTCCTCCCATGGAATGCTCAGCATATCCCCAGACAGAGTAGCCAGAGCTGCTAAAGTGGCAGCAAAGCGACACAAATTTCCAGCCACCCCTCCCAGCCCTTCTCACCCCTGCTAAAGCTGTGGCTGCTTTGCCTTTCAGATCCTGCTGGGGGTTTTCCAGATGGGCTTCGTGGCTGTCTACCTGTCAGAGCCTCTGCTGGGTGGCTTCGTGGCTGGCTCCAGCCTCACCATCATCACCTCCCAGATGAAATATCTGCTGGGCCTGAAAATCCCCCGGCACGAGGGGGTGGGCTCCTTCATCCTCACCTGGGTGGACCTTTTCAGGCACATCCACAACACCAACATCTGCGACCTGCTCACCAGCCTGGTGGCTTTGGCCATCATAGTGCCCGTCAAGGAGCTCAACGAGCGCTACAAGGGGAGGATGAAGGCCCCGTTCCCCATCGAGCTGCTGGTGGTCATCGTGGCCACGCTCGTCTCCCACTACTTTGACTTCGAGCAGCGCTACAAGGCCGCCGTGTGTGGGGACATCCCCACGGGCTTCAGGAAACCCACCGTGCCAGACATCAGCCTGTTTCCCAGCCTGGCCCTGGATGCTCTGCCCATCGCTGTCATTGGCTTTGCCATGACCGTGTCCCTGGCAGAAATCTTTGGCAAAAAGCACGGCTACGCCGTCAGCGCCAACCAGGAGATGATCGCCATTGGCATGTGCAACCTCATCCCTTCCTTCTTCTACTGCTTTGCCAGCTCTGCTGCCCTGACCAAGACTCTGCTGAAGGAGTCCACGGGGAGCCAGACGCAGGTGTCCGGGCTGGTCACCTCGCTGGTGCTGCTGCTGGTGCTGCTGTGGATCTCCCCGCTCTTCTACTCGCTGCAGACCTCCATCCTGGGGGTGGTCACCATCGTCAACCTGCGGGGCGGCCTCAGGAAGTTCCGTGACACGCCCAGGATGTGGCAGCTCAGCAAGCTGGACACGGCGGTGTGGTGGACAACCATGCTGTGCTCCACGCTGGTCACCACGGAGATCGGGCTCCTGGTGGGCGTTTGCTTCGCCCTGCTCTGCATCATCTTCCGCACGCAGCGACCCCGGGCCACGCTGCTGGGCAAGGTCAGCAACAGGGAGATCTACGAGGACCAGGCCGCCTACAAACAGCTCAGCAGCATCGCCAACGTCAAGATCTTCCGCTTCGAGTGCTCCCTCTACTACGCCAACAAGGATTATTTCAAGGCTGTGCTGTACCAGAAAACCGGGGTCAACCCCGTGCTGCTGGCTGCCAGCCACCCCCAGCCCGGGGCCCAGGCAAGCCCAGAGCCAGGCAGGAGCTGCTGGGCCCCCGATTTTGGCTGCCTGAAACAGGCCAGGAGAAGGGCTGAGAAGCCTCCAGGAGATGCCTGTCCCCCCTCCACAGATATGCACACCCTGATCCTGGACTGTGGGGCCATGCAGTTCATAGACACCGTGGGTCTCTCTGTGCTCAAGGAGACGCACCACGACTACAAGGAGGTTGGTGTCCAGGTGCTCCTGGCCAACTGCAACCCCTCCATCCGCCAGCGGCTGCGGGAGGGAGGCTGGGCTGGCCAGGCAGGCAGCGCTGGGGGCCAGCTGGCCTTCCACAGCATCCACGACGCCGTGCAGTTTGCCGAGCGCTGGCACCGCGGGCAGGGCAAGGACAAACAGGCTCCGGAGCCCGAGGAACAGAACTTCCAGGTGGCTTTGTAGCCCTGGGTGCGAGGTTTTCAGAGGAGAGGGGCTCGGGAGCAGGTTCGGTGTTTGTGCCGTCTGAGTGACGGCAGGAAGGGGCTGGGATGCTCTGCCGGCAGGACAGGAGGTGGGAAGGATTCGGGAAGGGTTTGGGAAGGATTTGGGAGGGCTGAGCTCGGAGGATGCTTGGGATGGGGCAGAGGGTGGGAAGGGTTCGGGAAGGATTTGGGAAGGGTTTGAGAAGGATTTGGGAGGGCTGAGCTCGGAGGATGCTTGGGATGGGGCAGAGGGTGGGAAGGGTTCGGGAAGGGTTTGGAAGGGCTGAACTCGGGATGGGGCAGAGGGTGGGAAGGGCTCAGGAAGGATTTGGGAAGGGTTTGAGAAGGATTTGGGAGGGCTGAGCTCGGAGGATGCTTGGCATGGGGCAGAGGGTGGGAAGGGTTTGGGAAGGGTTTGGAAGGGCTGAACTCGGGATGGGGCAGAGGGTGGGAAGGGTTCGGGAAGGATTCAGGAGGGTTTGGGAAGGGTTTGGGAGGGCTGAGCTCGGAGGATGCTTGGGATGGGGCAGAGGGTGGGAAGGGTTCGGGAAGGATTCAGGAGGGTTTGGGAAGGGTTTGGGAGGGCTGAGCTCGGGATGGGGCAGAGGGTGGGAAGGGTTCGGGAAGGATTCGGGAAGGACTTGGGAAGGGTTTGGGAAGGCTGAGCTCAGGATGGGGGCAGAGGGTCGGAAGGGTTCGGGAAGGGTTCGAGAAGGGTTCGGGAAGGGTTTGGGAAAGGTTCGGGAAGGATTTGGGAAGGGTTTGGGAGGGCTCAGCCCGGGATGCGCCCGAGCTGCGGGGGCGGCCGAGCTGCGCCTGCCCCGCGTGGCCGCTGGGGGGCGCGAGTGAGCCGCGAGCGGGGCCGGGAGTGCCGGGAATTCGGGAAGGGACCCCAAAAACTCATCCCAATCCATCCCTGCTATGACAGGGACCCCAAAAACTCATCCCAATCCATCCCTGCCATGACAGGGACCCCAAAAACCCATCCCTATCCATCCCTGCTATGACAGGGACCCCAAAAACCCATCCCGATCCATCCTTGCTATGACAGGGACCCCAAAAACCCATCCCGATCCACCCCTGCCATGACAGGGACCCCAAAAACCCATCCCAATCCATCCTTGCTATGACAGGGACCCCAAAAACTCATCCCAATCCATCCTTGCTATGACAGGGAGCCCAAAAACTCATCCCAGTCCACCTCTGCCACGACAGGGACCCCCAGACCTATCCCATTCCACCCCTACCAGGGCAGGGATCATGAGCATCATCCCATTCTCACCCCCAAAAGAAGTCCTCCTGGAGGGATTTTGGCTTGGAAGCCCAGGGATGGGAGACTGCTGTAAATAAAGTGTGTGGAAAAGGAATCCTGTGGCTGTGCTCAGGAAAGTGCCTTTTTGTGCTTAAAAGTCGATTTTAAATGGATTTAAAAGTTCTTTTAGATGGTGTGCCCGGCTGCTCCCAGCTCTTGGGGCAAGGCTGTGCCAGGGGGGCTGAACTGACCAAAGATCTCCTTGCATGGAGGGATGGGTGGTTGGGCTCCAGGTGTGGCTGGGATGCAGCTCCCAGGAGCTCTTCCCAAGGATCCTCTCAGACCATCCCAGCATGAGGAAACTCCCCAGGGAGTTGCCTCAGCCACAGAACAAAGAGGAGTGGGGCACTTCGTGGGGGGAAGTAAAAGCAACAAGGCAATAAAAATCTCCTGTTACCTGATCCCCCCTTCCCCTTTTGAACAGCATTGCCATCATCTCCTTTACACGGCTGTTTCTGGGGAAAATGAAACTGTTTTAGTTGGACCTTAGAGGTATTTATGGTTTCAGTGGGGTCATAAAGGCCCAGCAGGAAATAAACCCCGTGCTGGCAATGCCTTGGCACAGCCTGGAGCAATCCAGAGCAGAGATCCTGCAACGGGCACGGATCTTCACGTGGGCAACTGGAGCAGTGCCACAGAGACAGCCAGCAGTTCTGGGGTGAAAACCTCCTGTCCTGTCCTCTATAACCTCCTGTCCTGTCCTCTCCAGCAGTTCTGGGGTGAAAACCTCCTGTCCTGTTCTCTATAACCTCCTGTCCTGTCCTGTCCTCTCCAGCAGTTCTGGGGTGAAAGCCTCCTGTCCTGTCCTGTCCTGTCCAGCAGTTCTGGGGTGAAAACCTCCTCCCCTCCTCTATAACCTCCTCCCCTGCCCTCTCCAGCACCTGGCACCTTGCTGGCAGCCCTTGCCAGCCCAGCTGTCCCACCCAGCTCCAGCAGCCCCTGTCAGCCCTGGCACCCAGTGCTCCTCCCATGCCACTCTGTGCCAAGGCACTCAATAATTGCTGGTTCTATTAATAATTAATAATTAATTATTATCTATACTATCAATATTACTAATTAACATTAAGTAATATTGTTAGTATAATCATGAATATTATTACTGAATAATATTATTCCTATTATTATTGATAATATTATTTTATTAATTTGATATTTTTGTTGTTGTTGTTGTTTTTTTTTATGATTAGTTGCTCTCACTTTCAGTGAGAGGCCCGGGGCTGTGGATGTGACAGGGGAGGGACAGATGGGACAGCCCAAGGTCAGTTGATAACCAGAGCTGTGCAAGGTCAGCCTGGCCCTGCAGGAGGCACCGAGGGAGGCAGGGGCAGCTCCTGGTTCTGGAAGGGCTCCTGCTGAGCCCAGTGCCCCTGTTTGTCAAAGCTCCAGCTGGGCACTGGCCCCAGGAGCTGCCACTCTGCCCCGAGCAAAGGCTGCACCCCAGGACAGCCCTGGAGCTCCCCAGGGGCTGGGAAAGGCCAGGCAGCTGAAAGCAAATTCTGTCCCCCCTGGGCAGAGCTCCCCTGTCCTCCTCCTGCCTGGCCTCTAGAAACCCTCCAGCAGAGGCATAAAGAGGATTTGCTGCTGAGGCTTTGTCAGCCCCACTCAGAGCTGACTGTGCCACTGTTAATTATGGCTCAGCAGCAGCTGGACAGGTTTCAATCCTTTTGATGCTTTGAAATGTTCCCTCTGGGGAAGTTTAAGGAGTAAAGGTTGTGCCTGGTGCTGATTGCTTCCCCTCTGGAGAGCCTTGGAGCCACTGATTGCTGCACCGAGGGTTGTTCTCCTCTCTCTTTTCCTGCTCCTGGAAAAAAACAGCCCCTGGGATGGCAAGAAGTTGTTTCTGCTGCTCTCTAGCTGCTCTAAAGCAATTATTGCGCTGCCAGCATGTGCTTATCTACCCGTGTGCAGCAAAACTGAGCTGGGCAGAGCAGGCAGGGAGCTGCAGGGGATGGCACTGGATTTCCTGGGATTAAAGTCAAGGTTAGGGACAGTGCCTGCATCACTGGAGCTCTGTCACCCTGCTCCAGTGACACAGGAGCCAGCAGAGGGTGGCCTGGGAGGAGCTGCCAGAGGGACAGAAAAAGAGGAAGGACAGGATGGGATGATCTGAGGAGGAAAATGACTCTGGGTAGAATCCTTTTTAATAAATGCCAAGGGCAGCAGGTGACCAGAGCTGCTCCAGGGCAGGTGGAACTGGAGTCCAGTTGAATGCTCTGCTCTCAGCTCTCCTCTCCTGATTTGGGGATTTTAGTTATTTTCATTTATCTCTTCCTTCTCCAGTGGCTTCAGCAGTGGCTGAGTCCCTGTGATCTCCCCCAGAGCAGGAGGCAGCCCAGGGATGGGAAATCTTCCTGTAATTGCTGCTCTGCCCCTGAACTGCCTCTGCCCTCTGCCCCCTTTTCATCCTGGCTGGAGAGGAGCTCTGGTCACCTGCTGCCCTTGGCATTTATTACAAATCCTGCAGTTCGGTTTCACATTCCACAGTTTTAGGGTTTTCAGGTGAACATGAACTCCTGGGAACCACAATAGTTCGTGGAGATGGCTGTTGCACCTTTAAAATAAAAATAAAAAATTGTATAACCCACATAGTTACGGAAAGAGCTACAGAAAAGGTGTTTTTTTCATTTTAAAGGCTGGAAAAAAGAGTGCAACAAGAAGAAAATGTCTCTTTTGTTTTCTTTCTTTGGTGACTGGGGAATGTTCAGCAGGCACAATTGTGGTTTCTATACAAAGATGAAATGTCTTGTGAAATACCTGCAGCAGCTGAGGCTCCCAGGCAGGCAGTGCAGATCCCAAAGTTCACCAAAGCAAAGCAGAAATCAGTGCTGAACGCTGACATCTCAAAGGTGTTGCTATTTCAGACCATCCTTACCAAGAAATCCGTGCTTTCCACCTTACATTCGGTTATCTTTTTAAAGAAAAGAGCATTGAGTTGGATCTTTGAGCTTCCAGCCAGTGCTTGGCGTTCTCTTCCAGATGTTCCTGTGAATGTGGCAGCTGGCAGGGGGGTGTCCCCTGCCACCCCTGCCATGCTGGGCACAGGGAGGAGGCCCTGTTTTACCCCAAATGCTGAAACCCCAAAGGCAGGGTGTGCTGGGGTTCTGCACAAACAGGACAGAGCTGCTGGGCTTTGCTCCTTGAGCTTTATTGCAGCACCAGCCTCATGACGTGGTCGTGACAACTGGAAGGTGGCAAAGCTCACATCCTGCCAGCAGCAGACAAAGATTTCTTTGTTCCAGAGCATTTAAAAAACTTTCTAGCCAGCAGCACATGGGCAAAGCTCACGGACAGTTGTTCTAGCCAGTCACCAAAAGCAGGCCTACACCTCTGCACAGAGTATTTGTCTGCTTTCTATTAACAACACACAGGATTCCATTTGTGGGAACCCAGGGCATCCCTCTGGCTGTTTGATATAAGGAATAATTAAGTGTGGCACAGGTGCAAAAGTAAAATTTTAGGATTCTAGATGAGGGGTCCAAAGGGGACAAGCTGGAGGAAATTGGGTGTGCCTTGTCCTTTTTCTCCTTCTTCATGCCCTCCATGTCTCACTGTGGTGTTGGCATTTTTCTGTTGGTTCAGGCTGGGGACACACTGTCCAACGTAGGTGACAGATATTGGCACGTTCTTGTAAATCCAGCCCAGGGAGTTTCTGGTATTTAATGTTTGTCACATCCCACTGAGGGCAGAGCCCCACACGCTGCCCTGCAGGACAGAGCTGGGCAGGGCAGCAGAACATGTGAGAGATCAACAGAATAAACAACCTGGAAACCAGCACAGATTAATTACAACTTCTTCTTTGGCAGGGGGCTGACAGACAGAGACTTTCTACAATCTCGGGATCATCAATACCACAGATTCTGACACCCATTATTAATTTAAAACCTTCTCCTACCTTGCTGAGCATATTTTCCTGCACTCTTAAGGCCCATCTTAGGCAAGCCTAAAACCCAAGCTGTTGTTTCGTGTCCTTGCTTGCTGTACCATTGTAACGTTTCTGCTTTCAGACTGTGCAGCTAGCTGTGATTTCTCTGCTCTGTTTCTAAGGCCTGCTTTCCCAGCTTTCTGAAAGTCTTCCTGCCTTGACTATTTCCCACAGCAGGGCAGCTGAGGGCTCTTGGTGATCGAGTGGCACCAAGGTGACACCACAGGATGGCCCCGTGTGTCACACCACACTGCTGTCCCTGCCCTGGGGCTGTCCCACAAAAGAAAAAAAAACAATTCTTTCTATCTTAAAGTTATTTTTCCTTTTTTTTTTTTTTTTTTTTTGTCACTGCAGAAGCTGCATTTGTACAAATAACTGTATGTTATGTGACCCCTGAGAGGAGGGCCAGCAGCTGCTGCTGGTGAAAGGTGATTTCCTCTTGCTGAGCCCTGTGCCCAGCCCTTCCTTCTGTGCCTTTTCAGCTTCAAACTCCTGCTGATGCCTTCCCCTTCAAGGCTCTGTGCATGTTGCCATGAATTTTGCCCAAACCAGGGTGGAAAGTGCAGAAAGGAGATGTGAAAATGGCTGAAGGTTAAACGTGGCAAAAGAGGTGAGTTAAGTTTGGCCGGGCAGCTCCTGGTGTTTATTTCCTGGAAGGGTAAATACTGAATTGTCTTCTGCATATTGGAGCCAGGGCTGGTTGTGAAATCCCAGCTGTGCCCTTGAGCCCAGCAGAGAGGGGAAAAGCCCCGTGTCAGTCTTATCAAAGCCTGGCCTAAACCCCTGGGTAGCAGAGCTCTGGGCTGGCAGCTCTGGCTCAGATCCCTGGAAAAGTGAAAGGAATGTGAGGAAAGGCAATTCTGGGAAGTGGAGCCCTGGCAGGAGCTGAGCTCAGGACTCTCTGCCTGGGCACAGCTTGGTTTTACCTCTGGGGGTTGGCAGGAGTGGTTTGCAAACCACCTGCAGGCTCTTCCCTTCTGTTTGAGTAAAAAATTATCCTTCTTTTTCCTTTTATTTTTTTTTTTTAATAGGGATTTAATAATCAGAAATGACTTTGCCTCACGAAGCAGGTAAAGGATTTGGGAAATTGGTTTTGTATTTCACAGAAGCCCCAAGTCACAGAGCTCCAGGAGAACTCGGAGGACAAAGCCACAGCAGCAGCCTGGGGTCCCCAGAGGCCAGGGCTGGGCTGGGGGAGTCTCTCTGCAGGTTTATTTTGGTTCCTGCTCAATCCAAGTGCCATTGGCTACGTGCTGCCATGGAAACAGCAGCCTCGGGCCCCAGCAGGGTGTGCAGCCATCTCCAGGGAGCAGTGGATTTGGGGAAAAATCACTGGATTTGGGGAAAATCACCCCAAACCGTCCCCGTGGTGCTGGGAGCCATGCTCAGACTGGGCAGGACCTTCGTCCCACCCAGCGAGGGGACACGGGAGCACCACCCACAGAACTGGGGGTGTCCTGTCCTGGCTGATGTCAAAAAGCCAGTGTGAGCCCGAGGGGTGTGATGCCAGCGGGGAGGGCACTGCCAGGGGGAGTCTGCAAGGGTTAACCTGACAGCAAACATCTCATTCAGACCAGCAAAGAGGAGAGAAATTACTGGGATTTAATCTACTTTGTCTCCAGAAATATTCCATAAAAGAGGGGAAAATAAATTCAGGGAGGAGGGGTTTGTGGGCATCCTGAGAGCAGAAAAAGAGGTAAAATTAATCCTATCAATAATCCATGATGAATGATTCACTGGCTCTCTTATTCACAGGCGCATCAGTTATCTGTATTCACATGGAATTACACTGCATGGAATTACACCCAGCCTCATCTGCATGGCAATGAGGCAGCCCAGGAGGGCTCCACACCCCGGGAATCCATCCCTGTGCCCTGGCAGGGAAGGAGCTCTGCAGGGCAAAAAGGACAAACCCCCAACCACCCCTCAGCCCTGGGGGCATGGCAGGAGTTGGATTTCTGCTTCCCTTTTGGTTTTCTTCCAAAACTTCCTTGCGGGAGCAGAGAAACAAGTGCAAATTGTTCATTAGAAAGAGGATTTTAGGGAAAAAAAAAAAAAAAACCAGTTAAAAGAAAAGAATGGAAAGTTCTGTCACACTTGTGTGGCCTACAGAGAGAAATTGAGATGCCCAGGACTCAGGAGAGCTCTGCCAGAAGGAATTTCATCCTTACATTTCTGAGGGATTGTTTAGTGGTTTCCAGCCCACAGACTGAAAATGTGGAATTTGCCTCCAGCTCTGACTCTCCAGATGATGCTCACATGGTTGCCCCTGGCTTTGGTTCCACCTTTGAGATAACAAATATCTCCAAGGGTCACTCTGAGAGGGTCTTTCAAGGCCTGCAAAATAATTCTGTGCCCCTCCAGTGAAAGCTGAACTGACAATGTCTGTGTTAAGAACGGTGATAGTTGCACTGGTAAAAATGACCCAAATGTTCAGCTTTACAGCTAAAAGTCAGGCCTGCCTTAAACTGGGTTTTAGATTTGTGTCTGCAGGTATAAATAACCCGTGGGGAGCAGATCAGCTGCGCTGCAGCCAGGGAGGGCTCCTACCACAGAGGGCAGAGTTGGATTATTTAAAAACCTGTCCTTTGGGAATCACCAGGGTGAGCCTCTTCCTCCTGACCATTTCAGTTTTGAGCTGGCCCCACCTCGGCTCGGCTGAGCACTTTCAGCAGGAGCCTGGGAATTTGGATTCCTGGCAATCCGGAGTGTTCTGGCTGTGAAAAATGGGAAGGGAGGAGGTGGTGACAACACAGAGGCAAAATTCTCCGTAAGGACAAGCAGCAACCCAGCTGATGCTGTAAATCAGCTGCAGACCAGAATTTCCCCCTGATGTCCCTGAGAAAAACCGAGCACTGGGAAATCCCAGGAATTCAGCTGCTGCATCCCAATTTTCCAGCCTAGCTCTGGGTACCAACCGCTGCTGTACCCCAGGATTAGTGGGGGAATCTCTGAGAGGGAGGGGGGAAAACTTGCATTTAAAATGGAACAGAAGGGAAGTTCTTCCCCGGGGGAGTGGGAGGCTGCGTGATCCAGCAGCGGGTGAAACCCTCAGAAAATCAGTGTATCCCTTGTGGATAAATCCCCTCCCAGAGGGGGAGCAGAGGCAGAGCTGCTCCCTGGGGCTGGCTTTGTCCCTCTGCTCCTCAGGGGCAGCAGGGAGGGATGGGGCAGGGCTGGAGCTGCACCTGCAGCAGCAGCAGCCAATTCCTCTGCAGAGGGGCTGTGATTCAGTCCCGATGAATCACTCAGCCACTCTCCTTCCCGACCAGATCTTGGGATTCATCATTGTTAGAGCAGGAGGAAAAGGAGGCGGGGAGGAAAAACAGGAAAGAAAAAAAAAAAAATCCTCCAGTGTTTTATCTCCCTCTCTAATACTTTCCAATTTTCCTGTTTAAAAATTTAATTCCTTTCTTTTTTGTTTGTTTGGGGGTTTTTTTGGTTTTTTAGGCATCCCATTCAGGTGGAATGAACTTTTGCCAGTCCTGGAGAGGAAGGTGCAGTGAGAGGAGGGGGATGGAGCATGAGCACAGCTGGGGACAGCACCGGGGCTCAGCAGGGCTCAGGTTCACAACAGCCACAGGGGGAAGGGGCTTGGGCTCTGCCTCCCCCTGAGCAGCTTTAACCTGCCCCAGGGCACTGCTGGCCCTCAAGCCACTCAAACATTGAAAGGAGAGCACAGGAACCCATTTCACCTCAGTTCTCCCCCTCCCACAAACTCGGGATGGGCTTGGCTCAGGGCTCCACACTCTGATTTTTCCCCTTTGTGCCATTTTTCCCCTTTGTGCCATTTTTCCCCTTTAGGAGATGCTGCTGGAGATCCTGGCTGGGAACACCTTGGAAGGCAGGTGAGGAGCTGCTCTGAGCACTCAGATCTTGCCAGGAAGAACTACAATTGTTTGCCCCATGAAGAATTTATGTATAGATTCAGCATTAAAGGCAGAGGCTACACTAGTGAGTAGCTACCACTAGTGTCTACTATTAGTAAATACCAATAATATCCAGAAAACTCACATCAGTACCATGGAGAGGAAAATGCAGGCAACCCAAAATTGTTTCAGGAGCTCTTTAACAGCTCCACTCAGAGCGGCTCCTTTCACTTTGATTTTGGTCCTTTGAGGCTGAGAAATCCACATTGTGACAAGGTGTTTCTTCATGGATTGGATGTGCTTTACTTTTGTTCATGTTATTCTTTCTCTGTCTTTCAGTTTCTATAGTGATGGACAAGCACATGTAGCACGCACGCCTGGGTGGTGTTTGCCTGCACTGCCTGAAAACACCACCAAATTTTTGAGAAATACATTGAAAAATCTTTGCCAAAACCCCCCAGATCTTAAAAAAATTGAGTCCTATCAAACAAGTTGATAATGTGTTTAATGTACATTTACTTTTCTGATGTATTTTGTCAGCAAGCAGCAGGTATTGCACTTCTGTGGGTGCTCTGGTTTCTCCTCATCCACACACAACTGGAGATGTCCCTTTTCCAGGGCAAGGACCTCAGCTGTGACTAAAGGTCATGGAAATGCCCCAAACCAAATTACACCTCTGCCCCTGAGTGTGCTCTGCATCTGCCCGTGAATGCAGTGATCTCTGAGAAATCCCAGCCCTGCAGTGAGTGTACAAAGGCAGCTTGAAACCCCCGAACCCCAAACTGCAGCTCCAGAAGTGGAAGGTGCAGGTGAGCACACCTGGGGATGGAGCTGCTCAGGTCCCGGGTTTGTGCTGGGTTTATTTCAATGGGTATTTTAAAAGTTCAGCTGATGAGCTGGTTGCGGTGTCCTGCTCTGCCAAGACTGAGCTCTGTTGAGGGTTTCAGGGCCAGATTTCATCTGCCAAAGCTCCAATAATGTCAGGGGAGCTGGACTGATGCTCCAACTGAAAAAGCCTTTTGCAGCATGCTTGGAAATACCGCCAATTTTTTGTTAGTTTTGAGAAATCCATCGAAAGATCTTTGCCAAAACCCCTCAGATCTTTAAAAAGCGTTTCCAGTCGACCAAGTTATAGTAAGATGGGCTTGCTCCACTTCCCTTCTGCACACAAGCAATCAAAGCAAGCCACCGATCCCTGAAGTTGCTCCGGAGGCGAGGGAGAAACATCGGCGAGAATTCACCGGGACAAAGGGAGATCCGCCCTGCCCACAGCGCTCGCACGGCTCCCGGGGCACCGGGGGCGAGCTCGGGGTCGGTGTCTCGGGGAGACAGCCCCGGCTGTGCCCGGGCGGGGCGGGGACAGGGCCGGGCACCCCCGCTCCCCGTGCGGGGCGGGCCGGGGGCGGGCGCTGCCCGCGGAGCCTCGGCCGGGAGCGCAGCCCCGCACCGCACCTGGGGGACAGGAGAGACCGCATCCCCACCTGGGGAACAGGAGAGACCCGCATCCCCACCTGGGGGACAGGAGAGACCGCATCCCCACCTGGGGAACAGGAGAGACCGCATCCCCACCTGGGGAACAGGAGAGACCACACCGCACCTGGGGGGCAGGAGAGACCGCATCCCCACCTGGGGGACAGGAGAGACCGCATCCCCACCTGGGGAACAGGACAGACCGCATCCCCACCTGGGGGGACAGGAGAGACCGCATCCCCACCTGGGGGGAAAGGAGAGACCGCATCCCCACCTGGGGAACAGGAGAGACCGCATCCCCACCTGGGGGGACAGGAGAGACCGCATCCCCACCTGGGGGACAGGACAGACCGCATCCCCACCTGGGGAACAGGAGAGACCGCATCCCCACCTGGGGGACAGGACAGACCGCATCCCACCCGGGCGGGCAGGACAGACCGCATCCCACCCGGGCAGCGCCGGCAGCCTCCTGCCCAGCCCGCCGGGATGAGCGGCCGCGCCGGGGGAGCCGCGCCGGGCGCCGCGGGGCTCTGCCCCGGCCACGGTGAGCCGGGGGCGGCGGAGGGAGCGGGCGGGCGGCGGATCCGCTGGGAGGGTGGCAAACCCGCGCCGGGGGGAGCTCTGTTCGCCGGCATCGCAATGGGAGCGCCCCTCGGCAGCGGCGAGGGTGGCGCGGGTGCGGTGCCCGGTGTCCCTTGTGTGCAGTGCCCGATGTCCCCCGGTGCAGTGCCCGCTGTCCCCCAGTGCCGTGCCCGCTGTCCCCTGTATACAGTGCCCGCTGTCCCCCCAGTGCCGTGCCCGCTGTCGCCCCGGTGCCGTGCCCGCTGTCGCCCCGGGGCGCTCGGAGGGAGCGGAGGAAGGCTGCTCGCTGCGTGGCCGCACAGGTGAAGGTGGCAGCGAGCAGCACCCGCTGGGATGGGCAGCACGGAGCCGCGGGAGCAGCGGGACCGAGGTGGGCAGAGAGCAGAGCCCCTGGCACGGGGGAAGTCACCGGGAGGGCAGGGGAGGCTCGGCGGGCTCTGCACGGGTGGGCAACTTTGCTGAAGTGAGAATGAATGGCTGTCCCTGGAGGAGCTGAGAGGACGGGCAGGTTGTGGCCCTTGGGGACACGGCTCAGGGGTGGCCTTGGCAGTGCTGGGGGAACGGCTGGACTCGAGGGTCTCGGAGGGGTTTTCCAGCCTTAACTGTTGTGTGATTGTGTGGTGAAGGTGTTTTCCAGCACTCTGTGCTGTGCCAGGGTCCAGAGTGCAAAGGCTCCGCTCACACCGGGGCTCCCCAAGCTCTGTATCCGTCCCGAGCTCGTGTCAGCGAGGTTAAAGCATTTCACGGCTGCCGAAGCTTGCTCAGAATTACCCCAGGCTGAGGGAGGCTCGCAGGAGTCCTGCCCGAGCCTGGATGCTTCGATTCAGGTGCTGGGAGTGCAGCCACTTTGTGGGTCCCACTCGGGGACAGACAGAGCTGTGCCCGCGAGTGACAGAACAGAGGCACTTCCTCAACCCTGGGGCATCTCCCCGTGCCCCAAAGCAAACTTCACCCTCGGAAACTTGATAGAAGGCTGAGTAATTAAAACATTACCCAGCTGCAAGTCTGTGCTGCTTGAGGGCAGTGAGGAAGGAGCCAAGTCCTGGTTTGCCAGCTTCAGAGCCTGGAGTGTGCTTTGAAATGTGTGATGTCATTATGACTTCATTTCTTCTTAAACCCAAAATGCTTTCCTTTAAATGGGAATATTGCCCAGTGTTTTTTGAGGATGATTTTTTTTGCTGTCCCGTTACTGCAGTTGGCTGGTTTCACTTGGCAAAGGCAGGGTGGCTCTTTTTAGGAGATTATTTGGATTTTGTCAGTGTAGCAGAGGGTGATGGATGCTCTGGCTGAGGTCATTCTCCAGGGAAGGTATCCAGGGATGTGCAGTTGTGCAGTGCCACCCCATGGGGGAAGAGCCTCAGGTGTGCCCAGGAAACAGGGAGCCAGGGATGGGAGCATTGCCAGCAGGAATGGGGGCTGCTCTGATGGGCAAGGAGCAGCACCTTCCTCTCCTCTGAGATCTTCCCTCTGCCTGTTGCCTCAGCCAGCCTGACCTTGGCTCTGTCAGTGCTGTCCCAAAACACCGTTAGAAAACAAACATGAGTCAGGCTGAGTTTGCTTAAAGAACTCCTTCTACACCAGGTGTGTTTGTCTTATTTCCTCCTCCTCCTCCTTATTTCCTTTCTGTCTGACCAGGACAGACAGAAAGAGCTGAGTTTGCCCAGGACTCTGTAAACACTGATTTAAAAGTAAGAGTGCTCTGACTGAGCCTGCTGCCTCATTCTAGGAAGTCTCCAAATCATACATTCAGCTCCTCTGTGCCAACTGTGCTCCTGCAAGTGCCAGCAGTGCTTCTGCATCCCCCCTCCTCCTCATCTCCATCCTCTGGAGCCAGCTGGCACGCCTCTGTTTTCCACGTTTGCTCCCCTTTTCTGGGAATTCCAGGAAATCCCAGGCAGGACAAAGAGCAAGGGCCAGGTGTCAGCCAGAGCGGGGTTGAGCCCTTTGGCTTGGAAATACCTGGAACTCGTGGGAGGAGTTTGCAGGTGAATTCGGGGGAGATGCAGCTGGGTGTGGGACGGAGGATGCAGGAGGCTGTGCTGGGAGTGGGGCTGAAGAGGAGCTGGGCATTGTCCAGCTCTCCTCTGGGGACAGCTCTGTCTGCTCTCCACACTCCTGTGCTCCTGGTGACAGCGGGGAGGACGAGGAGGAGGACAAGGTGAGGACGCCAGTGTCCTGTGCGGGCACTCAGCAGTGGGAGGGGGTGGAATGAGTGCCAGGAGGGTGTGAGGAGGCAGCACCATGCCCAGCACATCCCACTGCCACCCTGCACAGCCGGGAAATGCTCCCTGTGGGCTGCTGGTGGAGGGAGAGGCAGGCGAGTGCCATCCCCCAGCACCTGCTGCTGGGCAGGCCTGGGGAAGCAGGGCAGGATCGCCCCAGGCTGGGCTTGTTCACAGAGGCAAAATGGAAATTATCGAAGTCATTCCACTGGGGAGTCCCTCTGCCTTCAGCTGCCTGGGGATCCACAAGGATTCAGGCTGGATCAGGTTGGATCAGCAGGAATTTCCCCATGGAAAGGATGCTCAGGCACTGGAATTGCCCAGGCAGGTTTGGATCCCATCCCTGGGGTGTCCCAGGAAGGGCTGGAGGTGGCACTGGGTGCTCTGGGCTGGGGACAAGGTGGGGATGTGGCACAGGTTGGACTCGATGGGCTGGGGTGGCTTTTTCAGAAGATTCTGGGATTCTGTGACTGCAGTGAATATTGGTGTAAACCCTGAGAACCCTGTGGCTAAAATCTGGGATGACAGTGCTAAGTTCTGGGGGTTAAAGAAAATCTCTCATGGCAACACTACTAATTAATATCCACTTTGGGTTTCCCTGCCCATTTGCAGAGAAAGACACTGATGAGTCAGGTTGGAGACTGTGCTCTGTTCTGACCTTGTCACTCCTGTGCCCCATTCCATTTTTTGAGTCTCTCAAAAAAAAAAACCTCTCTCTAAAAAGACCAATGCACCAAATGAAATTGTGCCAATGTTTCTTTGTAAACCTGGTGGATCCCTGGTAGGAAGCAGAGTGTGAAGAACCTCTTTGAGGTGCAGTTTATGGGAAAGGGGGGAAAATGCTTCATAGTTTTTGCATTTCACTCCTTGCACTTCTGTTTCCTGGCATTTCCTGGTGCACTTTTTGTGGGACTGCTTTTATTATATCAGTATTTGTCAGGGAGATATTACCTTTGCCTCAGCTGGGGCAGAGGGTGGGAGAGGGATGATCCATGTGCTTGCTCCCTCAGCTAACACCAATCCAACCCCAGGATTTGCAAAGCAGCTGGCTTTAATCTGGTCTTGTTGTGTAATTCCATTAGGCTTATTTTTATTAGAGCCCATAATGTAATTGAGGCCCCCCTCAGCCCTGAGGAGTGGCTGCAGGGAGAGACAGGGCCGGCAGGGCCCGGGGAAAAGCAAATTACTCGGCAGGAACACGAATGGAGCTCGGGCAATTTGATGTGATTAGGGAAACAATTAGAGAAAATCGCTGGAGGTGCGGTGGCCCTGAGGCTCATGAGGAGATGCTGCTGCTCTGGAGAGTCACCCCTGGGCACAGGCTCCTGTGCCCAGCCTGGCATGGCGAGCTGAGGGTGAAAAGCCACTCTCAGCCCCTCTCTTGGTGATGTTGGGTGGTTTTGCCCTGCCCTGGTGCAGCCAGGAGGGTTTGGCTGTTCCCAGATGGGTTTTGCAGAGCTGGGTTTGGCTGATGCACAGGGGCTGGACCTGCTGCACCAGGCTGAGCAGGGACATCATTCTCCTGCTCTGGGTCTGTGTTTTCCCGAGCTGAGGCAGCAGTTCAGAGCCCTGCCTTTAGTTCAGAGCAGCTCAGAGCCCTGCCTTCACTGCTCCTTCCCTATGGGAATCCAGGGCTTCCCTCTGGCAGGGGTCAGGAACCCCCTGGACAGAGACCCCAGAGACACTGGCTGTGATCTCTGCCCATGGAAAAGAGTTTTCAATCTTACAGGATGAATTATCAGCTCTGAGTGTTTGATATCAGTAATAATTAAGTGTGGCACGAGTGCAAAAGTAAAATTTTAGGATTCTAGATTAGGGGTCCAAAAGGGACAAGATGGAGGAAATTGGGTGTGCCTTGTCCTTTTTCTCCTTCTTCATGCCCTCCATGTCTCACTGTGGTGTTGGCATTTTTCTGTTGGTTCAGGCTGGGGACACACTGTCCAACGTAGGTGACAGATATTGGCACGTTCTTGTAAATGCAGCCCAGGGAGTTTCTGGTATTTAATGTTTGTCACATCCCACTGAGGGCAGAGCCCCACACGCTGCCCTGCAGGACAGAGCTGGGCAGGGCAGCAGAACATGTGAGAGAAAAACAGAATAAACAACCTGGAAACCAGCACAGACCAATTATGGCTTCTGCTTTGGCAGGGGGCTGACAGACAGAGACTTTCTACAATCTTGGAATCATCAATACCACAGATTCTGACACTTCTTAGGCCCTTTGTCCTCCCAAACAACCCCCCAAACCACCTCCTCCTCTCTTCTCTTTGTGCCTGCAGTGGCTGTGTCCCCATCTGAGCCCTGTCCACACTGCCTGAGGCTTCCACCTTTGTGCTTGGCAGCCCCCAAAAGCACTAAAATTCCACTTTATCCCTGCCAGCAGCTGATGTGCTCTCAGAGCACCCATGGAAAGCCCACAACGCCTTCCCCAGGTGCAGAAGGGTTAATCTGGCCTCATTAATCCCCTATTTTTGGTGTACCAGGGCTGTTTAACATCAGGAAAGTCGCAATTAAACAGCTCCTCAGAGGTCTTCCTGAGAGGAATGGAAGGATGCAGCTGAAGCTCTGGATCCAGCAAATGAGCTTTTCCATGGCCATCATCCCAGAAGTTGTTCTGAGGTGTCCTGGCTCTTCTGGGGCTCCTCAGCTCAACCAGAGGGTGTGGGCTGGGCCCTGGTGGTGAAATGATTGCTGAGGTGAGAGCCAGGCTGGTTCCACATGGACCACAAAAGCTTGGGGAGGATGTCTGGGGTGATCTGGCTCTTCTTTATGGCTGCTTTGACATCCCTGAAGCCAAAGCTGCCACCATAAAAGCCCCTCTCAGAGCTCTGTCTGACACAACTCAAGGTTGCAGCTGATTTTAGATGAGCCAAGGCAGTGGAATGTGTTTCTTCTCCATGGGCTCTCCATGGGATTGTAACAAAAACATGTTTTCCCTAACAGGAAAAACTGCCAAGCAGAATTTTTATCATTCAGCAGAGAAGAGAAAAAGGAAATAAAATAGAAACCCAAACCCAGACAACACTGTCCCCAGAAAAATAAGGGAAAGTTGCAGCAATGAATATAAATTAAGAATTAGAATATGTAGGTGTCTGATAAGGGAGGCTAAAGGAATCTGTGAAATAGTAATGAGCAGGGGGTTAAGGATGAAGGGAAAGCATCTTCCAAGAACATTAAGAACCACCAGAATGTGTTCAGTAACTTTGCTGGGTTCAAATGCTGGAGTTAAAACAGGAGAAGACAGAGTTCGATTGAACCCTCCAAGAAACAAAATCTGCTGAGCTATCACCAAACTCCAGGGGAGAGAAGGCACTGGCCAGGCAGTCAGGGGCAGAAATGGGAATTTGAGAGGGGAACAGGTCCTGTGGCAGAGGCGAGCACCCAAGAGCCCGTGCTGCTGTGGAAAATGAAGGGAATGAAGTTCCCTTTCCCTTCTCCTCTGGAAAATGAAGGGAATGAAGTTCCCTTTCCCTTCTCCTCTGGAAAATGAAGGGAATGAAGTTCCCTTTCCCTTCTCCTCTGGAAAATGAAGGGAATGAAGTTCCCTTTCCCTCCTGCTCTGGAAAGTGAAGGGAATGAAGTTCCCTTTCCCTCCTGCTCTGGAAAATGAAGAGAATGAAGTTCCCTTTCCCTCCTGCTCTGGAAAGTGAAGGGAATGAAGTTCCCTTTCCCTTCTGCTCTGGAAAATGAAGGGAATGAAGTTCCCTTTCCCTTCCACTGTGGAAAATGAAGGGAATGAAGTTCCCTTTCCCTTCTCCTCTGGAAAGTGAAGGGAATGAAATTCCCTTTCCCTTCTCCTCTGGAAAATGAAGAGAATGAAGTTCCCTTTCCCTTCTCCTCTGGAAGGTGAAGGGAATGAAGTTCCCTTTCCCTTCTCCTCTGGAAAATGAAGTTCCCTTTCCCTCCTCTTTGCCTTCATCCCCTCCCTGTTCTTGGCTCTGACTTCCAGGCCGTGCTGCACATGGACCCAGACCCAGGAGATTCACCTCTGCAGCTTCCAAAGTCTCTCAGTGGGAAGCAGAGAAATGGCCCAGGCTGCTCCGCACCACAGGGGCAGCGGGGAAGTGCAGAGCAAGCATCTCCTTGCTGCTCTGAGTTTAGGAGCCTCCTTGGTCAGCAGAAAACCATGGAGCTGATAAAAACTAATTGCAAAGATGCCTTTTACGAGTGGCCCGTTTTCCACGGGCTCGCCTTGGCTGAGTTGTTTTATTGATCAGATCCCTGCTATTGCAGCTCAGGGAGGAAAACAAGCAGCCCTTCTGCACTTGTGTTTGCTTTTAATAAAATACAGCAGGCAGAGCTTGCTCGGGGATGATTAAAACACAGCCAGGGAATAGGGAGTTGGAGGAAGAGGGAGTTTCCTTCTGCCCATTCAGCTCAGGACTTCCCTGCTCCATGGAATTGCCATTTACCATGTAAATGCTAAAAGGAAGGAGAAATCTGGGGTGTTCACCTGTGGGGGACAGGCTGGGGTGAGGTCAGGGCAATGTGAGCACAAATATCTGTAAGATGGGAGTGCCAGGGAAATTGTTAGCTCAGAGAAGGACAGCTTGGAGCAGAGGACGGCTTTCCAGCAGCCAGGAATTCCTGCTGCATGGAATTCTGGCACTGGGGAAGGGCTGTGAGCACACCCCACTGTTTGTTATTGGCCATAATGCTAACGGTGGCAGCAGATTAATTCTGGATTAACGTTTCTCCCCGGCTCATCCGTGTTTGTTTGCATCCCAAGGATTCCCTGCCCTCCCCTCCCTGACAGATGAGCTGAGAGGTCTTCTGGCTCTGCAGAATTCCTTTCTTTTCCACATCCCTCCTTCTAGCAAACGTCTGATCCCTCACTACTCTCTGGGTGCCCAGACATTTATTGTTCCAGCTTTTGTTTATTTAAAAACAAACACTCACACAAAAAAAAGAATCAGCAGTGAGAGCCCAGATCAAGGATCCAAAAATAGGTGATGCAGAGCTCCAATCTTGGCTCATGGAAACATTTTTAGGTGATTTAGCACTTAACAAAACCCAGCTAAAAGGAACACCAGCAGGAAAAGCAGCCTGGAGAGAGATGGCTGTGGGATGGCCTCTGCAGCAGGACCACCCCTCTGGAATTCACACCTGCCATGGAGCTGCTGGTGAGGAGTTTGCATCCCCCCAGGTGCAGCTATCCCATGGCAGGAATTGGGAATTTGCTCCTCCCAGCCTTGGGTGGGGCCAGCCTTGTCCCACCTGAGTGCCCACAGCTCCTGAGGGTCCAGGAAGGAGGAGCAGTGCAGAATTCCCACCTCCCTCCTGAGCCTTTCTCTGGGAGGCTGTGCTCATCCCTGGGTGTCTGCTGGCAAAGGATCTCCCCGAGGAAATCCATGGAGCTGGTGAGGATGGGCTGTGCCAAGGCAGGAGCCACTGCCTGCACGAGGGGAGGATGGAGAAAAGGCCAAGAGGACTGGGAAAAGCTGAGAGTTGGGATTGCTCAGCCTGGAGAAGAAGCTGGTCCCTGGGAGGGTGGGCAGCCCTGGCACAGGTTCCCAGAGCAGCCGGGGCTGCCCCTGGAGCCCTGGCAGTGCCCAAGGCCAGGCTGGACAGGGTTTGGAGCAACCTGGGACAGTGGAAGGTGTCCCTGCCATGGCAGGGGTGGCACTGGGTGGGCTTTAGGTCCCTTCCAACCCACCCCATGCTGTGATTCCATGATCAGGTAGGAAGGCACTGCATGGAAAAGGACATGGATGTCACACAGAGAGAACAGGGAATCACCAAACCCCTCAACCAATGCTGGGAAAGGGCAAACCCAGCAGCAGCGCCCATCCAGAGGGGTGGGATGGGGAAAGCATGGGAGGAACCCTCCCTCCCAGTGCTTTTTTCAGGTTTGCACTTTGGGAAAGGCATGGGAGGGGTCAGGGAGCTCTCAGGAATGAGCAGAGCTGGGGCAGGGGGCTCTGGGGCAGTGCCAGCACAGCCAGGGCTGTCCACGGGGCTGCAGTGCAGATGCAGCAGTGTCTGCAGCAAGAGGAATGAACCCAGCCTGCCGAGAGCTGGGAGAGAAGTCACAGCAATAAAATGCAGCAAGGAAGATTTAGGAGAGAGCCTCGAAAAATCCCTACGTGTGCTTCCCCTGGGAGGCTGCATAATGAGAATGTGGAACCTCCATCTCCAAATGTCATCCACAGCAGGTTAAAGTATAGCTGGGTCTGCTCAAACTGCTCCTCAGGGCCTCTTCCAGGCCTTTTCCTCCATCTGATTCCTCTCTCCATGGCCTCAGAATCTGCTTTACAGCCTGGAAAGAAATACAGAGCTGAAACAACTGCATGACAGATTTTCTTGGTAGCGAGTTGGTTTTTTAAGTGACAAATGGGAACTTCCTGTTGGAAAAGTCTGACTGCAGTGTAATGTGATTTTCTGTGAAAAGCCATGGTCCCAAAGAAAAGCTGTTGGCTGGATCTGCTGACTTGACGTCGCTCGGAGGTTTTATTGGATCTGCAAAGTTGGTGCTGACAAAAGATTTTGGTGCCGTTTTCTCTTCAGATGTTCTTCCTCCAGATCAAAAGCCTGATTAAATATAATAAAGCAAAGGTGCAGATAACAGGGCAGGAGATTGTGTCAGCTCAGGGTTTCCTGCTTCCCTGTTCACAGCCCCTTCTTGCTGGCTGCCCTGGCTGGCTTGGGAAGGTGTGATGTTAGCACAGGTTCTCCTTCCCCTTCCTGAGTGCACCCAGGGTGAATATCCAAATATCTCCAGCTTTCCCAGCACCTTCCCCTCCCTGTGAACCCAGAGCTGCCTGTCAGGTGCCAAGGCCAGGCTTGGCACAGGACAGGGTTAATCTGGAGTGCAGGACACAGGGAATGGCTTCAGCTGGCAGAGTGGGTTTAGATGGGATGCAGGGAGGAAATTCCTCCCTGGGAGGGTGGGCAGCCCTGGCACAGGTGCCCAGAGCAGCTGTGGCTGCCCCTGGGTCCCTGGCAGTGCCCAAGCCAGGCTGGATGGGTTTGGAGCAGCCTGAGACAGTGGGAGGTGTCCCTGCCATGGCAGGGGGTGGAATAGAAGAGTTTTGAGTTCCTTCCAACCCAAACCATCCCATGTTTCTGTGATTTCTGTGCTTTGGGCTGGTCCTTTTCATGCCAGGCCCCTCCTCTCCCTGTGCTCAGCTGGCTCCAGTCTCAGGGCAGTGGGAGCCACTGGGGGAACTGGGGCTGAGCTGCTCGTGGCAGGGAAAACCTGGTGCCACTCCTTCCTCCAAAACAAATGCCATGATAAATTACTTTGCACTCTCTATCTCAGGGAGAGACAGATTTATTTTTTGTGTTCACCCTCCCTCACTAAGTAGGGGTTTTGGTGAGAGCAAATCTCTATTTCTATCCTTAGCAGCACACGTGCAGAGTGAGGCTTTGGGTACTCACCAGGCACTGGCTGCTCATTGTGATGTCTCCACACTTCTCCCTCCTCCCTCACTCCCAAAGCAATTAACAGGAAATCCAGCTGCTGCCTGAATGGACACATTTCCAGCAATCTTCCTTAATTCTTTATTTACTGTACAATGAGCAGGGCAAAAACTGCAACGTCAGTTCCTCTTCGGAGGCCGGATCCGTTCCCTCCTCCCATCTCAGCCTCCCCCTGCCCTCTCCCCTGCCCCATCCCAATCTCTGAGGAGCTGTGATGAAAAGCAGGGTTGGGGGAACGTGGCATTGCTGCCCATGAATTCCTGGAGGGAACAGCTTCCAGGGAATTGGTGTGACCAAAGCTGAGCTGCTCAGTCAGCGCTCGGAGCCGTGTCCCTGCACTGATTTGTGCTAAGAGAGCTCAAACTTCACTTCTGCCTCTTCCAGAGCAGGGCCTGATGGCATTTCCTGCCAGGCAAAGAGAAAATTCAGTGTTTGCTGCTTTGAATGAAGAAGGGTTGTAGCTGGGTCTCGGGGTCAGCTTGTCGGGACCCCAGCAGTGTAAAATCCTCATTTCCCAGCCCGTGCAGCCAAAGGAGTCTGGAATGCACAGGATCGAGTTCTCAAGGCTGTTTATTTTTCTTTATCTGTAACATTCTTTCTCTGACCTGCTGAGGTCCATCCAGAAAGGAAGCCATGGCAATCTGCCTGTCCCTTCGGGTGGCATTTACATTTTATATCAAAAGTTAGGTACAGTCTGTTTACAAAACCATGCCAATAATTATCACTTATGTTGGACAGTGTGTCTCTCCCTTAAACCAACAGAAAAGTGTCACCAGCACAGCAAGACATGGAGGGCAAGGAGAAGGAGAAGAAGGCCAGGGCACACCCAAATCCCTCCATCTTGACCCCCTGAACTACATTCTAAAAAACCCCAAATTTCTACTTTTCTGCCCTCTATTAATTCAGCTACCACACTACTCAAACCCTTGTAATTCCTCATACAAAACTGGCAGCTTATTCCATGGGCTAAAACGAAGCCACGGGAGTTTTTGACTTCGTGACAAGGTCTCTGAGCACTGCTGGGGTCAGGGGATTTCAGGGTGAAACAAACTCAAAGCAGAAAAGTTCGTGGTGATAAATGTGTATGGGGGGGGATCTTAAAGGATAGGGGAGAGCAAGAACGAAAAATAGAAATTAAAAAAACTCCAAAATGATAAATTACCCATTGTGAGTGACTGTGAATGGCTTGGGAAGCTGCCAGATCATTCTGGGCACTGAGAACCCCCCTGATTTCTTTGCCAGCTCTGGGAAAACCATCCAGGTAAAAGAAATGGCTCTCAAACAGCTTTTGCTTGAGAGCAAAATCTGTTTTTATTTCAATAGCAGTGACATTCCTTTTGTCATATCCAGCCTCTTTTGTTCCCTTAAATGCTGCAGCTTTGGGTGGAAGGAGTCTGGCAGCCACACCTGGAACTTGTTTTCCAAAAATAACATTTACTTTTGGCTAATTTAATACTTTGCAACTTCTCAGGAAGAGTTTTTCATTTGCCTTCTGAGGGACTGTGTAAATATGAATAAAAGTCAGCTGTTTCACGAGCAGGGAAGAAAATAAATTATATATATATAAAAAAAAAGCTCTTTTGGCAAACACCCACATGGAAGTTTTTAAAAGCAGCATCAAACTGCATCTGTAGGCTGCTGCTACTCCTCCACCCCTGTGTGTCCCTGTACTCCAGAGAGGGAGTGCAAACAGGAATTCACCATTTTAAAGGCACTTTTTGGGGTTTTTATAAACATTTGCAGTGGTGCTGTGCTGTCCCCAGGTATCCCTGTGCTGCCAGGTGAGCCTGAAAACAAGGAGGGAATTGCAGAGGTGTGCTGGCCAAGGTGGCAGGTCCCTTCTGCAACTCCTTTATGGAAAACTTGCCAGGTTTTGCTTTTCTGTGCCACAATTTGGAGTCTCTGCAGTTGTTTGGGGCTGGGCACACTCAGGCCTATAATCAGGGTTTGGCACAAGTGCTGGGGAGGACAGAAAGGAGCTTCAGTAGGTGAAAATAAAGGAATTTTGGTGAAAAATGCCCCAAAGCACCTTGTATTTAGAGGATTTCCAACCTGCCTGGCCAGCAGGAGCTCTTGCCCTGCCTCAGACTCCTGCTCCAAGTGAACCCACAAAGGACAACCTTTTATATCGTATTTTTCACAGAAATTTCAGGTCTTTCTTCAGCTGCTTTACCTGGTTGTGACCAAACCTTTTTCTCATTTAAAACCACAGAATTTCAAAATAAAGACCTTCACGGATGCTGCCTGTGCCCTTTCCAGTCTCACTGACCATCCCATCCATAAATCCCTGCAGTCTGAGCATGCTGCAGCCTCCAAAGTAATTTAGCACAGGAGGAACCCAGCCTGAGTCCAGGTGAGCTCAAGAATAAGGAATATCTCACTCCTGAGAACTGTGGAGATGGCTGAATGCTGAGCTTTATATTGCAGATTTTTAGATGTAGATGAATTTTAGATTAAGAACTACGAATCACAAATTCTGACAACATTCAGATTCTTTTCTGTGTTAATCTGTGGGCCATTCATTGCAAATTTTTGGTCACTGATGCTGCAGCTGTTTTTGTTCAGTTCTAAGGAACGTAAAAGTCACAGACTGTTGATTCCTTTGTCCTGTTGAATTATCTTAGGGACTAAATCAGGTTTTTGTTGCTAATCCTTGCCACTGTAAATTCAGAACTAATTAATAAGTTATACCAAATATTCAGTTAAAAATCTGATGTTCCCATGGGATTTCTGGCCAGTTTGTTTGCTGGAATATTCGTGGTGTAAGTGGCAGAAAGTCCAAGATTCTTTGTGCATGGGAATAAAAAGTAGAAAATCCTTCTCACAAGCAACATGGGAACTGCAAAATGCTTTCAGGAAGATTTTCGGGAGTTTCTTTTTGGTAATTTCAGGAGGAAATGGAGTGGGGCAGTCAGTCGTGGGGGAGTGAGCTTCGAGGAGCGCTGGCCAAGCAGAGCCAGGGTTTGAAAGCTCCTGTCAGGAGGAGCTTCAGAGGGGCTGAGGAGGAGCTGGACTCTGCAGGAGAGAGCCTGGGCAGGCTGTGATCCTCAGGCTGAGCAGGCAGAGAGGCTGGGGAGAGCACGAGGGACCTGCCAGAGACATTTCTTCCCAAAGCAGATGTGGTGGGAGGAAACATCTGGTGTTTGATGGCGTTGGACACCCAAGCAGGGTGTTCAGAGCTCCAGGCACGGGGGATCCTCAGCACTTCCCTGCCCCACCTCAGTCTGTATTTCCAGCTCCCAAAAGCCAGCTGAGCTGGAGGATTTTCATGGAGGCCTGGATGTTTTTAGCTCAGCACTCTGTCCATCCCTCGTTGCTCAAGAATCCCAAATCCCCGAGGCTGGGAAAGCCCTCCCAGCCCATCCAGTCCCAGCTGTGCCTGATCCCCTCCTCATCCCCAGCCCAGAGCCCTTCCTCGGACACCTCCAGGGCTGGGGATCCAAACCTGCCCGTGTTTAATCTCCTTTTCCATGCGGAAATCCCTCCCCGTGCCCAGCTGTGATGATTTTACACCTGGTTAAGGTGCTCTGAGTGGGAAATGAGAGTGGGAATTATTTATTTGGGTGATAAAGCAGCAGCAGTGGGTTAATCAAATACTAATTAGCAACAAGCCAGGCTATAATTACAGAGCCTGGTGCAGTTGGGCACTTCTCCCTGAATGCCACCAGCGTCTGGGGTAAGTGGGGATTATTTGGGAAGCAAAGTGCCTTCAGAGCTGCCTGGGTGATGCCTCAGAGGCTGGGCTGGACCAGAGGCACCACGGGGATCTCTGTGCCTCATTTATCCCAGCAATTAAGGGAACACGGGGCTCTCAGGTGGCACTCGGTGCTCTCTGAGTTACTCAGATCTTGAACAAAAGCTCCAAACAGCTCTCCCGAGTAATTAAATCTCATCTGAAAGAGCTTGAAACCCCTGGGGGGATAAAGGAGTTCTTTTCTCTCCTGTTACAGGAGGAGGAAAGGAAATTCTGCTCCTCAAGCACAGGTTTGTCTTTCACACGGGTGGTTTTTTTTTCCTTTTTCGTGCTATTTTAAGAACCAAATCTCCACAATTCCATCGTCTGAACATCAGAAGTTTCTCCTCCTCGGAGAGGCAGTGGGATCCTGGCAGCTGAGGTGTGAGAGGAGAGCAAACACCTCAGTGAGGATGTGCTGAATCCTCCAGGGAGAGATTTGCTGTGTTTAGGGGATGGAGGGCTGGAATCAGGGACTGGAGGTGGCAGGAAAATGCTGGATAAATGCTCATCCCCCTGGATTCAGCACTCCATCCCCACACCCTGTGCCTGAGCTGGTTCTGGGCTGGAGAAGGATTGTTCAGTGTGCCTGAGCTGGTTCTGGGCTGGAAAAGGATTGTTCAGTGTGCTGAGCTGTGAGGAGAGCTGCTGACACTTTACATGGAGTTCAGAGTTATAAATGCAGTAAAAAGTCTGGAAAATAAGAAATCTCAAACTGAAGACATCACCTGCAGCAGGCTGGGAGGGACCAGCAGCACCAGCCCCATGGCAAAGCTGAGGGATTCCCAAATTTACCAGCATTCCTAGTCTGCATGGCCACTAAACAAACAATTTATTTGACACAGGAAGCACAGCTGGTACCTGGGAAGTTTTTAGGAGAGAAGAAGTAAGTTCTGAGGAAGTTGGATGACTTGTGAGCAAAGAGGGAGCACGGCAGCCCTGCACAGATCTGACTCGGGTGGTGAGACAGGACTCAACCCTCCCTCTTGCCCTCAGCTGTTAATTGACATCTCTAATTGTATTTTTGGTCTTCTGAGAGAGCCAGGCTCTCCCCTGTCCCTGGGCTGAGCTTTGAGTGCAGCTGAAGGCTTGGTTTGGATGGCAGGGCTGGGAGGGCTCACAGTGCCCCTGCCCCAGGCAATACCCCCAGGTTTTCCAGCTGCTCCCCTCCCTGCTCACATGAGCCTGGCAGAGGCAGGGAGCTGCTGCAGGTGGCCCTGCTTTGGAGCAAAGTCACCCTGGAGAAGTTTGCTGCCGTAAATATTTGATCCAGGAGGACACGAGTGCCTCGCCGTGCCCTTGCCTGGGGGGCAGCCCTTGGGCTGTGCTGCCTGGTGGGGCTATTTTGGTGCTCGAGGATGAAATTTCAGCTTTGCCATTGCCAGAGGAATGTGATGTGAGGCTGAGGGGGCTCCGAGGGCACGGCTGGGCTGTGAAGGGCAGGCTGGCACCAAGAAAAGGCTGTTTGCCCACGAGGTGTGGTTGCCACTCACCCCAGTGCCACCCGAGACTGGCATCCCTTGGGAACACCAGCCCCTAAACTCAGCCTGTGCTCTGGGTGGGCAAGCAGAGCCTTTCCTCAAAGACCTTTTGAAATATAAAGCCATTTCTTCTGTGCTCTCTATTTCAAGCTGGACTCCATTTGATTTTTCGGGATGTGTCACGTCTCTCTTTTAATTTCTCTGTTTAAGCAAAGTGCTCCATTTTTCCCTGCTGGAATGCTGCTGGATTCACACCAGCCCAGCAATCTGTCTCTGCTTATCAGCTTTGTCCTTCCTGGGGAGAGCAGGGACAGCAGTGGCAGGGAAAGCAAGAGGTGCCGTGGGAGGGGGCAGAAATTTCCCAGAAATGGGAAATAAAGCCATTTTATCTGGGAGAGAACAAAGTGAATCACTTTGATATCTCCTGCTCCTCAAGCGTTGTCACGGGCAGGATATTCTCTTACAACACTTGGAGGGTTTTGGACTTCTCTGCAGTGCTGAGCAAAAAATTGTCTTTGGATTGAGGTGACCCTCGCTGCAAAAATAGCAGTTTAATGTGGGCTGGGAAGGTCTGGTCCAGTTCACCTCTGCTAACAACTTCTTTTTATCTGCTAATGATGCAGCTATGAGGAAAATCACCACCCCAAAAGTGGAATGTGTAGGGAATCAAGCAACACTTCTCTTTTTATTCAGTCCCAGCTTCAATTTAGCAGCTGTTCTCTACAGAAAGTGAGGAGCCTCTTGAAATAATGGATTTAATTGCAGTAGCAGGCGTGATTTATGTTAGAGTGGTTCTGCTGGCCCCAATCAGGAATCCCACACTGGAGGGAGAAAAAATGACTCCCTGCACTTCCAAGAACTCCTCCCTGAGGTGTTGGATTTCCAGAGGAAAATGAATTTTTCCAGGGAAAAAGGATAGCAATTTCCAAGGGAAGGCTAAAGGGTTTCTAAACATCTTCTGTGTTACCCCCTAAAAAACGTGTCTGCCAGAAAGCTGCACTGAAATCAGCCATCCTCACTGCACACCACACTGTGCTCTAGAAAGCTGGCAAACATCACTAGAAAGAGGATTTTTTTATCTTACAGTTGCAAAGAGAAGAACAAAATCACTCAGTGATAAGTCCAGCTCTTCACTGAGAGCATGAGACATGCAGAAACTGAATTTAGTTTCATTTTAGTATTTTTAGTTTTTTATTATTTAGTTAGGTGGGGTTTTTAGTTGTTTTAGTATTTTTAGTTCAGTTTTATTTTATTTTTGCATCCCCCTCCCTGCTCTGTGGTGCAGCAGAGTGTGTCACAAACGGGTAATTTTGATCACTCAGAGTTATCTCCAATGGTATTGCAGAAGGGATTTTGGTGGGATGTGGTAAAAGTGTGAATTGAGAAAGTTCAACGGCAAGGCTCACTCTGTTCCTTACTACAGGGAGGAAAAATACAAAGGAAAAGAGAGTTAAAACCAATCTAGAATGATTTACAAATGATTTACACAGTGACCAGAGACCCAAAAGGGTCAGGGGGTCCCTCTCAGAGTGACCCCTTTGCTCTCCTGATGGAGTTTAGGTGCAGCTGGGTCCAGTCTTCTTAGCTTTCAGGAACACAAATAATCACAGAATATCATTATCTGCAGGTGCTTTTATTGAGAGCTCTGGGAATCAGGGGTACAGACCCAAATCTGACTCCGGCACGGCTTTAGAGCTGAACGTATTTTATATTCTATCATTACATAATTCACATATTAATTATTAAAGTTATATTGTTCTATTGTATACATTGACATGAGTTTCTCGTGATCTTTCTTAGGTTACTGACCACAATTTCTCATGATTAGTCTTATGATTAAACAGTAATTTTATTTAATTACTAAACAATCATCAAATCTAACAATTATATCAATTATCATGTACCAGCTACACAGTGCAGCTCTAGCAAGTACGAGTTCTCCATGTGCTTAGGGTGTTTATTTTTCCAGGGCCTACTAAGCTCATTTTTCCTTTTAACCCTTAATCCCCATGATTTTAAAACCCTTTTACTATCAGTCTGAGTCTCCTGTGCACAGGTTTGTGTCTGATGGAGCTGGCTCCGTGGATTGAATCCGAATTAATTCAGGAACTGAGGGTCCCTGATCAGCACAGGGTCTCAGCCTTGGCCAAGGGAGAATCTCTTGGTCTCAGGTGAGGAATTTTGTTGTATTTAAGGAAAAAAGGCATTTGGCTGGAAGCCAAATTGCTGACAGAAGGAAAGGCGTGTGTGAGGCTCCTTACTTGCTTTGTTCCTTGGTAAATGAGTGTTGGAGAAGCTGCCAGTTGCTGTCCATGGCTGAATTGTGGCATCGGTGTTCCGTGCTCCGGAATGTTCTCCGTGTCACTTCTCCTCTGGGAGGGTTCCCTGGAGGAATTCCTGCCCCTGGAGCCCGTCCCTGCCCAGTGCTGCTCTGGATCAGGGCTCAAACCCATCCCTGGCGGGGCAGGAGGGGCACTGTGGGTCCGTGGGGATGGAAATGGGTTTTGCAGAAATCTCAGCCCACTGTGGGGATGGAAATGGGTTTTTCAGCCCACTGTGGGTCCGTGGGGATGGAAATGGGGTTTTTCAGCCCACTGTGGGTCCGTGGGGATGGAAATGGGGTTTTTCAGCCCACTGTGGGTCCGTGGGGATGGAAATGGGGTTTTCAGCCCACTGTGGGTCCATGGGGATGGAAATGGGTTTTACAGATTGCCCAGCCCACTGTGGGGATGGAAATGGGTTTTTCAGCCCACTGTGGGTCCATGGGGATGGAAATGGGTTTTTCAGCCCACTGTGGGTCCGTGGGGATGGAATGGGTTTTGCAGAGCCCTCAGCCCACCTGGGACATGTTTCCTTTGGGGTGGCACGAGCGGAGGAGCAGCTCCAGAGCCCAGAGCTGCAGGAAATGGGGGTGGGAGCTCTGCACAGTGACTCAACTCCTGCTGTCACCAGCTCGGCAGTGCCAGGGAGCGGAGCCTGATGGGCCGAGTGGGATGGAGATAAAGGGGCAGGAGAACGTCGGTGTGTCAGTGAGCTGCTGCTGGCGTGCTGGCAGGGACGGTGGTGTGGCCATTGCTGCCATCTGGGGGGACACTTCCCTCTCCCCTGGGCACAGCAGCTCACTCTGTGGGGCTTCGTGGTCACCTGTTGGCCACCAGCCAGCCCCAGTGGCTGTGACAGGTGAAATCTTTGTTAATGCCTTAAATCCAGGGACAGATCCATCCATTTATCCATGGATGGGGTTTATCCTTTTATCCATTCACAGGAGATGAGGAGGGGAAGGGGCAGAGGCAGGCCAGGGGCTCAGTGCTGTGCCAGGTGAGCTGGAGCACCCCTGAGTTCCCCAGTGCCACCAGTGCAGCCTTTCCACGCTGGCTCCTGAATTGCCTTTGTTTTTAGGGAGGTTTTGTATGTGAATATTTTTTTTTTTCAGTTTCAAAAATTTTTCGTTTGGGGTTTTTATTTCACTCTTATCTAGAAAGTTTTGGTTATTGTAGAAGTCTCCACTGGTACAGATATTGTGTAACATCAGTACACACAAAAATTACAATTTTTTCCTGGAAGAACAAAGGAAGAAAGATGCCCCCCTAACTGGAATTTTGACATACAAAATAATTGATAAGTTTTACAACCATTTTGCAGGAGAAATTAGAATTAGTTCTATGCTGATATCTCACAGGGTGAAACCATACCAGGTGTTTTGTCCCATGGAAGAACTCCGGAGCAGGAGCACGGGAGAGTGGATTTTTGGGTTTTTCCTCCAAATTCAGGTTGGAGGTCAGGTCTTAGGGATGCAGAGGTGAATCTCGAGACCTCTCACCTTTTTCTTTGCAAAACACAGCAGCAGTTTTTGAATCAGCAAATTGCAGAGTGCCCAAAGAATCAAAGAATCACCAGCTGAAGGTTTAAGCTGCAAAAAGCGACCCACCAAACTCTGTCTTTTTTTTTTTTTTTTTTTTTGATAAAAATATCCTTTTGACTCCAGCAAATTTCCCTTGCAAGATGATGTCTAATACATACATCCTGAATTACTCCTCGTGGCAAACCCTGAGCCAGGTCTGGGGAGTGGGGGGCTCATTTGCATTGCAAGCCTGCCATCGGTGTCTGGGAAGGCTGAGGCACTTTTATTCCAGTTTTCCTTTGAAGCCAAGGAGCCACAGAGGCATTATTTGCATCTGGGCTGGCATGAACAGCGCCGGGGTGGTGCCTTTATCCCTGCCTCCCTCGAGACAGCACAAGGGGTAATCAACAGCCTCAAGTGCTCCGAAACTGAGCCTATTTTTTCCACTGGATTAGCAGCAGCAAATGCACAAGCACATTATTAAGATGGTGCATTCATTTCTTTGGAGTCAGGATGGAATTTTGATAGAGTTAAAAACCCCATTAATATTTACATCACTTAGTGGTGCTGGAAGTAAGTACATTTATTTTAACTCAAGCTGCAAAGCATTTAGCTCTTTGTAATTACAGCACTGCTATTAAGTATTCATAAGGCTGCACAATAGAGTGTCACAGGAAACCTGGTTTAATTTAGTGGTAAGTCAATGTTTTAGGTTTGTGTAAAAACAGAAACTAATTTACCAAGCCTTCTTGCTTGTGTTTTCCCACCTGGGCTTTGCAAACTTTCTTCAGCTTGGCTCTATTCAAGCTACTTTTGGTACCTTTGGAAGTTGGGAAGTTGCTGGGGAAGTCTTGCAGGTGTGCAGGTATTTTGGAAGGGGCACAGCCAGGCTGGGGGAAGCTGCCTGATGGAAAAAGAGCTGGAAGTGCTGGTCCAAAGCAGCTGAACATGAGCTGCTGGGTGCCCAGGTGGCCAAAACACCAAGAACATCAAGAACATGGGCTGGATCCTCCAGTGGGGGAAATCTGCATTTATGGGAGGTGCTGGAACTAATCCCTGTGTTTCTGTCTCTGCTGCAGGATGAGGTCTCTCCTATGGACATTGAACTCCCAGCTGCCTGTGCCTGTTGCCTGTGATGGAAGAGCTTGATGTGAATGTGAGGTAGGAGGAAGGACTCGAGCTGTGGTGGGCAGTGAGCCCCAAAGTGTCCCCAAGGCTGCAGGGGAGCATTTCCTCTCTGCCTGCAGATAAAACTCTCTGCTCATGCAGCAGGGCCTGGCTTGGGGTTTCCTGGAGCTTCTCTGAGGCTGTGACATCACCCTGGTATTTGGAGAGGTGTCAAATGTGACCCAGACAAGTCAAGGATTTCTTTTCAGTAGAAAATGTTATGAATTTTGAAAAGGTTGCAATGTGATGTTGGAGAGACATTCCTGGAAATTTTTGACAGTTCAGTTTGGAACTTGCATTCATCACAGCTCGAGGGAGGTGGCAGACCTCATTTTCTCTAATTCCAGAGTAGAAAAATAAATGACCCACGAGTATTCCCTATTTATATTTTATTGGATTTTTTTAATTTCATGTGACTCGGCGATTGTTATTGGGTACATTTATTACAGGCACTAGGTTAACGAGATCCTGTCAAGTGGTTTGAAATTAAAACCTCAATTTGCTTACAGCAATCCAGAGAGAGGCCAAACTCTGCCTGGCTTGGGCTCTTACCAGTGTAAGTCACAATTGTGCCGTGCCTTTGGGATGATGAAAACCTTCCCAGGTTTGGGTAAGGCTCCCCTCATCTCCCTGCTCAGCATTCCCAGCTGCCAGGAATGAGGCAGAGCTTCTGACAGCCCCTCCTTATGTCATGGGAGCTAAATCTCACTCTCTTATTACATTTTTGGAGCACCGGTGACTCTTACCTACCCCAGTTCTGCATGGCATTTTTGCCTTGCATTTTTCTGCCTTTTTTCCCATGCCCTTTTCCCTTTGTCCCTTCTCCTCACTTCCCCCTCCACCATTTTTTCCCACCCCCTTTTTCCCGACTTTTTTTTTCTGCCTTTTCCCCCGTTCCCTTTTTCCTACACCTTTTTTCCCCACATTTTTCCTCGACCTGATTTTTCCCACCTTTTTCCCCACTTTTTTTTTTTTTTAGCCTGCCTTTTTCCTGCCTTTTCCCCATCCTTTCCCCTGCTGCCTTTTTCCCTGCCTTTTTTCCCCACCCCTCACCCTTTCCCCCTCACCTTTCTTCCCTCTCCTTTCGTCTTTACCGACTGCAACAATTTAGGAAATGACACTTAATTGAGCTTTGAGTGATCAGGTGTCAAAGCTGACACCTGATTTTCCTGGGCTGGCTGAAATTTCCCTTGGAAAATCTCCTTAATGCTGATAAGGGAAAATGTGTGCTTAATGTCTTTACAAACAATTCCGGGGGTGTTAATAAATGGCTTTAAAGGGGCTCCTAATGTCTCCACAACTCCAAGGGCAAGGTTGTTACTGACCCCAGACAGGTTTGACTCCTGAACTATAGGGTCAGAGATAAAAGGGGCAGCACAAATCCTATTGCAGAAGCAGTGGGGAAAGGAGGAGAGTTACATGCAGCCGGGATTTTGGGATAGAAGGAATTTTGAGATTCCTCCTTTTATTCTAATCAAGTTGCAGGACTCCTGTGTCTCCTTTAGGGATGCTGGCTTTTCCCACACATGGGAAATATTGATCCCACAGTTGTGTTCCAGGCAGATTTTGGGATATTGTCCTGAGTGCTTCACACGAGAGAGGATTCTTGCTTCCTCAGGTTCTTACAGTGTGGATAAACAGGTGAAAAAAAAAAAAAAATCACCAGCACCTCCAGTGCAGGTTAAGAGCTTTTACAAAACCCTTTTCATTCAAGCTGCTGGTGAAGTCAGGCTCCCTTTGCTAAGTCAACTTTGGAAAAACAAGGTACTATTTCGGTTTGCCACAGCAGTAATTGCTTTTTATTTTTAAGCTGAGCCCCCAAACCCGCTGAATTTTAGACTGATGTTAATTGCTTCCAAACTTGGCTTTATCAGCTTTAGTTTTCTCACTTTGTTGCTGAAGGTGTTTTTGTGGCTTGAAAAGTGCAGAGCCCTCCAGCAGTTCTGTGTGCAGCTCATTAATCTTATCTAGACTTGGAGGAATGAGCAGCAAGGTGAGGGAACAAGGGATCAGCTCGGTGGGACTGGTTGTGTTCGTTCTGGAGCAGAGGCAAAATGCCATTTTTTAACCCAAAGGCCTGGTACAGAGGCACGGGGAGCACTGGTCCATCCGTGCCCTCGGGAGGGAATTGTGTGTTTGAGTCCCAAATCCTGAGATTGCTGTGCTGGCTCCTTTTCCCCGTGGGTCACAAGAACTGGAGCTGTTGATGGGATGGGTTTGGGTGCTGTGCACAGGCAGGAGGAGGCAGGGAAGCTCCTCAGTCTCCTCTCCCCATCCAAACCTGGGAGAAACAGGAGCAAGAGTCATGGAGGGAGAGACAGGGACCCAAAGACCCATCCCTGGAGCTCCAGGATGTCCTGGAGGAGCTGGACTGTGCCTCTTCCCCCCTGCTCAGGACACTGCCAGCCACTCCTGAGGGGCACAAGAGCTGGGCCGAGTGGTTGCAATCAAATAGGCACCAAAATGATCCAAAATGTAGGAAATGGAAGGAGTTGAGGGAAGTGTTTGTGTGCTCTGAGTGCCCTGGCAGTGGGGATTCATGGAAAGCAAACAGCTGAGGTTGCAATAGAAGTGTTTATTCTTGTGTACACAAGCTCTTTTCAAAACCTCTCCAGCTTCTACACTTGGAGTCATTAAATCATTGTTTATCTCAAGTCCTTTGATCGCACTTGTGCTTAGGTGAGAAATAGCAGGCTATAAAATGTCATTTAACAGGCTGCAATCAGCCTGGAGCTTTCTTCCTCCTTCCCTTTCCAAGGGAATTTCAACTCTAATCCTTCTGTGCTATCAGCAGCATCCAGCCAGAAAGGGATTTGCTCTTGCATTTCTGCAGAGATAAATGAACTGATTGAGAAGATTTTCTGCCAAACCCTGTCTTCTCCACCTGGTCCCCCGGGCTGGGGAAGGGGCTGGAGCCCCAGGAGGGGCTGAAGGAGCTGGGAAGGGGCTCAGCCTGGAGCAAAGGAGGCTCAGGGGGGACCTTGTGGCTCTGCACAGCTCCTGACAGGAGGGGACAGCCAGGGGGACATCCAGGACAAGAGGGAAAAGCCTCAGGCTGGGCTCAGGGTGGGCAGCAGCAGGAATTTCCCCATGGAAAAGGTGCTCAGGCACTGGAACTGCCCAGGGAGGTTTGGATCCCCATCCCTGGGGTGTCCCAGGAAGGGCTGGAGGTGGCACTGGGTGCTCCGGGCTGGGCACAGGTGGAACTCGGTGAATCTGGAGGGCTTTTCCCACCTCAGTGATTCCATGAAATCCTATAAGCAGCCAGTTAAAAGAGGCTGTGGGGTTTGGCAGGTTTATCCTGTTTATCCTCTCTGTGCCTGGAGGTGCTGAGGTGCTTGGGCACAGCAGGGACACCCTGGGAGCACTCAGACACCTGGGGCACTCCTGAACCTGCAGCACCAGGGCAGAGCAGGAGGCCTCAGGGGAGCAAGGAATGATTAAAAAGTTCATTTTTACATTTTGTGCCACCAGCCAAGAATTTCCAGTAGCCAAAAAAAATAACACTGGGGGAAAAGTTCTTTTTTCCTAAACACTCCCTCCAGCCCAGGCACTGCTCCATGGGGGAGTCATCAGCCTGGGTATTTTTCATATTGTTCAACTCTTTTCTCAGTTTCTAGGGAAACACTTTAAAGCACTATATTTATGGGAACATCTTTCCAAACACCTCCGCCAACACTTAATTAATGGAGTTTTTAAGCCTGGCTCCAGCTTCTGCAAATGAATCGTGTGCTCTCTGATGGCAGCTGTGCAGCAGGGGAGACACACAGGCTCTGGAAATAAAGTTGGAGAGTGCAGAGGGGCAGCTCCTGTTTGTGTTTGTGCTCAGCCCCTCGGGCAGGTCAGGCCTCTGTGAGGCTTCATCTGCTTTGATGAGAGCAATCTGTGCACGTGAAAATGCCCTGGACCAAAAGCTGGGCCACAAAAACAAACTTTTTCATGTCTTGCATCACATTGTCAGTGTCTGTGCAGAGGGGCAGCGAGTGGAGATCTGGAAATGCTGTGGAAGGATGTGAAAACCATCCTAAAAACTGGGGTATCCTGAGGCAGACCAGGCTCCAGGGCTGGAAATGGGCTGGATTTTATTGCCAGCTTTTGTCCAGGGGAGCTGCAGTGCCAGGGGCTTTCCACAGCACCTTCCTTGATTTCCAGGGCTGCCCTTCAGCACTGGGCTGGCAAAATTCCATTTGTCCCCATGTTTGCATGGCTCTCTTCCCCAGGAGTGGCTGTTCCCAGGGATCAGGGACTTCTGCAGATCAGCACCTTCCTGCTGGAAGCTCCTGCCCTGCTTAGCCCCAATTAAACACAATTAACAAACACCCCCAGAGCTTTCCAGGCTGGGGAAATGTGCTGGTCTGACTCCTGGGTGGCATCTGGGCTCCATCTGAGCTGAGAGCCTGCACTTCCCATCCTCAAAGCACCCTGACCTCCTCTCTTGTTTATCTGGAGTGAGAAATGTGGTGAGGGCTTTGTGGAGAGTATTCAGAATATGCACTTAGCTGGGGATGTGCAGGAGGTTTAATAAAACAAAAGCAGGGAATTTAATTAAGTGTTCTGCTCTTGAGTCAAGGACGTTCCATGTCCTTGCTTAGAGAGGGCACCTGCCTGGAGCCTCCACACCAGTGAGGGCCATAAAAATCAGCTGGTGAACATCAGGGCCGGGAAGGTTTCTGGCTGGAATTATCTTCATCAAGCTTTGTTTTTTATAGTAAAGCTCAAAATGGGCTGGGAACTGTTTTTGTGTAGCTTGGAGTCACACAGGGGGTCGGGGCAGGGGGTTCTCAAATAAAATGTGTTTTAGAAATCAGTGTTTTATCCTCTCTGTGCCAAGTTTTCCATTAGCAGAGGTATCTGCAAAGAACTTTTTTGTTCCTCTGGAGGTTTGAAACTGGGAAACTCTCCAGGAAATATCAGAAATTAGACAGCCAATAGCTGTATTTGTCTTTTGCTGTCCAAGGTGTAAACAGGCAGTGGGAAAAGGGCACAGCCTGGATATTTGAATACCCAGCCTCGTGCCAGGACCCTTCCAAGGGTCTTGACTAAAGGCCTCTCATTTAACAATATTTTCCTGGCTTCAAATATTTTTGGAAAAAGCAGAGCAGGACCTTCATGGTTTCTGATTTGAACATCTTGCAAGTCCTGGGCTTTGGGCAAAGATGGGAACAAAGGTTTGGGAAAGAGAAGTCAGAATGAGAATGCTGAGAATGACTGAGAACTGCCAGAGGGGGTTTTGATCAAGTGGTAACAAATCTCTGGGTATAGGGCAGGGCTTATTTTGGGGGAATTTTTACAAGCATTAAATGCTCTGAGCCCAGGAGCAGCAGCACAACTCCTGAAGAGCTGTGGGCTCTGTGCACCCCAGTTCTGCACCTGGTCATTGCAGGAGGCAACAATTCTCAATTCTGTGAGAAGTCTGGGCACTCAGAGTACATTTGGTATGAGCCTAAACCTTTATTTTCCCACTCTGTGCCATGGATCTGACCCAGTCCCTCCCTATTTCTGAACTCTGAGGTACAGCTCGAGTCGTGCATGTGTGCAATGGTGATTTAACTCTGTGAGTTTAATTTTCTGTGCAGAATAATGACAAACATTCTTGTGGAGGAGCACACCCTGGGCTGTGCCTTCAGCACTTGGAGGATATGGAAGGGAAATGAGTGACAATTAGTGAGGATGTTGGAAATGAGGTGCTCATTCCATCAGCTCTCCCGAGCTCTGTGCTGGTTGTTGAACATTCAGCCTCGTGGGTGACAGCAGAGAGGCAAGAGCCACCCAGAGAACAGGGGACAATCACATTATGATTATGGAATATTCACCAAAAGTCAGGACTGCTGTTCTGCTTCTTTCATCCTCCTCTGTTCCTCACTATATTGCTGTGGGTTTTGGTAGAGGCCGTGGGCTCACTTTGAGGAGCAATTTTAATTAGGAATTGATCAAGGCATTTCTGATTAAATGTGATTGATCTTTGGTTTTATTCAGCATTTACAAAGAGAAATGATTGTTACAACATCTCTGCTGTGCCGTGTAGTGTGTCTAAATCCCTGCCTAAGTCAGAGATTTGGGGCTTTTTTCATTGTTGTGGAGTGTTTGGCAACTCCATTAACACACTGTGGCTCTGCACAGCATCCCAGCTGTGCCAGCCCTTCCTCCCAGCAGAGCTGCTCCATCCCTCTGAGCATCCTGCTGCCTCCCCTGGGCTCTCTGCACCTCCTCCCTGTGCTCACATCCCAGAGCCTGGTGCTGCTGGGAGAACACAACGGGGGTGCTCAGCACGTGAAGGGGACACCTGGATTAAAGATTCACAACTTGCAAACGTGTGATCAGGAAAAAAGGCTAAGCCAAGGTGCTGCAGAGCCCAGGTGGGTGTGCCAGAGTGGGTTTGGTGGCACAGGGGGTCTCCTCTGGAAGCTGTTAGAGGATGCCAAACAAAGTATTTGCAGCAGCTGCCTTTGCTCCGTGTAAATACTGTGATCTTAATCTCATGCTGATTTCATGAGTTAATTTTAGCTTATATTCTAGGTGACAGTCGATGGGTTTTGGGGATTGTACTCGCACACCTCAGCCCTGCAGTGATATCTGCTCATGTGTGGGAGTAAATGATGTAACTGTGGAGCTGCTCCCAGCCAGGGCTCTGTGCTGCCCTGCAGGAGAGGCACCCAGAGGTGTCTGCTGGGCACCTCAGCCCTGCAAGGAGAGCCCCAGGGCTCGGGCAGAGCCCAGAGCTGCCCTGCCTTTAATTCCTCCTCATTCCCCAGGTGCAAACTCCTGCCTGTTGGCTCAGACCAGGATAAAGCATCTCAGTGTCCTGGATGGGTGCTCAGCCCCAGATCCAATTTCCACTGAGCAAAGGCAGAAGTTCTGCTGCTGCCAGCAGAGCAGAGTGCAGGGAGCAGGGCTCAGGGATTGATGGGCACTGGGGGAGCAGAGCTCAGGGATGGCTGGGCTGGGGGAGCAGAGCTCAGGGATTGATGGGCACTGGGGGAGCAGAGCTCGGGGATGGCTGCACGGGGCACTGGGAGCCCCTCGTGCCCTCTGTGAGAGCCTCACCTCCAGTTCTGGGGACAGGTTGGGTATCACAGTGGGGAAAAATATCTCTAAAGCTTGGGAGAGGCTCCCAAGAGGGACACAGGGATGGGGAAGGGTCTGGAGGAGCCATGGGGGAGCAGCTGAGGGCACTGGGATTGTGCAGCTGGAGGAGGCTGAGAGGATGGGAGATAGAGATGGGAAAAGGGGGCACTGCTTTAAACTTTAAAAAAAAAAAAAGGAGGATTTAGATTAGGTGTTAGGAAGAAATTCTATGCTCAGTTCTAGTGAAAGGTGACCCTGCCCATGGCTGGGAGAATGAAGCCAGATGGTCTTTGAGATCCCTTCCAACCCAAACCTTTCTGTGGCTCTGTGAAAGCACAGCAGCAGGATCCCTGAGCCCTTCTCCAGGCAGAGCACCTGATGTCCCACACACACACCAGCACTGAAAGGTGATGTGAAGCCAGATCCAGCTTAGCTGAAATGTCCTTCAGGGTCTGCAGCTCCAATCTCTGCTCTGGGACAGGGACAGGAGCCAGGGAAGGGCTGTGACAGGGCAGGTCAGGGTGGATTTTGGGAAAGGTTCTTGCCCAGAGGGTGCTGGCACTGCCCAGGCTCCCCAAGGAATGAACGGGACACTGCTCCCAGGGAAGCCCAGGGTGGGATTTTGGGGCTGAGCTGGGCTGGATGATCCCTTCCAGCTCGGGATATTCCAGGATTCAGTCCCAGAGGCTGAGGTGGGAGCAGGGCTGGGGGTCCCGGTGTCTCCCCAGGTCCCCCCATGGGTGGCAGCCCCAGCAGGTCCCTGTCCCCAAACTGGGGATTGTTCCCAGCACGGATTGACTGCCTGCCCACACAGGCAAGCTGGAAAACATTCCAATAGCCTGTCTTCTCTGCTTCATCTTGACAATTGGTTTTAATCAGTGTTATCAGCTGCTTAAAACACTTCATTCTCTGGAGCACTGCAGCTTTCAGCCTCCGGGAGATTCTTGGACTGGAGGTGCAGGGTTGGTGATGGGATCAGTTTTGTTTCAAACCAGCACAAAAGGAGAAAGCCTCTTCCCTCCCACCCCACCGCCACAATTTATTTGGATTTTTTTTTCCCCAAAAAAACCACTCGAATAAGCGAATCATATGACCGAGTTATTTTGATACTGTGATGCTGTTTATTCCTGGCTTGTCAATAATTAATTTCAATCTGTTTCTAAAACAGAAGTGAAGGGCATAATTGACTGGGATCTGTTAGGAGTTGTCCTGCCATCTGCACGGGCTGAAGCGAAGCAGTGCAGCATTTAAAGGCATTAAAGGAAATTAAATGCTTTTGGATTAGTGCTGACTTCTGATTAATGTTTTAGAAAAGGATGTGGTAACAGCTGGAAAGGCAGAGATCAAATCATCCCTTCCCTATTGTCCTGTTTCTGTACAGAGACACGTTATCGGGTTTACTCATAAAGTAGCTTATCTTGTTTTTCAGGTGCTTAAGACCTAATGATTTTTTTAATGCTGAGGAATAATCAGGGAAGCAGAAAAGAGGAGAGGCCAATGACAGCTTGTTTGTGGTTATAAAATACGGAGTTACAGAGGGAAAAGCCCTGGCTGGAAACAATCAACCCAGCCCTGAATTCCCCACACCCGAGGGAATGTTAAAGCAAGAAAACTCTTGACTGTGAGTTTTTCATCTCAGGGGTTTTCCCCTCTGTGCTGCACTGGGAACCAGGGAATGTTCCTGCTCTGCCCCCATGACTGATCTGTGCTCCTCGACTGCCGCAGAAAATATGCAAAAGCACTTGAGTTCATTTAGAAAAGTTGGGGTGTTTACAGGAAAGTGAAAATTGAGCTTGAAAGAGTAATTACCCTTCTTTTTACTTTCACACTAATGACTATGCAGAAGATCTTTTTAAATATGTCCATATGTGGGTTTTAAGCATTCATTCCCCATCAGTATTTCACCTTTTTCCTTAAGTGATTTCTATATTCCTGCTAACCAGCAATCATTTTGCCTGAATCTCATTTCCTCATAATAGCAAACCCATCAATCTCTGCTTTATTAAAGAGGGAAGCAAGCTTGGAAGCCAGAACACTCCGATTTGATAAAAGATGTTATGCAAACCATTGATTTTAATTTACAGCAATATCCACTTCTTCCATTATTAACAACTTGGAATTACTAAGGCTGAATAATTAACATGTTCTCCTGATGATGGATCATTCCAAAGGCAGAAAGAACCCAGATGAAATCCCTCCTGCACCCCAGTGAGGCATCTGCCTGTTCCATGTTCCCCAGGGAGCAGAGTGGAATGGTTTTGGAAATCAGGCAGACCCCAGCTCAGGGAAGAAATGATGATGTCTGCTCCAGATCAGAAGGCTGAAGGATTGCTTTATTAAAATTATACTCTATTACATTAATACACTATTTAAAGACAGACTATCCTGTTCTACATAGTTACTTTTTACTTGCCCATCTAACTCAAACCCGTGACTCTGCTGAGAGCCCAACACAGCTGGATCCATCCACTGACCCCAAACAACTTCACCAAATCCAACCCAGCCATCACTGCAGGTGAACAATCTCCAACCACATCCCACATGGGCAAAACCAAGGAACAGAGATAAAGATTGTTCTCTCTTCTTCTCTCTGCTTCTCCTGAGAGACAGAATTGTGTCTCTGTCCAGAGAATGGGAATGGCACAAAATGGCATGAGGGAAACACTCCCAAAAGTGATTTCAGAGCTAAAGTTCCTCTCCCAGATGTTCCAGGGGGAGCTCCTGCCCTGCTGGGCTCTGCTCAGAGCCTGGGTGATGATCACGTCTGCCCAGGACAGGGTGGGAAATGTGGATTTAAAACTCTCAAAGCTAAAAACAAAAAAACCCTGTCAATGTCTGGAGAAATGTCTGGCTCAGGGCTGCACTCCTCTGGCGTTTCCAGAGCTTGTTTGGATGAGTAAAACTCAACATTTCTGTGTGCCAGGACTTTCTAATTTTTTTCAGCTTTTCTCCAAATCAGGAGAGCTCAGTGAGATAAAGTGTAAAAAGCCTGGGATGGTGTTTAGTACATAAAAAGTGACCCCAGGGCCAGTCAAGGTAAAACAGGAAAACAGTTCCACTTTTCAATTACCTGAGCAATCTCACAGCATTTATCCTGGGTGTCCAACACCAGCCCTGTAGGCTGAGAAGAAATTTCCCTGCTGAATTAGTGTCAAGTGTTTAATGCCAGTTTATCTCCAGCCACATTTGATAACAGGAAAAACCCCATTTTCACCTGTGTAATGTGAAGTCATACAAGCAGTTGAAGGTTTAGGATACAGTTTATTCAGGCTATATCATTAGAAATGGCTTTAGGGGGAAAATAACTCAAAATTTTGTAATAAAATCAGGTTTATGAGGAATTTATTGCATGCTGGGAATTTATTTCCTTCCTACTTTGCAAGCTGTGAAAAAAAAAAAAAAGAAAAACCAAAATCTTTCTTTGAAACAGCAAATTATGTGTAGAAATGCAGATTTAAAATATGGCTGACATTGGAGGGGGGAGTTTGTGTTATTCTTCCTTTTTCTTTTCTTCCTCTTTGTTAACTGAAAGAAATTATTGATCTCAGTAGGGGAAAATTAGGCACTTGGAATAAAAATTATTTCCTTTCCCTAACTCTGGAAAAATTACTAAGTAAAGAAGGAAAAAAAAAAAAAAGGAAAGCCAGACTGTTTTGTGTTTTCTCGCACAGAGTGAAGGGAAAAGAGAAAAAGGCAAAACAAAAAGTGAAGATGTAAAATGCTTGTCTTGAGGAAAGTTTGAACCCATTAGTCCTCGTCACATCACATCAGGAACTGCAGTGACAAAGAGTGATGGGTTCAGACTGCAAAAGGGCAAATTGAGGTTATTACAGGTAAGAAAAAATCCTTCCCTGTGAGGGTGGGGCAGGCACAGCTCCCATCCCTGGCGTGGCCCAGGCCAGGCTGGGCAGGGCTTGGAGCACCTGGGAGAGCAGAAGGTGTGCAATGGGATGGGTTTTAAGGTCCCTTCCAACCCAAACCATTCTGTGATTTTGTGACACTAAAATCTTGGGGAAAAAATTGGGAAAGATAACAGGCAGGAAAAAAAAAAAAAACCAAACCAAAAAAAAAAAAAAAAAAAAACAAAAACACAAAAAACCCCAACAAAATACCCCCCAAAAAAACCCCAACAAACCCCAAACCCCCCCTGCCAAAAAAAATAAACAACAAAAAAACCAAACCAAAACGCTTCTGCATGGAAAATAACATGATTTATTTGTGTGTAAAGAGCACAGAAACATTTTTGTGCAGAGGCTCTGCCACCCCTGCCAGTGCCACTGCAGCTCCTTTCCTTTTGTTATAAATAACTGTGTAGTTGTTGGCTTTTGCTGTTGTGTATTAAATTTTGCAAACTGTTATTGATCACAACGATTTTGATGTACCACAGTTTGTAATCACTGCTGGACTGGTTTTAATACAGTATAATTTTGCTACAGATTATTTTGGATCGGTTTTAATACAGTATAATTTTGATACAGATTATTTTGGACTGGTTTTGATGCAGTATAATTTGTCAACTATCATGGCCAATGCCCTGGCCATGTGTAGCTTATCTATGTATTAGTGTGATAAAAATATATTGTAGTTTAGGCTTTCACAAAACATTAAAATAGCGACTGTGTAATGTTAGCTTTTGCAGAATACTTTTATTTTTGTAACTGACAATAGTGAGAATAACTGAAATAAGTCTGTAGAAATAGCTAAAACTGTCTCTATGATTAGACAACACTGAAGGAATCACACAGGTAACATTAAAATAAAGGGGGTAAAAAAGACTTCTGCTACTGACTTTGCCACTATCAATAATCCCCCATTTGTTGTTGTGAAGAAGTGGCATACATACAAGAAATGGCATATAAAATGTGAGGAAATGGCATACACGACTCCCAAAACTCAAATCTGCACTATTGTGTGACGGGTCAGGAGTCAAACAAAACTAAAGAATTCCCAGAACAAGTAAAAGAACTCAAAGGAATATTTGAATTGTATAATTTCATAAATATGCGTTTGATCAGTGCAATGAAAAAATGCATAAGGAAAGTGGTTTGAACTAACTGGCGCGCTCTTGGCAATTTGTCCTTTTATCCCTTGTTAAAGTTTGAAACATTTTCAAGTGTTTCTCCCACTTCTGCCTCTGTTTCCCTCGCTGGCAGTTCGAGTGAGGCCTTCGGCATCGCGGAGAAGATCGTGCTGCTCTCCTTCATCTCCGCCGTCATCCTGATGGCCATCCTGGGCAACCTGCTGGTCATGGTGGCCGTGTGCCGGGACAGGCAGCTCAGGTGAGCCCCCAGGGATGTCGGAGCTCAAAATGTCCCTCAGACATTTTTGGAGGTTCCAGGCCCAGGTCAGAAGCATTTGAGACCCTGGCAGGCAGCTGGAAACAGCTGTGATTTTGGGTTTGAGCCATGGAATGAGTTACCAACCTTGCAGGAAGAACAAGAAGTCACAAAATTTAGATGTTAGAGTAGAAGTAGTCATAAAGTAAAGGGAAGAATTTTTGAGTGGTGTACAGGGGGGTTTTAGGTCTTGTACAGGAGGGTTTTTACTTTGTACATGGGGGTCAGAGGTTTTAAGATGGATTTGGGATTTGGGCCTGCCCTGTCCTCCCTCTTTCTCCTTCCTCACCTCCATGTTCTTGGTGATGTTGGCACTCACAGATTGGTTTAGAGTGGAAAAGCACCATTTAATATAGGTAATAGGCATTGGGGAAAAACTGTAACCATGTAACACGTAATGTACATATAAAAGATAGAAAATCACCATTTAATATAGGTAATAGGCATTGGGAAAAACTGTAACCATGTCACACATAATGTCCCATATAAAAGAGAGCAGCAGCCCTGGCGGGGAGAGAAGAAGCAGTCGGGGTCAGAGAGGATGTCAGGGTGTGTGTGTGCCTCTGCCTGAGCTCTGAGCAAACCACAGCAGCCCGAGGAGAAAATCTTTGAGATAACTTTCAATAAACTGCCTTGAGACCCAACAACAGAGACTGCTGAGCCTTTCTTTGGAAGCTCGGGTTGGAGAAGAAGTTTTTCCACCACATGAAACCATCCCTGACCCAGGGTGAGCTCTGGCATGGGCACACAGCCCCTCCTGGCTGTGCAGCACCAGCTGAGCTGTGCTCAGCGTTAATCCAGCCAGAAATTAAGAACCCAGCCCGGTTCTGTCGCTGTTGAGGCAGGATGGGAACAAAAGAACTCCAGTTCAGAAGGGTTAGATGAATAGAACTCACCTCAACTGATTTATTTCAAATACATCTCTCTTTTTATAAAGAACATCCAGAAGACTAATTTCATTGGTCTTAAAGTAAAAACATCTCCCACCATTGGTGTGCACGGTGGCAGAACTTATCTATAAACAATGTGAACAACGAGAGAGATAGAGAATTATTTCATTCCTTTCCAACTCTTTCCCAGGCCCAGCCTGATAGAAACTTCTCCTTTTTCTCTGACTGAACTGAGAATATCCATGCAGTTCCATAAACCAGGCTGGGCTGACTGAAAGAGGTTCCAAGTAGTAACAGCTCTCCTAAAATACAACATGTGGCTGGTTCAGAGTCCGAGAGCTGTAGGGACCAGACCAATGGCTGTGCAGCACTGGGAGTATTTGAACTGCCTGTAAAAGCTGTTCAGGAACAAAAAAACAGGCTGTTGGGCTGATGAACAGAGGAACAACCAGCCAGGCTGTTGGGCTGGTGAACAGTGAGGATCTGTCGTGGGTTGAGTTTCTGATGCATGGACATCGTGGTACCCAGTGGTGACTGGGCAACCTGCTGGTCGTGGTGGCCCTGTGCCAGGACAGGCAGCTCAGGAGAGCCCACCCAGGGGACACAGCCCCTCCTGACGAGCTGGGGTCACCAGGGAGGTGGCCCTGCCTTGCAGACCCTCCCTGCCCTCGGCTCATCCCGCAGCGCTGGCACTGTTTTAATCCCCATCCTCACCTTTTCAGCATCCTCGGTGTAGAAGAGCAGACAAATCAGTGAAAAGCACAGCCAAGCAGCAATTCCCTGGAGAAACAGGTCGGCCTCTGGCCCTTTTCCATCTCAGATTTCCCAATGAGCTTCAGCAGCAGCACACAGAGCAAGGGCTGGTTGTGGCTGTGCAGCTCCAGCACAACTTAGCAAATGTTGCCCATGATTTGAGGGGGTCACAGGCACAATTCCTGTCTCAAGGCTGCTGCTAACCCTGGGAATTGTCAGCCCAGCCTTAGGAGCAGAGAGATTTAACTGCCTCTATTCATGTGCTGCGTGGGATTTTTAATGGATTTAATTCTATTTTATTGTTGTGATTTAAAAAGTACTCTTCAAGTTAAAATTACAGCTTCAGTCTAGATTATTCTCAGTGCTTTCTGGAAGGATTTTCTCCATTTACAAGTTAAAATAAAATCCCCCTCCTCCAGCCCAAAGTCTCCAGTGAAAGCTGTGAGGCTGAGCCACATGCAGAGGCCTGTGAGCATCCATTTGCCTCCTCTAGGTGAGCAGAAAGATGTGTTTAGGCCAGGAAAATGGTGGATATTTAGCCCTAAAAACCAGGAGCAAGCCAGGAGCAATCATATAAAGTGAGGAGTGTGATAGAGAGGAGCTTTTGGTGCGATGGAGCAGATTAAACCCAAATTCAAGCTGGAATCTCTGTCCATGTGTGGGGGCTGCTGCACTGAACCCACCCTAATGCTGTGATCTGCCTTGCAGGAAAATCAAGACCAACTATTTCATTGTTTCCCTGGCCTTCGCTGACCTGCTGGTGTCGGTGCTGGTGATGCCCTTTGGGGCCATGGAGCTGGTTCAGGACAATTGGATCTATGGAGAGATGTTCTGCCTGGTGAGGACCTCGCTGGACGTGCTGCTGACCACGGCGTCCATCCTGCACCTCTGCTGCATCTCCCTGGACAGGTACCAGCTGCACTGGGGCACTGCTGGAAGCCTCTGCTGCCTCCTGGGTTAGCCCCAGCTGCCAAAGATGGACCTGCTTGGAACAGCAGAGCAATAAATCCCTCCCAGTGGCTGGTTTTGGAGAGAATCCTGACGAGGGCGGGGAAATTTGGAATGGGATGAGATTTCTGGGGAGGGGCTGGGCTGTTCTGTGCACAGCTCTGCTGGCAGCACTGAGCAGGCGTGGTTCTGTTCCCAAGACACCTCCAATGTGCCCAGAGGTGGGAGCTGAGCTGGGGCACAGGGAGGGGCACCAGGGCAGGCTCAGGGTGGGCACCAGCAGGAATTTCCCCATGGAAAGGGAGCTCAGGCCTTGGAGCCACCCAGGGAGGTTTGGGTCCCCATCCCTGGAGGTGTCACCCGGATGTGACACTCAGTTCTCTTGGTGACAAGGTGAGGATTAGGCACAGGTCTTCTCCAGCCTAAATCTCCTGGGAGAGTCTAAAAACTTGCCTTTCTTTCAAACTTTTCTTGCCACCTGGAAATAAAGCCCAAAGCCTCAATAATTTATGGTGAGCAGTTCTGTTTGACTGCTGTCTGCAGATTTTTGGGTAAATGGCAGAACTTCCATAAGAGTTTTTCACAAGATAAACACTCAGTAGAAAACATTTTGGCTATTCATTAATTTTTTTTATTTTTTTTTTTTAGTTCTGTGTGGAGATTTCAATACCTTTAAAAACACTTCTACTTAGTGTTGCTAACAGAGCCAAAATAACCATAATTATTCTTGTTATTGTGACAGCTGATATTTAAATACGTGGCATTTCAGTACCTTGAGAGTCTGAGTGCAGCCAGACTTAAAAAAAAGTTGCTTCACCTCTGTATTGATGGGCAGCAGTGCTGTGGGGTGGGAGGCAGTTCTGTATCCAGAGAGAAGCTGACATCCAGCAGCCACAGCTCCTGTCCTTATCTGCAAGTTTCGATGGCTGGAACACAAATGGGAAGCTCATTATCTTCAAACCATTGACAAATTGCCACTCTGAGCCAATTACCAAGCAAGCAGATGTTGGGCACCGTGCTCTGGACGTGACCTTGCTCTCTGAAATGTTGGAGTTTGATTCTCCAGGCTCTTAATTAAATAGAGAGGGTTGTGGAGAGAAGGGAAATTGGGATTTCAGCCCCAGCTCTGCAGCAGGGGATGAGGAACCTCCCATGTAAGGGGCACAGGAAGGAGGTTCCCCCTTTCTCCTGCCCTCCTGGAGACCTCCCCATGTCCAGAGCTCCTGCTGCCTGTCCCCATCTGTCCCCAAGGTCCTGGGACAGCCTGGGCTTGGAGCTGCGGCTTTGGGGATACCCCTCCACCTGAGCCCTGGGCATTAACCTGAGTTTCTCTGACATTTTTTAGTTGGTTTGGGGTTGTTTTTTTCCCACAGCGAGTTCTGATTGAGAACAGTGTGAAGGGGCCAGAATAGGTGAGGAGGAGGGGGTGGGTGACCCCAAAAGGGCAGAGCAGGTGGGTGAATGAGAGGTTTTTGTGGAGGGAAGGATGATTCAGCCCAGCTTCCCCCCTCCCTGGGCTGCAGGGGCAGCGCTGCTTCCTTCCCAGGGCTTAATTCCATTTTTTCAGCTGTTTGCTCTTGTGTTCATTCAGAATTTATGGCAGTGTGCTGCTTCTAGTTGGTAATTTCTCAGTGATCTATCTCCTGCCTTCTGTTTTATTTCAGGGTATGCAGGTGTGAGTTTCAAGGGGTTTTTAAAGGAAACTAGGTGGTTAATCTAATCCTAAAGACTCAGTTTGAAAGTCATTCCCTTCAGCATATTCACAAAGTGTTGTTTGAAAAGACTTTTATCTGATAAAGTCTTGTATCCATTTCCACTGCTGCCTCTGGAAAAGATGGAAACAAGCACTGAGGCTTGAATTCTCAAAGGCATTGGAGAAAATCTGGAGAAATCACCATGTAATAACGGGATTTTACTGCTAAGACACAGGGAGAGCAGTACTGCAGACAGCCTCTGCCAGTCTCAGTTGGAAAAGGGATTTTCCAAGGTAGCAAAGGTATCTCAGGGCTCACTGAATCCAAAGTTTGCTGCCACTGCCTTAAGCTTTTTCATCATCTCTTTGATATTCTAATATATTAGAGAGATTTACCCTTGAAATATACATTTATTGCATGTTTTATGCATACATGCCCATTCTTTGTGCCAGCGCAATAAAAAATAATTGCACTGCAGATAAACAAACCCAGAAGCTCTGACGGAGTCTCCAAATACAGCAAACCTGTCAGGAGAGGCAATTTTCTCTTCCAATATTTGCAGTCCAATTTGCAATGCAATTGCTTCTCAAAGTCTTTGGGGGATGGAGAAAACAAGAGAGAAACAAACAGGTCCCAGCTGCCTGTGGGTTTGGGTTTGGAGGCACATCTGGCACCTCTTCATGCAGCTGGAGCATCCCCTGCCTGCCTCCTGCAGCCTCCTGCCTGTCCCAGGGCTACAAACCAGTCCTGAGTGTGTCCTTTGATCTGTTGGAACTCCAAATGTCCCTCAGACGTTTTTGGAGGTTCCAGGCCTTGGTCAGAAGCATTTGAGACCCTGGCAGGCAGCTGCAAACAGCTGTGATTTTGGGTTTGAACCATGGAATGAGTTACCAACTTTGAAGGTGGAACAAGCAGTCACAAAGGGTTAGATGGGATAGTAAAAGTAGTTACAAAGTAGAGGGGAAAATTTTTTAGTATTGTACAGTGGGGTTTTAGCACCTGTCCAGGGGGGTTTTTACTTTGTACATGGGGGTCAGAAGTTCTAAGATGGAGGAAAGTGGGCTGATCCTGTTCTTCCTCCTTCTTCTTCCTCGCCTCCATGTTCTTGGTGATGTTGGCACTCACAGATTGGTTTAGAGTAGAAAAGCACTTGGTAATCTAGGTAGTAGGTATTGGGGAATAATTGTAAACATGTTATACGTAATGTATCTTATAAAAGATAGAAAAGCACCATTTAATATAGGTAATAGGCATTGGGAAAAACTGTAACCATGGAACACGTAATGTCCCATATAAAAGACAGCAGCAGCCCTGGGCAGGAGAGAAGAAGCAGTCGGGGTCAGAGAGGATGTCAGGGTGTGTGTGTGCCTCTGCCTGAGCTCTGAGCAAACCACAGCAGCCCAAGGAGAAAATCTTTTAGATAACTTGCAATAAACTGACTTGAGACCGAACAACAAGAGGCTGTGGAGTTTTCCTTTGGAAGCACAGCTTGGAGGAGAGACTTTTCCAGCACATGAGACCCCAGACCAAGCCTGGGGTTCTCACAATCCTCCACTCAGGCACAGCCCAAAATCCCTGCTAGGGCACGGCAGATGCACCCGGAGAGAGCGACAGCTGCTCCTCATGCTGTTTGCAAACATTAATTACCATTAATGGGCAGCAAATTAGCTCAGGCCCGTGGGAGAGGTGATGCTGTAAAGCCTCCCGAGCCCTGTGGTGCCATCGTGTGCCAGGGCACAGAGCGTGGCCCCGGGGGACGCAGGGTGGGCACTGCCCTGCTCCCGGTGCTCCAGGCCAGCATTCCCCTGCCCGTGGCATCACAGACGGGCACGAGGGGCTGACTGGTGCCCAAAGGATGCCCAGGCTGTGGTTGGGTGTTTTCCCAAGCTGGGAGGAAGCCACAGTGCCCAGCAGTGCCCTGTGGAGCATCCCTGGCTGCCCAGGACCACGGGGAGGTTGTTAGTGGGGAGGGTGATTAAACTTTGGCTAGCTGGTAGTAATTCATGCTTACAGTCTGATTAAATGCCCCAAATTCCAGATGGAATTCCTGTAAATTCCTGTGCCCCCAATTCCAGCTGGGCTCTGGGAGGTGACACAGCTGTGGAGCTGTCCCTGCCAGCCACAGCAGCAGCCCAGGCACTGCAGCATCCACCTCCGAGGGCATCAAGGAAAATCCCAGAGCAGATGGCCACGGCACACTCTGCCCCTTATTCAGCTTTGCAAACCCTCCAGAAATATTTCATTTATTTTGCCACCCTGGCTGCCAATAACCCTCCACACACCTCAGCCTCACAGGGACCATGGAGGAGCCCCCTCTCTCCCCATTTGGCAGCATCCATTTGTTTGTGTTCCCTGCTAAATTTATCCAGCTCCAATTAACTGTTCTCTTTAGCATTTTTCTCAGTGTAATTATCTCAACACCAGCAGGCCGTTGTTTTTCTAATAAGAATTTAATTTTGTTAGATATAATCATTTTAGGACATTTTCTTTTTCTGGACCGACGATGCAGAACTTTGTTTTATTTGGCACAACGAGAGCCCAAAGCTTATTTGTTCAGTGGGGAAAAGGAAAATAGAAAGAGCTGTTCTTTCCAAAAAAATATTAAAATCTGGTTATACAGAGGCCAGAACCTGTTTTCACTGAAATATCAGCAACAGCAGTGTTGGATTAATCTTCCACAGGCGCAAATAAATTGAAATTGTGGCTCCTTAGGTTCATCACTTGGTCAGGGCTCAGCTGGAGCTCTGTCCCAGTCTGGATTCCCTGAGGGACAAGGACAAGGGCAGTGATCTCCCACTGACAGAGGGCTTGGCTCTTGCACCCTAACTTTGGGAGAGAGACAGTAGCACCCAATGTTTTCCCATCCTTTTGTCTTCTTTTTCTAGTTTTCTCATCCTTTTTTCTTCTTTTTTTCAGATTTCCCATCCTTTTGTCTTTTTTTTCCAGTTTTTCCATCCTTTTGTCTTCTTTTTTTCCCAGTTTTTCCATCCTTTTGTCTTCTTTTTTCCCCAGTTTTCCTGTCTTTTGGATTCTTTTTTCCTAGATGATTTAAGGGGGGGTGAAATATTACTCAGTATGAGTGCTCAGTGAGTGTTGTGTGTCTCATCCTGGCCCCAGGATGATCCAACATATGCTATGTACATCATTTTACATATGCACATGACACCAAACGCTTTCAAGTGTGGGCCACCCCCAGAGCCAGGCTGTCAGTAAGGCTGGGGGTGGATTTGTCTGTCTGTGATAGCTGAGAGCTCCTTGCAGGGTAAGTGCCTGCAGGCTCCCAGCTCCCAACTGCTCTGCAAACCAGGGAGATGCTTGAATTCCCCTCCAAGGGCAGGGAATGATCTCCTGCAGCTCCATAATTCCATTTCTGCATGCCCAGGAGGCAGGAAGGAGCGGTGGTGTGGTCTGAGGCAGGAGCTGAGCGCTCCAGGGCAGCTTTTCCACAGCCACAGGGTTGAGGAGGTGCTTGGATAAATCAGGAATTGCTTGCCATGGCCCCCAGCCCGTGGTGCTGCTGGCAGGCAGGGCAGATCCAGGCTGGGGAGCTGCAGAAAGTGTGGGACTGGTTCCCAGCTGGGCCCTTCCAGTGCCTGGGGGAAGATGGAAAAGAGAGTGCCAGGGCAAGGGAATGGCTTCCCATTGACAGAGGGCAGGGATAGATGGGATTTGGGAAGGAATTCCTGGCTGGGAGGGTGGGCAGCCCTGGCACAGGGTGCCCAGAGCAGCTGTGGTGCCCCTGCATCCCTGGCAGTGCCCAAGGCCAGGCTGGATGGGCTTGGAGCAGCCTGGGACAGTGGGAGGTGTCCCTGCCATGGTTGGGTTGGAGTTAAATGATCTTTAAGGTCCCTTCCCAAATCCCTTCCCTGTGATTCTGTGATTTCTGCAGTGGCCAGAAGAGCCCCAAAGGCAGAGAAATGATGGATTTCTTCTTTTCAGCCACCTGTAACATGTTAGCACCTGATTCATTCCTGTGGCAAATGTCTGATAAGGAAGAGGAGAAGTCTTATAATAACCTTTGCTTTATTGGAAGAGCTGCAGCTCTGGGAAGGGATTCCTGTGTTTCCCCTCCAGTGGAGAATGTCATTGCAGAGGAGAGGAGGTTTCACATCAGCTGCTCCGCTGTAGGTGCAGGGAAGTGAACATTTGCGAAGAACTTGACTGATAATAGAGAGAATTAATATTTAATTGGGCCTGGACATGGGATTAATCATGTGCATGCATTGCATTTTGTGTTCATCCATCAGGCTGCCACAGCAGCACGTACCAGATATTCCTTGTGAGCCCAGGAAAACAGCTCTGCCTTGAAATGGAGCAGGAGTACAGAGCATGTCTTTATTCCAGCCTCTGGCTAAAACTATTGACAATCTCACAGATATAATTACTTTTCTCCCAGTGAATAAATAGCTGTTTAAATGCTCAGGCCACCACATAGACCAAGCCAGCAGCTCCTGCCCCAGCTGTGACTTCCAGGATTTCTGGTGGCACTCAGAGCTGTCTGTGTCTGATTCCTGGGGTGGAAACCCTGCTGGGCTCTGAGGAGTGGGTGCTGTGCTCCTCTGCCTCCCTTCCTGTCACACAAGTGTCACCCACCCCTGCTCAGGGCACTTGTCACCCAAAACAGTGACAGCAGGAGCCCAGCTTGACTGGCTGAGCACGGGGGAAGTTCTGGTAGCAGCGAAAGTGAAATAAAATAAAATCTTCTGACGTGAAACTGGAGGAAAATTGCTGCTGAATCACTGGGAGGGAAGAAATATGAGAGCTTAAGGTGTCATTTTTACAGGCATAATTTTTACTCTAATGGCCTTTAATAGCAGGAACTATTCAGTGTAATTCAGCTGCAGCAGAGAGAGGAGCAGAGAAATGTGATCACTCCAACTGCTGGCAAGAATTGTTTTCCTGCTGCAGTTAATTATCAGTGTACAGTGGTTTTCTCTTCCTGTTTGCTTTCCAACTTGTCAAAGGGTAGCTGCTGTCTTGGCTGGTTTTATCCTTTCATTGATTGGATTTCTTCTTTTGCCCTTTCTGCAAAGAAATGGAGTCTCTCGTGCCTTGCCTTTGATGCCTTTGATGTCCAGCACTTCCAGTGGGTGACCTCGAGATAAGAAATAATGAAATAGCTTACATTTATTTTTAAATATAGATCCTTTGTGTTGAGAGTCAGAGCTGATGCCAGGGGAAGCTCCTCCTGTCCCAGTAAACATCCCCAAAATTGCTGTTGGAATTCCAAGGTCATTTCCTGGAGCAGGGACCAGCCCCAGGGGAGCTGGAGCTCCACCAGAGGAACATTTCACCCACAGCTCTGAGAGAGCAGCTCCTGGCAAATCCTCTTTTTTGGAAGTGAAGCTTTCCAGAGGAACAGGCTGATTTTTCATGCACATAGGAAACCAGAGGAGAATAGAGGAATTATCAAATTGCAGGAGTTGAATGCCTGTTTCAGCATTTTTCCCCTGTGACATTTTGAATCTTGTTCCAAAGAGACTTTTAAGAAATGTTTTCTTTTGACACTTTGATATTATTTCAAGCCTCTGTGTGGAATATATAATGTGATTTTATCAAAATAAAGCAATTCGGTTGACTCCACATGACTTTAAAAAAAAAAAAAAGCCTTAGGAAAAAAATGGAAATTCTTATATTTTTGTGCCTGTTTAGGATAAAGCTCTTGGTTCCCATTCAAATCTTGATGAAATAAATACACAGCTCGAAGAACAGCTCTTTAATACACACACGTGTGCTTGCTAATTTAATTCCTCTAATTCATGGTTCCGCTGCCCTCATAAATTTTTTTGCAGAGTGTGCTGAAATCCAAAAATCTAAAGAGAAGAAAATATTTTATTGGGAACCTGAGACTGATTGTCAGGTCAGGACCACTGAAAGTTTGCAATTGGATATTTGCTGATCTGGTCTTCTTTGGAATAAGTAGTAATTCCAGTTTTATGTTTGCTACCCCTTCCTGATGGAGAGATCCACCTGCAGGGGGGTCAAACAAAGAGAAAAATTTGATTTCTTCTCTCTTTGAGAAGACATTTTTAGGTCTTAACTGTTCTGGGGCAGGGACCTGTTGCACTTGGGATGTTTTGAAGGGATCAGGAGGAGGGAGGAGAGTTCAGGGCACATCCCCTTGATGGTGCAGACACCTCTGCCCTGTCCTTGGGAAGGTTAAAGCCCAGCTGAAAAGAGGTGGATTCCTGGGAAATGGAAGAACATTCCACTGCCAGTTTCACAGCTTTGGGAGACTTTGTTAATTTGTGCTACCAGCTTTTGCAGCCTTGTCAAAATAAATGTCCAGTGCAGGAAGGAAATGCAGCTAAGGTTGCCTGGAAGGAAAGGATATTCCTTGGAGGGTGGGAACATCCTCAGTGCAGAGGGAGAGCAGGGCTGAAAATGGGATTTCTCCCTTGCCCTGCCACCTCAGACAGCCCACAGCATTTACCTGTGCCTCGTTCTCCCTGGCTGGGAAGCAGAAAATCTGCCTTTTCCTTACATGAACCCTGGGGAAACATCCCCAGTTCCTGTGTGAGGGCCCATGGAAGCAGGCTACAGACCCCTGTTTTCCCTCTGTTTTGGAAGGCAGCTGGAGGAAGGGCTTTGCAATTTAATTTTTAGAAAGTTTGAAAATCTCTTCTGACTGCTTCTGTGCCGTTTTTGTGTCTCATATAGGTAGGAATCTTATAAAAGAAAAGCTTTATCAAATCAGGGTTTGGGCCTGTTACTTTTCTAAGTGCAGCTAAGCAGCTAGCTAAGTTCCCATGTGAAAGAATCTTGAAAATGAAAGTCAGTTAACACAACGAGTTAGTCTTTTGAAGAAAACCAATTTGCACCTTTAATAACAAAAGATCTGTCCCATGAGAATCCAAAAATATATACACCTGTGAATACAAAAAGTCTTAACAGCTACACACACAAACACCTTCGAACCAATGAACTGAGTGGCAGGAAAACTCCCAGCCACCTGGAGCTGCACACAAAGTCTGTGAAAACTACAGAAAAATGAGATATGTGAATAAAGAACTGGCTTTGCTGCATGAAGAAGCTGAGAACCATCTGCTTGATGACATTTTTGCCCTGCAGGTACTATGCCATCTGCTGCCAGCCCCTGGTGTACAGGAACAAGATGACCCCGCTGCGCATCGCGCTGATGCTGGGGGGCTGCTGGATCATCCCAACCTTCATTTCCTTCCTCCCCATCATGCAGGGCTGGAATAGCATTGGCATCATTGATCTGGTGAGTAGCCAAGCTGGGACACCAATCCAATGTGCTGGATGAGTGCTGGATGTTCTCTAAAAAGCAATTTTCGGGGAAAGGGAAAAAGAAGGAGAAACTTCTTGTTGCCAGTGCAGAGGGGCTGCTGAATTTCTTTAAGGGGGGTTGAGGTGGCTCTGTCCTGGAAGGACTGACACAGGATGGGGTGGCCTGGGAGAGGATTTTAGCCACATTCACTCTCAGTTCAGTGAGGAGTCCTTGGAAAAAAGGCCAAACCCCAGCTGGCCCTGACAACACCTCAGGAGTCCATGGTCCCCTTGGCCTTTGCAGCTCTCACTTAAATAATGGGGAGGATTATTCTCTTTAGAAATGAGCAGGAGCTGGTAGTGCCAGGACAAGGGAGTGGCTGCACACTGCCAGAGGGCAGGGTTAGATGGATATTAGGACAAACTCCTTCCCTGGGGGGTGGGGAGGCCCTGGCACAGGCTGCCCAGGGAGGTTGTGGATGTGTCCAAGTGTCCAAGGATGGCTGGATGGGTCTTGGAGCAACCTGGTCTAGTGGAAGGTGTCCCTGCCCATGACAGGGGGTGACACAAGATGATTTTTAAGGTCCCTCCCTGCTGGAGTCCTGAATGCTGAGAATTTTAGACTTTCTGTGCTGACAGATTCTGACTCCCAAGAGAGCACTACATTTGACCTGAGGCCGTAGAGAAAGCTTCCTAAGCTGGCTGATTGCACTGAGATCATGAGCGTGCAGCTGACACCTCCCAGCCCAACCCGTTCTCTGATTCCTTCTCCCCTCCCACCCCAGATCCAGCAGAGACAGTTCAACAAGGCCTCCAACTCCACCTACTGCATCTTCATGGTGAACAAGCCCTACGCCATCACCTGCTCCGTGGTGGCCTTCTACATCCCCTTCCTGCTGATGGTGCTGGCCTACCACCGCATCTACGTGACGGCGCGGGCGCACGCGCGGCAGATCCGCCTGCTGCAGCGCGCGGGGAACCCGGCCGAAACCCGGCAGGGCCACCAGGAGCCACGGCAGGGCCACCAGGAGCCCCGGCAGGGCCACCAGGAACCCCGGCAGGGCCACCAGGAGCCATGGCAGGGCCACCAGGAACCCCGGCAGGGCCACCAGGAACTCCGGCAGGGCCACCAGGAACCCCGGCAGGGCCACCAGGAGCCACGGCAGGGCCACCAGGAGCCACGGCAGAACCCCCCCGACCAGCACAGCACCCACCGCATGAAAACCGAGACCAAAGCCGCCAAGACCCTGTGCATCATCATGGGCTGCTTCTGCCTCTGCTGGGCCCCCTTCTTCGTCACCAACATCGTGGATCCCTTCATTAACTACACGGTGCCCGGCAAGCTGTGGACGGCCTTCCTGTGGCTGGGCTACATCAACTCGGGCTTGAACCCTTTCCTCTACGCCTTCCTCAACAAGGCTTTCAGACGTGCCTTCCTCATCATCCTGTGCTGCGGCGACGAGCGCTACCGAAGGCCTTCCATCCTGGGCCAGACCGTGCCCTGCTCCACCACCACCATCAACGGCTCCACGCACGTGCTGAGGTGAGTCTGCCCCGCTGCCCTCAGGGGCTACAGTGCTAAAGGAATAGGGATTTATGGAAAGGCCTTCACAGGATGCACCTTGGGTGCCAGAGCCTGGCCGTGGCTCCACCCCAGGTGGACTCCTGGTCACGAGTTTTGACACTTTTATGAGTTTGGGTCCATTTCCATGTTGGGGTTCATTGTCCAATTCCAGCTCCAGGTGATGCAGTCCCACCCTCCCAGGCTGCTCTCCTCCATTCCCTGTTTGCACTTTTTGGGGCTGAAGCTGCAGCATGTCCTTGGTTCTGGGCTGGAGAAGGATTGTTCAGTGTGCTGAGCTGGTTCTGGGCTGGTTCAGGATTGTTCAGTGTGCCTGAGCTGGTTCTGGGCTGGAGAAGGATTGTTCAGTGTGCCTGAGCTGGTTCTGGGCTGGTTCAGGATTGTTCAGTGTGCCTGAGCTGGTTCTGGGCTGGAGAAGGATTGTTCTGTGTGCTGAGCTGGTTCTGGGCTGGTTCAGGATTGTTCAGTGTGCTGAGCTGGTTCTGGGCTGGTTCAGGATTGTTCAGTGTGCCTGAGCTGGTTCTGGGCTGGAGAAGGATTTTTCTGTGTGCCTGAGCTATGAGAACTTGCTGACATTTTACATGGAGTTCAGAGTTCTGTACCAACGCAGTACAGAGCCTGGAAAATGTGAAATCTCAAACTGAAGGCATCAGCCCAGGGCTGCCAGAGCCTGCAGCCACCAGCAAGAGGAGTTTGTACAGGATTGCTTTCATTTTGCAATATCTTGGTGGTGTCAGTGCTTAGAAAGGGATGGGGCAAAAGCAATCCTGAGGTGCTCAGACAGCCTGGGTTTGTAGGGAACAGCAGGTGTGCCCAGGAAAGAGCTGGGAGGATGCAGAAGTTGTGTGTGAATTTTGGCATCATTTGGTCTGAAGGAAACAACTTGACCCTGTGGATGCTGCCTGCTGCATCTTCTTTAGGAAAGGGACCAAAGGTTTCTGCCACTGGTTGTTCCAGTGGGATTTTACAGCTGCTTTTTGTCCCCCAGCAGGGAGAGCAGTGGCAAGAGGGACAGATCTTGTGCTGAACTCAGCTATGACAAAAATTAGCACAATAATGAACTGTAAATAGATGGGGATTTCTGGGCGTTCAGGGCTCTGTGCAACACCAGACTGAAAAAAGCCAAAATCATCTGAAAAATGCTGTGCTCCCCTTGAAACAGATTGTTTGCATTTCTTCTGTCACGAGTAGATATTTATTGAACACAAACCAACAAACTCCTGCCTCGATGAATCACTGAACTCCTGTACAGCACAAGTGGATGGGGAGCCAGGTCAGCATTGCTGGAATTTCTGGATAAAACAAGTTGTGAAATTTTGCCGTAGCAAAGAAGATGGCTTTGGGGGAAATCTATTTGAGCAGACAAACTCTGGAACGTGTGGGTCAGGGAGGTCACCCTGGTGTGCTCTGTTTCCTCTCAGAAGTGCTCAGAGCACTGCACTGCTCTCTTCAGGGAAAGCTCTGGTGAGAGGTTTATTTACCACTCATTTTCCAGCACTGAGAGCTCTTCTTCAAATGTCAATTGGATTTCTCCAAAGGAAAACACTTCCTGATTTTTCTCTTGAATGAGCCAAGAGAAACAAAGTGGGAAAAAGCAGAAAAGAAGCACCTTGGGGGTTTGGAGCTGCAGTGAGCCCCAGTGCTCCCTGCTGCCACTGGAACAGGAGTGCAGCAGCTCAGGCTCCAGCTTTTAGAGGTTTAACAGCTCCACGGATCCCGTGGAATAAAAATAAATCCCTGGTGCTAGGAAAGTGCTCAGAGCTGCTGTGGAGCAAAAGGATTAGTGACCACAGAATCCTGGAACCATAGAATGGTTTGTGTGGGTTTTTGAATGGTTTGTGATGGTTTTTGAATGGTTTTGGGTGAATTTTTGAATGGTTTGTGGTGGATTTTGAATGGTTCGTGGTGGTTTTTTGAATGGTTTATATGGTTTTTGAATGGTTTGTGGTGGTTTTTTGAATGGTTTGTGGTGGATTTTTGAATGGTTTGTGGTGGTTTTTTGAATGGTTTTTGAATGATTTATTATGGTTTTTGAATGGTTTTTGAATTATTTATGATGGTTTTTGAATGGTTTGTGATGGGTTTTGGATGGCTTGTGGTGGATTTTGAATGGTTCATGGTGGTTTTTTGAATGGTTTATGATGGTTTTTGAATGGTTTATGATGGTTTTTGAATGGTTTGTGATGGGTTTTGGATGGCTTGTGGTGGATTTTGAATGGTTTGTGGTGGTTTTTGGATGGTTTGTGATGTTTGGCTCTCGGCCAGGGTTCCCCCAGAGCACAGATGGTGCTGGGGGTGGAGCAGTGGTCCCACCCCACCTGTGAGGCTGGGATTTCATGGGCTGCAGCTGTGGCTCAGCTCAGGAAACGTAGAGGTTGTCCCTCAGAGCTGTTCCTGGTGCACCCAGAAGGTCCCTCAGGATCTGGGCTTGCAGGTAAAACATCTCCTCCTGTTCTCCCTCCTCCTGTTCTTCATCCTTCCCTGGGCACTAAGGCAGGTGAGGAGGCCACGGAGCTTCCCAAGGCAGAGTGCTGGGGGTTGGAAAGGGTTAAAATTTCTGGCTGCCTGGGGATTTTAATGATCCTGCAAGATGAATCAGAGCTCTGACAGCTTCTGTCTCCCTCAGGACAAGTTCCTGAACCCCAGGTGGATCTTCTGGGCTTGCTCTGCCCTCCCCTCGGTCCCCCAGACTCTCTGTTTCACACTGGATTTGCACTGCGCGTTTTTGGAGGTTTTTTTGGAGGCAAATGTGGAGTTTTTGTGCTGGTGGCACCTGCAGAGTTTTGGGGTCTGTGTTGCCCCTTCTCCAGCAGTTCCTTTATTCATGGCACCATCAGGGAAGAACTTCCCCCCACTTGCCAAGGTGCTGATAAAGCACATTCCCACTAAATTCTTGTTTGGGAAATTCCTGAGCACAACTTGAGAGACACAGCAAATGATGGGCATTTAAAAATGATTATTTCAGTGATATTTCATCCATTTTGGCCAGGGCAGGGCAGCCAGAGGTTGCTCAAGATGTGTTTTCCTCTCCAGAGGTTTCAGCTCAGGGATCAGCTCCCTGTGCCAGCAGAAATGGCTCCAGACCAAGCCCAGGCTGGGGAGATCTGATTGCTGCCTGGAAATGCTAATATTGTTAAATAGTCAACAGGCAATTTGGTTTTCACCTAAATTTAATTAGCTGCCAACCTGGAAAGGGATTCTCTAAAAATACAGGGGATGATTAGACTCAGTAACAACTAAAAAAAAAAAAAGAGTTTTGTCATTTCTGGAAGGAGCTTTCTTAATTTTTGAATGAAGCTTTGCCAATATTTACAACCAAACTTATGTTCCAACTTCCCTGGCGTGGTTTTCCAGCTTGGCATCAGTGCCAGCCTTTCTGTGCCACTCCCTGTGGCTGGGGCTGTCAGGGGTCTGAGCAGGCACAGGGAGCTGTGACCATCAGAGGTCCCTCAGATTTGGGCTGGGCAGGAGAGATTTGGGATCTGCTGCAGGGTCCAGGAGCAGAGGAACCCTCAGGTGCAGGAATGGGGGTGTTCCACAAAGCCCAGGTTACCCCCCCATACCAGAGGAACCTCCTTCCCCCAACCCCTGCTCCTCAAAGAGCTGCTGAAGCCTTGTCCCAGCTCCAAAAATGCCTCACTCCAGGGAACAGAGAGCTGCTGATAAGAGAAAAGCTTCTTGTAATTGTGCTGAGTGAAATCAAGATATTTATCTTATTTCCTACAAAGGATAGAGGAGATTAGAGCTTTACAATAACACAGTTTCCTTCCATTTTCAAAAGATAATCTCTTTCAATATGCCTGGATGTTGGAAAGAGAGATTACAGTGCAGCTAAACCTTTTTTTTGTTATTTGGCCTAATACAAGATTTGGGATCAGAAGTTCTGCATCAGGATGTGTGTGGTGGGGAAGCTCTGCAGGGAGCTCTGGAAGGACTGAGATGTAACTCACCTTTGTATAAATGAAAACGCCAATTTAAGAATTAAGGAAATTTATTAAATAATAATGTATTAAATAATCAAAGTATAAATTTGGAAAAAAAGAAAGCCACAAGCGATTTGACTCTGAGCCAGGGGGTCGGTGCTTGGGGGACTCAGGACTTGGCTTCTATGGCACCAAAGTCCTCGAGGGTCTCCAAGCTCAGTTCTGAGGGGTCCATTTCTGTGCAGACTCTCGGGCTTTGGAAGGGGTTTTCTTTAGCACATTATTGTGCTTTTCCCAGAACTGGTGGAAAATTGCTGGAATGCTTCAGGTGAAAATCTCTGGGAGAAGCTTCTGATGATGCCTATCAAAAATGTCTCCAGCTGGGGTCTTGTCAGATGAGAAATCCTTTGGAATATACATTTCTGGAGACAGTGTCTTTTTGGTATTTTGTATTTCTATCACTTAGCTTGCTTGTTGCCTGACACTGGTTTTAGGGCACGAGATGCTGTGGTTTTTAATTTCATTCAGCACGAATTATTTTATAACATGTATTACATATAGCACCTTTTTCTGCTCCTCATTGCACGATCTGTGCTTTGGGCAGTGAGGGCAGCTGTGTCCTGGTGGGGCAGGACCTGCCTTGCAGCTGGAATTTGGGATCCACGGCCAGAGCAGAGCCCTGCTGGCCACAGCCCCACATTCCCTGCAGCTGGAATGTCTGACAGCTTCTCCTGGCACAGCCCAGACCTGGTGGAAACTTCCCACTTAAATAATGGAGTGCACCTTCAACAACTGCATTTAGCTAAAACAGCCGTCCCCCATACTGCAGCACACACTGAATCCAGCTCCCAGTCCTTTGCCATCTCTCCACTCCCTCCAGAGCTCCAAAACAGGATTTAAAACTAATTTTGGTACCTGAATAAGCTCTGTTATGGATAAGAATTTGCTCTCCACCTACTCACCTTCTGTTTCAACTGACCTTTGAATGTGTTGGGCTGGTTCTCTCCTCTCCAGAGATTAATTTGGTTTATCAGCAGAGTGTTTTCAGACAATGCAAATCAGCATGTGCAAAGAACCCCACGTGCCTTAGGGTTAGAAATTCTATGGAAACCTCAGCAATTATTGTCATGTTCTGTTCTTCCTCGGGCCAGCAGTATCTCCAACTCGGAGCTAATTGTGTAAGTGCATTTTAATTTTAGGTTCAGTTCTTTGTTCTGCTTTTCAATAATTCTCTTCCTTTCTGATTGCTAGAGGAGAATTTATTTAAGCATGGTATGCACCACCCCACTGTAAAGTCACAATGTGCAAAAGCTTCCCTGTTGCTGTGTTAAAATTGCTTTTAAGCTTTTGGAGTGTCTGTGGGAGAGAAAACCTTGTTATTCCCACAATATTTTGGCCAGAAATTTGGTATTTCCAGGAAGGTATCGAGGACATCCAGCACATCTGTTGTGATGTGACTGTCTTTTAACAATTTGCCATTTTTGGTATCCTTCCCATTGCCTGTGGTGCTCACCCACCTGTGAGCCCAGCCCTTGGGCAGCTCTCAGCATCTTTCCGCCTTCAACTTTCCATTTCAAAACAGAAAAATGGCATTTGAGGGTTTGCTTTGATTTATTTGGCATAGCAGAGGCAATCCTTGCTGCTCAGTGCATCTGGCCTGGGAATTGGTCCAGAGCCAGCCTGGTTTTGGGTAAAGCTGCACTTTTGCCATGGGAATGTGGGAATGGCATCCTGCCCTGCAAATGCTCCATCCCTATTAAATCCTGCTGGTGGAGGCTGTTCCTGCATGAGCTGATGATTTCCAGTCCTCACTTCTGCATTAATCGCTCTGGGGCTGTGACAGACCATTCCAGGCAGCCCAGAACAGAGAACTTTGAAATGCAGGAACCAGATTTAGGAGGACAGAGCACTTTGAAATGCAGGAACCAGATTTAGGAGGACAGAGCACTTTGAAATGCAGGAACCAGATTTAGGAGGACAGAGAGCAGAGCTCTTTAAGATGCAGGAACCAGATTTAGGAGGACAGAGAACAGAGCTCTTTAAGATGCAGGAACCAGATTTAGGAGGACAGAGAACAGAGCTCTTTAAGATGCAGGAACCAGATTTAGGAGGCAGTTTGGGAACTCCCCAGGGACTCCTACCCAGGCCTTCTGCTGGGCTGCCCTTAAATTGGGTTGGAAGGCACAGACACATTCCAGACCCAGGCTGGGATGAGTTTTGCACAGCTGTGTAACTTTGCCTTGCTCAGGCAGCACCGGGCTGGGAACGGGAGCTTTGATGCTTCATCCCGAATTCCTCCCTCCCTCTGCTGCTGCTTCTCCTCCGAGCAGTCAGAATTCCCAAATTCCCATCTTGCTCCATTCAGCCTTCCTTGGCAGTGGTTTCAGAGTCGATCACGTCGCTGAGTGAGGATGGTGTCTGCCACTGTCGCTGACAGCCTCTCAGAGATGTTGCTGAAGATGTGGCAGAAGGGTTGTTAATGAGGCTGTTAATTGGTGTCATTCCACTGAGCCATCAAAGCGCTTCACGAGTGGCAGAGCGTGTGGCACTAAAGAGCTTTTTGCTTTATCCCTGAAGTGTTTGTGTTATCATGGAATCCCTGAGGCTGGAAAATCCCTCCAGAATCGAGTCCCAGCTGTGCCCCATCCCCAGCTCAGAGCACCGAGTGCCACCTCCAGGAATTCCTTGGACCCCTCCAGGGATGGGGACCCAAACCTCCCTGGGCAGCCACTTCCATTTTTTTATACTTCCACACAGGAGCCTTTTCGTGCTCTGAAATACTTTTCTCTCTCAAAATGAAGTCTAACAATTCCTTTAATCTCCATATTTTCCAAGCTCTGAGTCCTGGCAGTGCTTTTTTCCACCACCGAAGTGAAGCCACTTCTGGAAAAACACATAAACAACAGTTTAAGTGCAATGCTGAACAATATATTGTAGAGATTTATTTAAGAATTGAAGCAAAAAAATATGGATTTATCCCTTTGCAAAGCTACATGAAACAGAGCAGAGCCAAACAGGCAAACTCAAGAAAAAATCAAGAAACTGGTCGTGCCTCACATTAATGTTATCTATGAGTAACTTGATCACTGATTGATCTGTCAGCGCACAGGAGCAGTCCCAGTTTCCACTGATATATTAAAGGCACATTAATGCATTCAGGGAGATTCATGCCCTGTGCTGCTTTTGTGACAGCCTTTTACAGCAGCAGAGTTGGTATTTATTAGCACTGAGAGCACCTCATAACACTTGGATCCAGCGTTGGAGGCAAGAGCTGCACGGAGCAGCTGCTGCACAGGCAGGGAAGCAATGAGGAGTGGCTGGCACTGCCACAGGTGCTGCCAGGAGAGCTCCCAAGAGCTGTGTGCCAGTGGGGAAGGGGATGTTTTATCCTGCAGGAGTGTCCCAGTCCCTCCCCAGGCAGGGATGCAGCTCCTGGGCATCCCTGGAGCTCCTTCCTTGGGCACAGCCCAGTTCAGCCACTGTGGGATTGAGGCCAAGCAGGCACTGATCTCTGCTCTGGGACAGGGACAGGAGCCAGGAAAGGGATGGGCCAGGGCAGCTCAGGGTGGATTTTGGGAAAGGTTCTTCCCCAGAGGGTGCTGGCACTGCCCAGATCCCCAGGGAATGGGCACGGCCCCAAGCTCCAGAGCCAGAGCTCCAGGAGGGTTTGGACAGAACTCCAGGGATGCTCACAGTGGGATTTTTGGGGGGTCTGTGCAGGGCTGGATGATCCTGTGAGAATTCAGGATATTCCATGACTCTATTCTGTGAGAGAACCCCATAAAACACCAGCTCACAGAACTCAGGGAAATGAAAGATGCACTTCAGTGACAAACCAATTCCTCCGTTTTTGAAAGGATCTTTGTCCTTGATAAATTTTAAAGCAAGCCCATAAAATCCTTTAAAATAAGCTGCAAGCTAAATTAATTTCCTTAAAACCCTCTTTCCCCCTATGCTTGGCTTCACATGTGTTTGCCTGGGAAGATTTGGCTGTAAAATTGTGTCTGCTCACCTTGGAGTTGTTCTTGTCCCAGAATTAACCCTGGGCACACAGGCTGCTGGGCTGTCCTGGAGCTCCCTGCCCTCCTCTCCTCCCTCTTGGCACTCCTGTTTGCACACACAGGGCTTCCAAGCTTTCAGACTCAGCTGTGCATTAAGGGACAGCTCTACATTAGCCATAAAAAAAGTTCTTTGAGGAATTGTAGATGCCTGAAATTTGATTTCTTCCAATCCAGGAGTGCTGTTTTATAGGAGAATTTTCTGTTCCACGTGCATTGTTTCAGGCTCTTGTTGGCTCAGGAGGAAAGTGCAGGATGAGGAAGGGGTTACAGCTGTTTTAGGAACCCCTGGAATTCCCTGTTACACTTCAGGGAATTGGTGAGAGACCAGCAGAGGGGGATTTTGAAGCTCATAATTGCAGGCAGGCCTAGTTCCAGTGTTGGTAAAGATGAAGTGGTAACTCTATTTCTCTCCCATGTGTACCTAAAAACCCAACCCAGCACTTCCAGCACATTGGAGCTGTCAGAAGACTCCAGGACCACCAGCCAGGGATCTCCAGCAGCTCTGCACTGCCTTCATAAATCAGATTTTTTAGCCGTGAGCATGGCTGCTAAAATCATGGGGACAAATGAAGTGGCCAAGTTACAACTCCCTGGACTTTGGTTTAAAGCCAGGTGTGGCTTCCTCCAGAGAGGTTCCTCAGAGCAGAGGGGTTTGGCACTCATGGAATGAGGGAGGAAGGCAAGACCCAGCTCCCAAATCCTTTCCAGAGCAATGCTGAAGAGCTTTTGGAAAACAGGCTCAGCAGAGGATTCCTGCCTAAAACCCTATGGGGAGATTTTCTTGGAAAGCAGAATGAATCCCAAAATGGTTTGTGGAGAGAAGGACTGCAGCTGATGGCTCAGATGGTTCTGACACTGAAAGTCAGGCTCCGTTCAGCGGGAGGTTTGGGGGTGTAGCTCTGATGCCATTGACTGCTCAGTGTTTGATGTGGGGCTGTTTCCCAATTAACCAGCGCTGTGTTTTTTTCCTTTTTCCCCCTGAACTCCCTCACTGTGTCTTGTCTTTGCTCCTTCCTGCACTAAAAGTGGCTGTTCCTCTGTCTCCAAGCTCCTCCTGCTCTTCTGCAGCAGACCAGCTCCTGTCTAGCCATGGCCATGCTCTGTAAGTCCCTTCTTTTATTACTGCAGCTCTGTCTGTTGGTGTTTATTGCAACCCACTGTAAACCCTCCTTTAGTTATTTATGGCTTAGCACTTGTGGGGTGGAGGCAGCAGCCCCAGGGCAATGGGGAGGTCTGCCAGGGCATTGGGATGGGCTCCTGGCTGCAGGGTAATGTGGCTAACAGGGATTTTCCCCTTTGGGATGGATGGTCTCACTCCAGGCTACAGCACTGCAGGGTCTCCTCAGTGGGCAGCACACAGAGAAAAGCAGGGTACAGAGAGTGGCTTTGGATATTAGGAAAAATTCTTCCCTGGGAGGCCCTGGATCTCTGGCAGTGTCCAAGAACATGTTGAACCTGTTTTAAATTGGTTAAACTGACAGCTCAGAGGCTTCCCCTTCCCTCAGAGGTTCCTGCTGGGTTCCTGCCACCATGGGAATGCTCCAGGGCACTTCACACGTGCAGCTCCAGAAGCGTGGAGCAAGTGTGGAATTGTCATCCTGCTCAAAATGGTTTTGTAACCAGGGCAGGGGAAAGGAGCAGGGCTGAGAAAGCCCTGGTGGTCACAGGGACAGCCTCCCTGCCTGGGACCTGGGGTGACAAGTCACAAGGACTGCCAGGACACAGGGAATGCCTCTCTCCTTCAGTGCCACACCCCACAGCAGCTGCAGCATCCCCATCCCTCCAGCTGCAGCATCCCCATCCCTCCAGCTGCAGCATCCCCATCCCTCCAGCTGCAGCATCCCCATCCCTCCAGCTGCAGCCCCAAATCCTGGGCAGACTGCACAGCTCCCACTGAGCCTGCAATAACCCCAACAGATTTGGGGCAGGCAGGGCCTTCCCTCTCCTTTTTCCCTTCAGTGCTTTTGTTTATTCCTCGTTAGGCACACAGATTTCAGGGAGGCAGCAGATTTCAGCACCTGCTTTCCAGCAGCAGAGTCCAGGGCAGTTTGTGTTCCTCCCTCTGGAATTTCCCCAGCCAGGTTCCCTGGAGGGCTGGGCACACAGGGAGGCAGAGCTGAGCTCAGAGAGCAGCCAGCACTGAGGGAGAGCTGCCCCATCCCTCCCAGCCTGCAGGAAAGGGATTCACAGCAAAGTTGGGGTTGGAAGGGGCCTCACAACTCACCTCTTCCACCCCCTGCCATGGGCACCTTCCATTCTCCCAGTTATTCCCAGCCCTGTCCAGCCTGGCCTGGGACACGTCAGGATTCCTCACAATTTGGGATCTAAATCTCCTCTGAGCACTCAAAGGTCTCAATTGCATCTGGACCCGGCTGTTGTTCCTTATTTGTGCCAGGTGTCTGTGAAATGTCCTCTGTCGGTGTTTCTGTCTGCTCTCACCCCTCTGGAAGCATCCCTGTGTCCACCCCTTTGTTGTGATGCATCTTGGCTGCAATTTTCCCAAAAAGCTGCACTGGAGAGAGGCTGCAGGTGTGTCCTGCTGGGTGTGCTGCTCTCTCTGCTCTCCGGGGAGTTGTTGCCTCTGCCTGGGGCAATCCAAGCTGAGCTGCTGCCAAATCCTGTGACCCTTGGACATAACTCCTCTCCCCTGCTTCTGCTGAGCAAAGAGAGGAAAAAATGTGATTTTTCCATCATATCTATGCAAAGCAGTTACAAAACCTTACCCATCTGGTGTGGTAGGATTTTACAATTCCCTGGTCAAAGTCAGCTCCTCAACATCAGGACAGCAGCAAAAGTAGCTCAGATTCAGAAAGCAACAATCAAAATGCACTGGAAAAAGCTGCCCTGGGCAGCTCCTTCCATGCTCTGGGCCAATTTTCCCTGGTCTGGAGACAGAACTGGGGTGAGGAAACTGCTGCTTGTCCTTCTGCTCCTCTCTTTGTCCTTGCTTATGGCCCCCAGTTGATTTTGTCACAGTTGTTATTGATGAGATCCTGCAGAAAAATTATTGGAGATCTTGCTGGGGTTTTTTTGAGGCTCAGAAGCACTGAGGGAGGAGTGTCAGTGCCTGTTGTAGGAATACAGCTGATTCCAACACCTCAGGCATCCAAAAAAGTGCTTTCAGCCTGTAACTCAAACCTTTCCCCACAACTGTCCTTGGAGGCTGCAGGATGTGCCTGGAAAGAGAAGGAAAACTGCTTTTTGTCTTTTTTTCCTGCATTAACAACCCCTTGGTGTGGTGAGGATGATCCCTGCTGGGAGTTATGGCTGTAGAGGGATAAGAGATGTCTTGGAAAGAAGTTTCAGCAGCAGAAACCAGGGGCTGCTCAGTTTTCCAAAGCATGAATCCTTCAGTTTTGAGGAAAAGAACCACTGGAAAGAGCCAGCCTGGAGCAGGCTTCCATCTGGAGGGGCAGGAAGCGTGATCAGTGCTTCATTAGCAGCGTGGCTCCAGGGTGAATTGAAAACTGGATGTGTGGCACTTTGCTGGGCAGGTGCAGCACTGCCACTTCCATGTGCTTTTCCCCAGCAGAATGAGCTCCAGGGCTGGGCAGCAGCTCTGGCTTGGCTCCAAAGGGAAGGACAGAAAAGCTGCCATGGGGGGAATGAGGAAAGAGAGGGAGGCTTTCCCTTTTTTTTTTTCCAGTTAAACGCAGGGTAAAAGAGGAAACAGCGCACGTGTGTGTGAGTGTGTGCTCTGTGTCCCAAGGGCACAGCCCAGCAGCAGCAGACTGCAGCCAGCACCTCTGAAAGCTTCTCCAGACACCCTCAGTGGCACCTTTTCCCTCAGATTTCGGGGATTTGTGGGCCGAAGCTGCTCCTCCAGCCTGGAGCCCCGAGGAGGAGCAGGGGGGACGCGTGGTGCCGATGGCAGCGCCATTTCCAGAGCTATCAACAGTGTCATTGTCATAGCTCTTGGAATGGTTCTGCCATAAGCACTGGACTGCCAGCTGTGCTTGGGAGGGCCTGGCCCCCCTGGAATCTCCCATGAAGGCTGTTCCTGAAGGATGCATGGAAGTTTGCCCTCAGAACAATCTCCACAGATCCCTGCAGACGCTGCTGGTGCGTCCAGAGCTCCCTGCTCGGGCCAAGAAGGAGCAGAAAGCTCACGGAAATGTTGGGAGCAAACCAGCCAGGCTCTGCTCGTTTGTCTTTGGGAAGAATTGTGCTTTTACAGCCAGTCTGGGACCACGTGCTCATCCGAAGCAGCCCACCCTTGGGTGGTTGCTGTGGAACTCCTGTGCTGAACTCCTGAAGGAATCACAGCTAGGGAGAAGATCCTGGGACAAAATCACCACAAGCGGAGCTGTCAAGCAGAACAGGAGCCCTGGGAGCTGCAGGCTCACAGGACAGTCCCTGCCTTTGCTCCCCTTTGTCCTTGCTCCCAGAGTTTCCCTGCAGTGTTCTGTATTTTGCCATCCCAGCTTCTTTTTTTCGGCAGAGAAGAGGAGGAGGCCCAGCAGCTCCAGGCCTTGCTGGGCAAAGAAATCAGCGTGGCTGTGCCAGGGTCCAGGAGGTGTTGGGGAAGGGAATGCCCTGTTCCCACGAAGCCCTGGCAAACATTCCCTACTGGAATTCCCATTCCATGGGCAGCTGATCCCTGCTGGGGGCTGGCTCAGGCCAGGGGTGTGCAGAGAGGGGCCAGGGCACAGGGGGTGAAGCTTTTGGAACAGGAGCAGGCTGTAAGCTCTTGACAAACTCCAGATCTCCCTGCCTCCCGTGAGTCTCATTCCTGCTCCAGAAGATCCCACAGGGATCTGAGAGCCCCAGCGAAGGGGAAATGTGTCTCTGGCTCAAGGTGTGCACTGTCAGGGATGGGTTCTGGTCTCTGAAGGGTCCAGGCATTTGTGACAAACCCACGGTTTACTTGGCCAACCCTCTGGAGACATTCTAAGAACTAATTAATTCTTTCAGCTTCTGGATTAAACTCTTGTGCAAAACATCCCATCAAACAGAGACCATTATACGGTGCGTTAGTGTAATTAAATAAAGACAGAACTGAGCTCCAGAGATGCCCAAAACACTTAATTAAGATAAATTAAGCAACATGAATTACAGCTGGAAGGGATGGAAGGGAACAATTCAGAACTGGCTCAGCAAAGGGGTGGGATGCTGGGTTCATAAATAGTTTTTCAGAAGCATCCAGGTGGATCCCAGGGAGTTGGATTTAGCCCCTGGACCAGCCCCATTCTCCTGGCCAAACCCAGGATCCCTGTGCAGCTGGGAGCAGTGAAGGCCTGCGTTTCTGGGGGCTTGGTGGCACAGATAAACCTCTGCCAAAATAAACACGTTTCCTTCACTTCCTCTCTGAGGCAGCAGCGTCATCTTCATTCCTTACAATCCCAAAATCCCAGAATGGGTTGGGTTCAAAGGGACCTTAAACCTCATCCAGTTCCAACCCCAAAACACCTCCCACTGTCCCAGGCTGCTCCCAGCCCCATCCAGCCTGGCCTTGGGCACTGCCAGGGATGCAGGGCAGCCCCATCCTGTGCCAGGGCTGCCCGCCCTCCCAGCCAGCAATTCCCCCCCAGTATCCAACCTAAACTTATTCTCAGTTTGAAGCCATTTGCTAAATTATTGGGCAAAGCACATCTTTGGTTGCCTCAACATAACGCAAGGAATTGTGCTAGAAAATTGGGTTTATTTTGTGAGACCAGTTATTGCTGTAGGAGAGCCCAAACTTCAGTCAGTTACACTGGAAATCTGATGGGTGAAAAGCAATTTTCTGTTCCATTTGCCACATGTATCACTGCTTTGCTTTTCCTCGGGAAGGAGCAAACATAAATCTGAGCAGATTTTATTTACCAAAGCAGGGACTAGGGTAGAGATTTATGGGCTGTGTCATCTCTTCTGGAGCAGAAAATAGACAAGCCCAGGGGCAACCAAGGGATGGCACAACCTTCAGAAGTTTGAACTTGTTTGCTCTGCACAGCAAATTTGATGGCAATGTATAAAATAATTGACAGGTGGGGTCTCAGACACTCAGATCTGCAGAAGGACCAGAAGAAAGCACAAAATAACAGAAATAACCTCGTGTAAACAGCAGGGATATGGAAATAAAAGGTTTACACACACAGAGAGGTGTTTTGTTGGCCTTGGTTGCCTCCTCCTGTGCTCAAAATCAATTCAGTGATCAGTGGAATTCTTCCTGTCATGTCCCAGTCTACAGGAAATTTCTCTAAGGAATGATCTCCAGAGGAGTTTCTGAGACCTGGCTTTACTCTGAATAAAATAAAACCCCAAACCCATCAGAGAATAAATAAATATATGCTTGATTATGGCTCCTTGTTTTTTGGGTTCCCCTCATTCTCCCCACAGAATAAAAGCTGTGCCTTTTATTTTCTTATTCAGATTTCTGCCTCTCCTTACCCTGGGCAGGGCACACTCAGATGTTGAGCTGGGCATTTTTATTTTGGGCACCTTCAGGAGAGTTGAGGCTCTGCTCTTTAGGATGCTCAGAGGAAAAAAAAGTTTTTTGTTCCCAGAGAAGTTCAGAGGGTCCCTGAAATCCCAGAGGGAGCAGGGCCTGGCACCACCTGCACAGATCCTGGAATTAAATCCCAGGAACAGCTCCTGGAGAGGCTGAGCTGGATAACAGCAGGTTTGGGGACAGGGTGGCAGAAATTGGGACTCAGCAGCCTCTGAGTCACAGCGAGATGAAGCAGCAGCTCCTGAGGAGGATCTGACCCTGCTGGGACAGAGCTCTTGGCAGGGAAGGGGATGAGCAGGGGCAGCATCATCCTTCCTGAGAACAGGGGAAGGAACAGAGCACAGGCAATCTGTGCTCCTTGGCTAGGAGCTGCACAGGCTGGAAAGGGGAGAAACTGCCCAGGGAGGCATCAAGAGGGAGAACAGGGAGCCTGGAATCCCACAACCGAGGCTTGGGAGGGAGAATGTGGAGATCTCCTTGAAATTCAGCACCCACTGCCAATGTCCCCATCTGTGGTGTGACATTTCGTCCTGATAAAAGGCTCACAAAGGATGAGGAGTGGGGAGCACAGCTCGCAATTAATTAATATTGTTCTCAAGCTCACGGATTAAGCGGTATAAATTCACACCCGGTGGGTTGTAAGGGAGAACGTCCAAAGCCAGGAATGTGCTACTTTAATCATAGAATTATTAATTGGAAAATCTGGATAAAGAGGGAAAGGGGAGAAGGAACTCACACTGAGCACAGCACGGTGGAACCTGGTGTTTGCTCTCTCAGCAGGATGGAGACCTGAGGGAAGGCAGCCAAATAAAGTTGTGATAAGATTGATAAATAAGATTTACTGAGCTTAACCTACAACAAGTCCTAGTTGAGATGTTAAAGGCATCACAAGGTTATTTGTTATTAATTTTAAATTGTTTTTTTCTTATTAAATTTAACAGGCTTCAAACTGACTATTATTTAACTGGCATTTTGTTTTTTACGCCATTACTCCATCACAAGAAAATTTAATTTTTACGCCATTACTCCATTACAAGAAAATTTAATTTTCAGCCCTTAAATTAGGTACCTTAAGGTAAGCAGAGCTTCCCAGCAACACCTTGAGGCTGCACAGAAGTTCCCAGGACACAGAAGTGTGGATTTGGCATGGAAAAAAGGCAGGGAGGGCTGGGTGAGCAGAATTCTCCCCTCAGCCTGGAGAGTGGGAGGGGGACCCAGCTGCTCTGAGGGACTTGGTGCCATTTGCTCCTGAGAAAGGAACCAAAGGAGTGACAGGAACAATGTGCACATGCCAGCCTTTTGTTATCAAACACATGATGCTGCAGAGAAAATCTGCTTTTGACACCTAAAAAAGAAGCTCTGCTGTTCACGCACAAAGTGGGGAAGGAGGGGTGAATTTTTTGCCAGATTTCAACGAGCTGTAATTCCATTTTCTACTGGGTATTTCAGTAGAAATATTTTCAGGAGAATTTTCAGTATTTTCAGAATATTTCAGTATTTTCAGGAGAAAAGCCACTCATTCCCAGAGGGAGAGGGTTGGTAAATATGGGAAGGGAGGTTTGGGTCCCCATCCCTGAGGTGGCACTCAGAGCTCTGGGCTGGGGACAAGCTGGGGATGGGACTCCATGGGCTGGGAGGGCTTTTCCACCCTGAGATTTTGGGATTCTCCCACGGTGGCACATTTGAAACCTGACAAACTCCACTGAACACCTCCAAGTTTTGCCACTCTTTCACTCCACAGCTTTAACAAATGTAAGGTTTGGTGGTTTTTTTTCCCCCCAGCAGATAAAAGATTTAATTATGCCAGTGGTAAAAAAGATTTAATTATGCGTCTTTAAAAAAAATAATCATAATCATTATCTTCCATTTGAACATTATTAATTGATCCTGCTTTTGTTTCATTAATTGAAACACTTAAACCCACTCTGAGCCATCCCATCTGGGGGTGTTTGGGAGCTGCTCTTAATGGGCTGCTCTGGGTTTCTGCTGTGTCTGAGCACTTCCAAGTGCTCTCCTTATTATCAGATTTGGGGCTCTTATGACTATTGCATTAATTATGGTGCAAAAACGAACTGGAGGCCAAAATCTGGAGCTAATTAGAGCCTATAATGGAATGCCAAGCTTAATATTAACAAGAGAGAAATGGAAATAGGGAGTTAATGGGAGAAAAAGGGGAAAGGGCTCCTTTCCCCAAATCCCCTGAGTGGCCTCTCTCATTTATTTATTTGTTTATCCTGCTTCTTAATTAGCCAATGCATTTCACTCCCTGCAAACAAGGAGCTCCTCGTTGATTTTGAAATTTGCTTCATTTCTGTCCTTTGGTGCCCAGATTGCTCTTTCTGCTGTGGAAACATCAAATTCTGCGACATTAAAGTGGCACAAATGTACAGGAGAAGAGCTCAGCAGCTCTGGGCCATCCCCACCCCGTGGCTGCTGTGTGGATCCCTTGGTTTCCATCACCAATTCCTGTTCATAATACCCAAATTCCAAGGTTTTTAGCTGAAGTTGAGCAAAACATCCTGCAGTGGAAAATAGGGAAAATTATAAATATTATCCAAGCGGAGCAGCTGAAAGCAGAAGGAGAGTGGGAAAAGGGAAAAGTGATCAAATTCAGCAATTGTGGTGAGGGGAATTGGAGAGGACCACAGAGAAATTCATTAATAGAGCCTGGTAATAAAGAGGATAAAAAAGGAAGATGGAAATGAGCACCTGCAGTCCCAGAGAAACAAAATTTGGGTGAAATTCAGCAGGAGAAAACCAAAAGGAAACCAGATGCTGAAGGATTTGGACATTTCATTTCAAAATCCTATTTCAGGTTATTATTTGCCTGCACTTCTAAACATCCTCCTTGAAAAGGATTCACAGCTCCTGCAAACACAAAAACAAAGGGACTGGAGGGGGTTTAGTCTTGGTTTGCCAGAAAAAAGAGAAATGATGGAACAATGGAGGAAAAAAAGGAGAGACACAAATATTGGGAGATGCTCTCTTTGTTTCCTGGGACTTGTCAGAGACTAAAAAAAAAAAAACTCCTTTTTATCTATTTTTTTCATGTTCCTCTTATTCAAGAGAAAGAAGTATTTGCTTACTAGAGAACGGCTAATTTTAAATCTGGATTTCTGCAGAAATCCTCCAAAGTGCATTGAAAGCTGGCTAATGTGGGCTGGAGACAGATGTTTTCTAAAACCTCTGCCTGATGTTTAGCAAAGAATGATGAGGGCTGAGTTCAGCTCCCAAGGTTGGAACAGCATTATTTGATTTAAAGATAATTAGGAGATTTAGCTTAACTGCTCAGGAGTGGGAAAATAAACACTTGTCATGAGACAGAGAGAGATTTGTGTTTAGATTTGACTACAAAGGACTCTAAAATCAACATTGCAGTCAGAGCCATGTAAATAATTCAGCAACCCCAACGTTTTCCCAAGATCTGGGTTTTCACGTTGGGCTGTAATGGGATAATTCAATTTATTCTTACCCTGCTCTAATGATTTAATGCTGATGGGCAAGTGCAGAACTTCACGATGGGAGCAGGACAAATTCAGCCCAGAGTTACTGGGAAGGTTTTCATTTTCTGGAGTCTGTGAACCTGGGAGTGCTGAGAGAGGCATAATTTGCTCTCATTTGTGGAAGTTTCATATGCAGCTGTATTAAAAGCAAATGTTTTGTGAAATTCCATTTAATTTGGCCTCTGTGAATTCATTTTTTCAGCAGAAGATGGAAATGGAGCAAAGCATTTTGTTCCCAGTTCATTCTGTCATTTGGTGGAGTTCAGATTTGAGGATTTTGCTCTTTCACGGTGGAAAAAAAAAAAAATCACAGATTAAAACAGGGAATTTCATAGATTCTTGGGTTTGTGTCACACAGTTCTCTCTTTCCAGCATCTCCCAATTTTCCAGAAATACCAGAAGTCCCTTTCCAGGCAGACAGCAGGAGGGGAGCTCCCTTCTGTCCTGGAGAACACGCTCAGATTTTGTTCCTGCCCCACTGCAGCTCCACCTGTGGGATTTTTCCTGATGCTTCCAGCCTGGGGAATTCCTGGTGCCATCCTGCACTTCCAGGGGTTGCTTCCTGGGGCTTTGTGGCTGCCCTAAAACACAGAAATAAAAGAGGCTCTTTTCCTCCTGTTCCTGACACAGGAATGGAGCAGAGCAGAGCCAGCACAGGCTGGGATAAATCACAAAAATCCTCTGAAGCTGCTCTCTTCCCCTCACTTCTAGAGTGGTTTAGGAATTTTGTTGTTTTCTAATTCAGAATTTATAATTCTGGAACTGAGCAGATGGTGCAAGGCAGATTTCAGGGATGTGTTCATGAGGATAACCTCTGCCAAGTGATTGTTCACCACAATCCCCATCTCAGATCAGTTATTTGTTCTTGCTCTTGGAAGTCCCTCTGGAAGCAGCAGAGCTCTGAGGAACGGACACGATGTGGAGGGTGACGTTCCAGCAGTGGTGCTGCAAATATTCCAGAGGAAAATCACTTTGGCAGAGAAAGGAAAATGCAGGGGAAGATAAATTGTGGGGTAACACAATTGTCAAATCTTAGAAAAGTCTCAATCCTTCATTCAAAATGGAAGCTCAGTTTCATTTAATATGTGGCCCCAGCCAACTTTTACCTCAAAACCTCTTCTACTTTCCACTATTTTAGGTGGTTGAGGATAGAAATGGTAAAAAAATACATTCTTGAGAATGGGATTCTGCTCAAGCCAAAAGCGAATCTTCCCAGTTTATCTCATTTTACATAATTTTATCTTGTTTTCCTCTGGTCCCAAATCTTTCCTGGGTGCTCCTGCAAATAACAGAAGGTTTGTGGTACAGGGGGACCATCATCACCTACTTGCCTTTTCCTTGGACATTGTTCCAGGTGGGATGGTGGCTGTTCCCGGGGTACTTACTGGTTGTAGATGAAGGAAGAAAAGTGTTTGGAAGTGTTTCATTTGGAGTTGGGCTTCTGCAACTGGAAAAGGAAAAAATGAAGGCACAGGCAGTGAATGCTCACTCCCAAAATTGTCAGTATCACAGTGGGGAGATCAGTCCCCTGATAAAAGCAGCAAAGGGCAATGAACATCAATTGCAATCTGCTCTTTTCTGCTTTTTTCTTCTTTCTTTATCTCACGAGGAGTTGAAGGCTTGCTCCAAATCAGAAATGGGGAAAATATCTGAAAGTGAAAAAGTTTGGAGAATGAGAAAAGCAAACGAAGTGAACAGCTCAGAACTCAGTGAATTTGATACCTGGATTTTCTCTTCTGTTCTTGCATTCTCTGGGGGTCTGTCAGTAACTATTTTGAATTTATAATACAGGAATTACAAAGGGATTTGTGAACACAGCCAAAGTTGGGGTTTAGCACCTTTTTGTGTAGCTCGTATCTAAACATTTGTGCACCCGGTGAGACCTGAGGTACCCCACACCCAAAATCCCCCCACCTATCCCTATCTTTGCAGCAAAATTTCAACTCTGCCTGTTGTTCTTCCTTTTTTATGCAGGGAGGGGATGGATTTAGTGGCAGAAGCCAGAGCTGGCAGCTCTGGTCCCTCCCTGCACTGCTGCCAGCTGCAGAACCTGCCCTGCATGTGCAGGGCTGTCAGGACAGCAGGAGCCACTCCTGCCTCTGCAGGAGGGAAGCAATTCATAAAGAAAGCAGCTGTAAAGTGGGAAGGGATTCCTGAACACAGAGCAAAGGCAGCTGCACGTTTGGGTGGGTTTGGAAAATGCAGGAGTGCAGCCACAAATCCCAAATCAGGCAGCAGGGTTCGGCTGGGGCTGGGCCAGCCTGGCTTTGGCCTCTCTTTGTAATTTTATTTACGATCAGTGTGATCCAAACCCTCACGGTTCCTGTCCCCAGGAGGTCAGGGCTGATGCCAGGGGTGAGGACTGAGCAGGAGCTGGGGCTGTGGGGAAATGGTGTGTGGTTTTTATTCCAGGAGAAACCAAAACCCAGTCGTTTCTGGGCTTTGCTTTCCTAATAAATGTCCAGGTTGGTGTGGGGCACAGCTCTGCAGGGAGTGCAAGTGGGAACACTGCAGCCACTGCATCCCCTCGGAGTCTTCTCCCTGGGATTTGCCAAATTCCCAGAATAAGCTGGAGCTGCTTGTGCTGCAAACCCCACAGGTCCCCTCGTGTGCCCAGAGCTGATCCCAGCTGTCATCCCAGAGCCCCCTGGGCTGGCAGACACAATTGTCCCCAAGCTGGCCATCAGCACAATTCCAGAGCCGTGGGGAGGGTTTGCAGCAGGTCCCTGGAGGGGCAGTGCCTTCCCATTGTTGGGATTTATTGTTTTATAATTTATTTATTGGGAGTGGTTGGGATCTGGGGAAAGCTCCTGGGGAAGTGACAGCAATGCTGCCCCCCCTTGGGATTCCCTTTGAGCACAAATCCCATCAGAGGAGCCCATCAGGAAAAGGGCACAATTAATTTGCTGTAGATAATTTACTTAACTCATTTAACCTTTTGAATCTTTTTTCCCCTGCATACATATTCTGGCTCCCTCAAATATATTTATTTCTCTCACCTACCTTGCTGCTTTCTCTTGAAGCCTTCAGCCCACACAGGGAGGGTTCCAGTGCTGTTTCCTCCTTGCATTGTAGGATAAATACCTGGCAAATCCATGGGGTGGGAGCTGAGGCACACCAGGTGTGTTCCTGCAGGGGAAGCAGATGAATTTCAGGTGCAGATGAGAATTTCTCTGAAACTTGCTGCCCACAGGTACCACGAGCTGAGAAATGAGGCGTATTTTCAGAGAGAGATCAGTGAAGGCACAGGGAAAGGAAGAGAACAAAACCTTTTTGTGAGAAAAAAGCAGGGCTGTAAAATCCCAGCTTTTGTCCAACACTAAAGCGGTGCCCTACAACTGGCAGGGGCTCTGAACTTACATTTGAAGGGAAAGGCTGCAGGCTATGGAAAAACCCCACGGAACACAAAAGCCTGGCAGCAGAGGACACCCTTAACAGATTCCTGGAGATGTTGGCAATATTTGAGGAATGATGTGCTGGTACCTGAGCGAGCCACGAGCTGGCACTCCCCAAGCCAGGGATGCTCCTTCCTCCTGTCCTACCAGTCCTCTTTCCCCACAGGGTGAACAGCTGGAAGTGTTGAACTCACTGCCAGAGGCTTCAGACAGACACTTTGTGCCACACGACATCCCGGGACACCTTAATGACTCCTCTTTAGCTTAATGAACCTCTAACAATCGGCACCGCCCGCTCTTGCTGCTCTTGCTCCACTCTGGGACGGCCGCAGAACACGGAGGAAGGTTTGGATCCTTGGTGTCCCAGTCCCTGTCCGTCTGGAACCTTGGATATCCCAATCCCTGTCCATTGGGATCCTTGGATATCCCAGTCCTTGTATATCTGGAACCCTGGATATCCCAGTTCTTGTCCATCAGGAACCTTGGATATCCCAGTTCTTGTCCTTGGATATCCAGTCCCTGTCCATCTGTAACCTTGGATATCCCAGTCTTTGTCCATTGGGATCCTTGGATATCCCAGTCCCTGTCCACCTGAAACCTTGGATATCCCAGTCCATCGTCCTGAGCTGCTCCAGGTGTCGGGGCTCTCCTCGCTGTGTCCCGTCTGTGGCAGAGCCTTTGGCATTGCCGAGGTCTCCGGGGTGGATTGTGTTCCACGGTGTCCCCGTCTGACCAGGTCCATCAGTTCCAGCTCTGTTCTCTCCTCGTGGCCGTCTCGTTGGAGTCTGTTCAGTGTGAGGTGCAAAATGTCTCTGCTTGTCTCTGACATCCAGTCTGTACCTCGCTGGGAGCACATTTTTGAAATTCCTGATCCTTGTTTAAAGTGCTGGAGTTCTAAGGAAGGTTTGAGGGAAATATCTGCACGTTCAGTGCCCCGGCCATGCTGGGAGCCAGCATCCAGCCCGGGAATTCCTGCAGGAGCATCCTCCAGCCCAAGCACACTCAGGCAGTGCAGCTCCCCTCAGACACCTGAATCCCAACAGCTTCTTGGTTTTCAGGGATTGCTTTGACTGCTCCAAACTGAAGATTTCATTCCTTGTCACAGAGCAAAGCAAGGATTCCATGCTTTTTAATGTGGGATCTGGATATTTGGAGGAATCACTCCCTTAAATATACTTTGGGGTTTGCAAGATCTTGTTTTCCATTTTCCATCAGTTTGGTGTTTGAGCTGGCACTGACAGAGGTTTGTGTTCCCCTCCCAGGTACACGGTGTTACACAACGGGCACCACCAGGAACAAGAGAAGCTTCCCATCCACACCGACCCCGAATCCCAAGAATCCTGTTTCTAGTCCTGGCCCAGAAGAGGAGGAACAGAGGCCTTTTAGGATGTCCCAAGGATTCACAGACAGCAGGACTTGAAAATTCATCCATCTGCATTGCCGTGGTGCCTCCTGCAGTGAATTCCCAGGAATGTCCAGCTGTGGGAGCTGGGTGGGAGCATGGGCAGGATCAGGACTCTGTCCCTGTCCCTGCAGGAGCAGCTGGAGCCATGCCAGAGCCCTGCTCCAGGAGCGAGGCATTCCTGGCAAAGCCAGGACCAAAAAACAGCTCCAAACCCCCTGTGCAGGGACTCCTGCTGCTCCTCTCCAGCTGCTCCTCTCCAGCTGCTCCTCTCCAGCTGCTCAGCTCTCCCTGTCCTGGGGCTCACAGCTGTGGGGTGGCCCCGAACTGCTCCATCCCTGCTGGCTCTGCCTGGGCACTGCCAGGGGAGGAGCAGCCCCACGTTTTCTCCAGGAGAACAGGAGGAAACGTTTGCTGCCCTCGGGTTCCAGCCCTGCCTCCCCCACCCTGCAGAGCTCCGGAGGGCCCTGGTGGCGTTTCCTGGCCGAGGAGGATCCCGGGGTGTGCCGGAGCTGAGTGGGGCCAGCTCAGAGCCATGGCCCTGCTCTGCCAGTCCCAGGGGATGGGACGTGCCCTGGAGCCCAGAGCTGTCCCCATCCCTCCCCTGAGCTCACTTTGGGCATTCTGAGGCAGCGGAAGCTTGGCCAGGAGCCAGAGCCAATGGATCACTAAGTGCCATCTTGGAAAACAAACCACCTAAACCCTTTTCTAGCTACATTTGGGAGAGAGACTTCTACTTACCTTTGCCACTTTTATTTTTCTATTTGTTGCTGGTCTCTTCCAGTCGAGGCAAGAAGTTTTCCAGACTTTCCAGTCTCACCATTTGCAAAGATCCCAGTTCCCAGCTGCTTCCTGCATGTCGGTGTTGCCACATTCCTCGTGGGCTGCTTCCCCCTCTGCATGGAAAGGGTGGGCAAGGCTCTAAACTCCACAAATTTGGGAAAAGGATTTTCATGCAGGATCAAGACCGTGAGCCTTGACCCTTTTTAGGTGAAGACCTACCCCAGAGATGCCACCCTGAGCCAAGAAAATACAATTGTACTTTGTCATATCGTGGAACCATGTACAGATATTTTTAATGTACAAAGAGAAGCTGACATTATTTATTATTTTTTATCAGGAACATGTGGTTTTTTCATTAAAAGCTTCTAGACCAAGGAGCTTAACATTCTATGTATTATTATTATTTAGTAATATTTCTGTTGCTATGTGACAGGTATTTACTGTAAACAGACAAATCCCGCTCGGAACAAACAAAAATGTTGCTCAGTAGGAGAAATGTTGTGCATGAGAAGAACAAATGGCTTCCTGGCCGTGGTGTCTGACTTCTTGAAATTATTCTTCCAAAGCAAAGTCACTGATAAAGCTTCACATCCTTTTCCTGTAGGATTCAGGAGGACACTGGGCAGAAACAGCCCCAGTTGGAATGCTGAGGTAGAAAATTGCTGGCTGCTGGAAAGGCACAAATTATTGGTGTTTGTGGTGGAAGGGGCTCCAGGTCCATCACTGGGACCTGGTTGGCAATGATCTGTTTTTACAGGGTTTTATTTCCAAAAAAATTCATTTAACTTTACTCTTGACACCAGAACTGTGGAGTGAAAAAAAAAAGCCATTATTGAAAGTCTGGAAAAATCCACCCAGGGCTGCTTCAGTGCTGTGATCCTCCTCCTCCTCTGTGGAAGTGCCCACAGGGGTTTTGTTGGGCTTTGGGCACACGAGGCTGCAGAAAAGCTTGGTTTGGTTTCACCTCAAGTGTCAAATTTCTTAACGAAATCCTTAAAAAAAAAGCTTTTCTCTGTCCCCAGAGAAGGGCATTGAAATTTTGGTGTGAAGTTTCCTGGAGTGAGATGGAACCAGCAGCACAGGGAGGGGTTTTTTGGATCTGCTTTGTCCTTCAGGAATTGCTTTCTCCTTTATTTTTATGTGCAGTAGGAAAAGATCTCTTTTTAATTTAAAATAAACTCCCACTTTCCCCAGGGACAACATTCCCAAGGCTCTGTCAACGGGAGCAGTGGCTCACCAGCCAAAATGGTCAAAGGCTCTCACTGGGAAAAGGCTCCCCCTTCCAGCTGGATGAAATTCCAAACACCAAATGTCCACGTCCTGTGTCACCTCTAATCCACCATTGGGCTCAGCAGCCCTGTCAGGAACCTCCTGGCAGCTCCTGCTCAACCAACCCAAAATCCCAGCACGGCCTCTGTGCCCCCAGCCGTGCCCCTGTGCCAGCAGCAGTGGCACAATTCCCCTGGAAAAGGAGTCCCATGGAAAGCCCCACTCTGGAATTCCATGGCTGCTCCTGTGGCCTCCCAGTTCAGCTTTGCCCATCTTGGCTGGTGGTGCCGGTCCTTGCCTGTGCTCGGTGACGTGTGGTGTTCCTAAAAATAAAAACTCCTCTCTGGCCATGGCAGTGACCTCCAGCTTGGGCTCGTTTCTGCTGCTCTTGGTGCTCCAAGCCCGGGGTGGGAGCAGGCTGCACCTCCCAGGAGGCTCCAGGGGCTGAACAGGGAGGGGAACCTGCCCCTCTTTGCTTTTCCTACAATTCCTGCCAGGAGGGGACAGCTGGGGGTCGAGCTCTGCTCCAGGGAACAGGGACAGGAGGAGAGGGAACGGCCTCAGGGTGGGCATCAGCAGGAATTTCTCCATGGAAAGGGAGCTCAGGCCTTGGAACTGCCCAGGGAGATGTGCAGTGCCAGGAGGGCCCCCCTGAGCCTCCTTTTCTCCAGGCTCAGCCCCTTCCCAGCTCCCCCAGCCCCTCCTGGGGCTCAGCTCCTTTCCAGCTCCCTTCCCTGGGCATCCTCCAGCCCCTGCAGGTCCCTCCTGCCTGCGGGCACAGACCTGGAGCCAGACCTGGACACCCCTCGAGGTCCCTCAGCAGTGCCAGCACAGGGGACAGTCCCTGCCCCGGTCCTGACGCACAGGACTTTGCTCATTTATGATTTATTTGCAGTCCAGGAGCCCCCACCTTGTCCTGGCCTTAGCTGGAGGTTTCCCAGGTCCCTGTGGAGCTGCTGATGGGATCAGAGCCCTCCAAATGGGTTCAGGTGAGAGATGAAAGCCAAGGGTCACCTGGATGTGGAGCAGCGTGGATCCCTCGCTCCAGAAACACTTTTTTGGCAAACTCTGCTCCTCCAGGGGTGTCTGTTCCAGCAAAGGACACTGCAGGGAGGATGGACACTGGGAATGTGTCACTGACAGGTAAACGGTGCTCACCTTGCCTCTGACTCAAAATGGCTCTGATTTTACCTCCCCTGCACCTCCTGTCCCCTGCTGGGCTCCAGAGCTCTGTGAGCAATCAGCAATGCTGGTTTAGCTACATAAATGCTAGGTTTGCATTTCCAAACACCTCTCAGTTCAGGGATTACTGACAGATATCTTCACCCTAAAGCTCATCTCACCCAAGTTCGTGGCTTTAGGATGGAATTCACTCCCAACTGGCCCTGCTCAGCAAGAGGAGGGAGAATCAGAAGGTATGTAAGGCACTCCTTTGTGTCAGCCTTGCTTCATAACGTGCCCAGACCAACCAACGGGGCCCAGAGCGTGTCCAGCAGGTTCCAGCACAGAGGAAAAGCAGGGAGCAGCTCCAGCCAAGAGCTGCTTTGGGAGCAGGCAGCCCACACAGGCACTGAGGCATTCCCACCCAGCTCTGGGGGTGCTGAAGCCAAGGAGAGCATTTCTATCCTGTACCTGGCAGCTGGGAACCCTTCCCCAGTTTAGGATCCCCTTTTTCTCCACATTTGAGTTCTTGAGCCATCTCTGAGCACTCCCAGGCCAAAAGGCAAGAAATCTGTAGGGGATTAATAATACAGACCCAATGAAAATATACCAAAGCTTTTAGTTCTTCCAGTTTTTGTATAAATCTTCCTGAATAAATCCCCAGTTTATCTCCTGCCAACACTCAGGGAGTGCTGAGGAGCTGAAAGGAGCTCTGCAGGTGATGGGCCCTGGTTTTGGCTGTCCTGTAATCACATGCAGAGCACACAGGGCCAAGGTGTCCCTGGCACACCCTGACAAGGGGTTATGTTGGAATTCCTTATCTGGGAACTGAAAGTGGAAATCCTGGGCAAGGGGATCCTCAGACCCTGAGCAGCCTGGAGAGGAAAGGCAAAATTCCTGTCTCCACCAACCCCTTAGAGCTTCTCCTCAAACAAAAACACTTCCAAATTCCTTTCCTTTTTGAAACCCCAGCACTGAATTTGCCTTCCTCCTAAAGGAGAGGGAAAAGCAACCCCCAGCTCAGTGAGCACGAGGCTGTGCCCAAACACACTCTGGCCTTTCCCTGTTTACCTTCTGTTCTATTTAGATGACATTTCCCAGGCACCTGAGCCTCTCCCAGCTGGGATCTCAGCATCCTCTTCCAGGAGGAGAAGCAGTGCCAAGGTCACCTCAGGCTCACTTCCCATCAGTGGAATCACCCCCAGCTGCCCCTTCCAGCTGAGCTGGACCTGGAGGTGCTCATTTCTCCTCAGGGGCTGTAAGAGGAGCCCCCTCTGACTGTGACCTGCAGAGGGACAGAAATCCCACCGAGATTTCCCTTCCCCAGTGCTGCCGAGTCAGAGCTGGCCCAGGGAAGAAATTCCTGCTCAATGTTCTCCCCAAAGCCACATCCAGGAGGGAAGCAGGGCACAGAGGTGCTGCAATCACATTTCCTCTGTCATTTCCTTACCTTGCAGCTTCAGTGCTGGCCAGGCTGCCTTTGAACTCCAGCTCAAAGCTGCCTGTGGCACCCAGGTGCAAACACCCCTGGTTTCAGGGGCTGTGGTGGATCCCAGCCTGTCCCCACAGGAGCAGCTGAGAGGCCCAGCTGGAATTGCTGTGCTGCAGGAGGAGCAGGATCACTGTCCCCTCACCTGCAGGGACAGCAGTTCCTCCTGCCACACACCGGGCACAGGAGGGAGGAGCAGCCTGGCACAGAAACATCTGGGATGCTCCAAGCTGAGCTGGGCAGAGCCAGGGAAACCCTCCCTTGCCATGGTGATTGAAAAAAAGCACCTGAAACAGCCACGAAACAGAGACAGGAGGAAGCTCAGAGCCAAAAGATCAAATCCCCAGAAGATCCCAGCTCCCACCCCCACCCCCAGAGATGACACAGGGGATTCAGGCACTGAGGGCAAGATTACTGCAAGGTTCAATCGCTTCCAGAAATACTGAATATAAACAAACACTTTATTTGTGTAAATACTTCTGCAAAAGGCTGCAGTGAGGAGATACCAGCTGGAGCCGTGGTGCAATACTCCAGAAACTCAGTAACATTTTCTGGACTAAAATGGTAAATCTGACAGAATCAATGACTCAGAGGACTTGAAACACTTCTAGAAAGGGTCACAATTGTTTTGGCTGAATTATCATTAAATACATTATCTATGGTTAATTAAATATATGAGTTATAATAAACCATTGACTGCGATCCTGCATTAAAGCAAATTTAGTAACATTCACGTTCTCTGGTGTTTAGTGCTCCTCCTCCAGTCAGCACAGAGCAGGGCTGAGGAAATGCTCCCATTAGGCACCATTCTCTCCCTCTTATCCCATGTATTTCTAGTTCCACATTATCCCAAGAATTCCCACAGAGAGCCTGAAAAAAACAACACTGCCTTTGCTGTGTGGAGCAGCTTCACCTCAGTTTTACAGAGCTAAACATCACAGAAATCCCCATTAGCCACATTTACCCCAAATTCATAAAATCACCACCAAGATGATGAGCAAAATTGGATAAAATGCTCTAAACTGTACAGCTTTTACCTCAGGAAGTGTCATTTTCTAGACTGGTAACACCAATTTTAAACAAGCATGGATGAGAGACCAGGCCAGAGCTGGGAATTGGCCTCTGCAAGGTCTGCCAGCCCTGGGCACCCTGTGAGTGCACCAGCAAAATGTGCATTTTACACCTGCACTGGCAGCAAACACCTGTGGGCACTGGGAGCATCTTTCCATACACAACACACATGTTCTGGGGCAAACAGCAGCAGTTTTTACTGAGCAGATGGAAAATGTGCATTCAGGAGGGAGCAGAAGCCAGCCCCAGAGCTCCCAGGCTGTGTCCCAGGGATCCTGAGCTGCCACGGGCACCAGGCTGCCCCACATCCCCCCTCTGCCTGCCTGGAGGGAGAGCTCAGCTCCCAGCAAGGGGCAGAGTTATGTTCAAGAGGGTGGAACCAACAATCAGCAACTTGATTTCCACAGTACAGAGGCAAATACACCATGAAAATGAAATCTAACAGTACAAAATGCTTGAGAACATTCTGTTTCCAAGGTGCTAAACATGGGGGCTTCATTTCCCCCCAAAAAATGGGTTGAATATCTCTAGAAACTACCACAGATCACCAAATTTTCTACTTCTGGTTTTTTTTTCCTGGTTCTGGCCTTCTTTGCAACAGCTGGAGAATATTCTGACCCTTCCAAAAATGCACACAAGACACCAAGATTGTGCTCAACAGGTTTACTCAGACTGGACTCTTAAATGGTCAAGAAAAAGGCACAGATTAAAAGAGACTCTGATGACTCTTTTGAACACAGCAAATGGAATTGTTGTTTATAAGGAAAAAAAAAATACTGCTATGAATTGTATGGGTTGAAAAGTTAAAATCTTCTTCCCCTTTCCTAATTATTGGCCTTCATTAAAATGGAACTTAAATTAAATTGTATAAACATATGAAATAAAGTCTCAGTATTAGGAAGTTTTGTTTTGCCTTTTTTTTTTTTTTTTTTTGTTTGTTTCCTCTATGTACAACTCTTAGTATACAATTTGTACTTTCCATTTTACAGTTAACTACATCCTCCTGGCCACAGGGAGAGCCGAGGGTGCCTTGGTGGGAAATGCTTTGCATTTGGAAAAAAATCCTGCTTTTTCTTGGCCAGCAGTGCCAGGGGGAGGGAGGGAGGGCAGGCTGGGGGCACCCCTCAGATGTAGTCATCCTCCACGGGCTCCCCGTTGACATCACAGTAGTGGATGAAGATGGCCACGACCCTCTGGAACACGCCCTTCCTGACCTGCCGCAGCTCCGAGATCTCCTCGCCGATGGTCTCCATGCAGATGTCAGCTGAGAGCTGCCCCTTCCTCCTCGGGGCGTAGATGGTGGCTGGGCAAAGACAGCAAGGACAAAGGGATGTTTCTGCCAAAAGCATTCCCCAGCCAGCCTGGTTTTGCATTCAGACTTGGCAAAAAGAGGAAAAGCCTCCCCTGACCTGCTGCGTTTTAGGGATGTTCTCTCCTGCCTTCCTCGGAGCTTTCACAGCTCCAGTCCCCATGTCCAAAAGTCTGGCAGTGGAATGAATCCCAGAGCATCAGAAAGCCTCTCCCTGAGGCCTCTCTGAATTATTCCAGGTTATCCATTACTTAAATGTTTTATAAACAACAGCAATCAAGGATAAAGCAGCAGCGCTCTCCTGAATTTTCATGGCTTTAACACCGTGACTCTTTGAGCATCCTGACTCTTAAATACTTATCAATTGTTTGGTAATTCAGACCTCATATTGAACTACAGGCATCAAGCCAAGCTAAAATAAAATTAAATTACATCAGTCAGAAATAAAATTTTAAAAAGAAATTAAGAAACAAAACCAGAGAAAGGTATAGCCAGAACAAAAAAACCTCTTCCTCATCCTCTTAATATTCCTAAACTGGAGCTGGGTAAGAATATCCAAACAAGGATCAATTAAAAATACCTCTAATGAAGGTAGAGGTATTTTTAACCAGGATGTTCCTAATTAAGTAATGGAAGAACATTATATTCTCTGCTAGCAAGTAAGGCTTTTAATTGAGCCCCAGGCACTGCCTACCATCATATCTTAGCAGACAAGCTCCTCAGTAGAAAGAGCCACATCTGCAATAAATTCTAACCCACATCATCTCCATGCCAGAGTTTCCAAGTCCAGTTTTTAACTTTTATATCAAATTTCTGGAGATTTCTCACTTCTCTCCAGCCCACCTTAACAACAGATCTACCAAAATTGAGAAAGAAAGGAAGGCACTGCCAAAGCAGCAATTCTGTGAAGAAGGCAAGCAGGTTACTCACTCCTCTCATCGTCCTCAAAGTCGTATCTGGCGTAGCTGTTGGGCTCTGCTGTCCTCAGGGACCTCAGCCAGGGGAAGTCAGTGATCATGGAGTAAGGAGCACCATCCACGATGCCTGGGAGAGGGACAGGTGAGGAGCCAGAGAGGAAAAGGGAAACACCCCCCCTGCAGCACCAGCAGCCTTCAAACACTGAGCAGCACAAAGCACCTCCTCCCTTCATTCCCCCACTGGGCTGTTTCCCCACAGGGAATGGTGTCCACACCTCTGGCATGATGCAGAGCTGCTTCTTCAGCAGGAGGCTGAGCAGGAACCCTGAGCTCCCCACAAACTCTCACCTTCCAGGGTGTAGATGTCTCTGCCCCAGGGGTACTTGGGGTATTTCTTCAGGTCCTCCTCAGTCCTGGTGGCCTCAGGGAAGAACTCGTATTTAATCAGCTCTCTGGGGAGAAGGAGGGAGAGGTCACAGCCAGGAAATGGGGAGGTGGGAGGGAGAAAAAGCAAAGGAGAAATCCTAATACACAACCTTCCCTTTAGTGAGCCTGAATCCATGGAAAAACTGCCCCAAGAGCCTCACACCAACTCAGCCTCCATCCCTTCACTCTGGAGAGCAACCACAGCCAACAGGGACAGGTTTAGAACTGCTCAGAGATCCACAATTCCCTGCTGCTGGGAATTTTCAGGAGCTGATACTGATTGAACATCACCTTGCACAGGAACCAACACTATTTCTTGAAGCAAATCACTCTTTTAAAAATGATTTATTTTCAGCCTTGAAGACATTTCCCAACTATTCCAACAACTTCGGTGTACAACTGCATTATTGCTGGATGAATGTGATAGTTATTGCTGGAGAATTTATAGGATTTGTTGGAGAATTTATAGGATTATCTGTGTGGGTTTACAGTCTGTTTTCTATTAAATGCATCTCCACACTGGATTTACACCGCACCACCCAGAATTCAACCTTCAGCAGTAACCAAATGGATTTTTTTTTAAAAATTTGGGTGACAGAATAGAGCAAGTCTGGAGCTGCAGCTGCTCCAGGACACCTTGGCAGATTCCCTGGAGGGCAAATGCTCCCTGGCTGTGGGTCAGGGCTGCCCAGGGAGGGTCAGAGCTGCCAGGATGTGGGTCAGGGATGCCCAGGGAGGGTCAGAGCTGCCCAGGGAGGGTTAGGGTTCCCTGCAGGTGGGTCAGGGCTCCCTGCCTGTGGCTCAGGGCTGCCCAGAGAGGGTCAGGGCTCCCTGCCTGTGGCTCAGGGCTGCCCAGAGAGGGTCAGGGCTCCCTGCCTGTGGCTCAGGGCTGCCCAGAGAGGGTCAGGGCTGCCTGCCTGTGGCAGTACTCACTGGTTGATGTTGGCTATGGTGTCCATCCAGCTCCGCACCCGCACCTTGTTGCGCACGTTGGGGGGGTTGCTGAACTCGTGGATGATGCAGATGTGGTAGGGGTAGGGGCCACTGAAGATCTTCTGCTCCAGAGTCAGCGTGTCCACCTGGGGACAAATACTTGTGAGCACCTCAAACACTGGGATGGGGCTGCACACAGAGCAAACAGGGATTGACCACAGAAAATGCAGCAATGGGAGAGAATTTTAACACAAATAAATAAGGACTGAGGGGAGTGAAAGCTCCCCAGAGCAGCTTTTCCAATTTATCTTCTCAAGTACTGGAATTGGATGGGAAATGTCTAATTTCTAATGTCTAATTTCTGATGTTTTTCCCAGCTCCAATGTGGAAATAGACTCCATAAAATTACAGAATGGCCTAAAACGACATTCATGCCTCAGAATTTTTCTTACAAGGAGGGGATCAGTGATTTGGGGTTTTATTGTCATGTAATATTTTTATCACTGTCCTTTAATAGATGTGGTTTCAAAGCAAAGCTAGTTTTATGGATTTTATATATAATCAACCTTCCCTTGTTGGCAAGGCAAGACAGGAAAGCAGGAGAGGAGCAGCACCACAAAGGGATAAAATCAAACATTCCCAAACTTCCAGATATTAAATGAAGCCTGCATAAAAGCTCATCAGATGATTTGAACAATTCCCTAAATGTCCCTGCTTCCAGCTCCTTCACAGCCTGGGGGAGGAGAGGCTGGCTCCCAGTCCCACCAGTGTCCTGCAACACTGCAGCACCAGGAGGGGATGGAGCCTTCAGAATCTCAAACTCTGCTGTTCCTCAGCCTAACAGCACATGGGTCAAGGCTTTCAGATCCCTGTGCCATGCTCTGCTCACACACAGCTATGAGGAGCACCCAGGCTCCCACAGCCTGAGTTATTCAGTTTGAAATGAACTCAGTGCCTCTGTCTATGATGCTTGTAGCCCAAATATCTGTTCTGTGTATGCTGGATATGAAGTTCTGCACCTTTAAGAGTGCAGTTTACAACATCCCCTAATGCAATGAATACTGGAGATAAGTGAATTTTAATATTTAATCTAGCAGAGTAACTTAAAATCCAAGCAGCAGATTCTGCAATAAAAACCCTGCTGGGCTTTAAACGACCAAATTTCCAAGTGGTGCTGTTGGAACACTTCCTGCAAAGCCCCAGGCAGAGCTCCTGGTGTGCTCCCAGGGAATGCAGGCTGGCTTGTACCTGCTGCATGGGACGAAGGTAAATGATCCTGTTCCTCTCTGGGGGCATCCTGAGGATCTGATCCAGGACCTGATCCATGTTCAGCTTCTTGCACTGGGCGTAGTCAAAGCGATTCACAACGGGGGCATTTTCCACCTTCAGGTGTTTCAACACACGGCACCTTGTAGCTAGAAAAGGAAATCAATACCTCAGGAGCCTCCTGGCAGAGAATTTCAAGGCTGGCAGGTTCAAAAGAAGGCAAACAAGCAATATAAGTTCCAAAAGATTACATAAGTATATCAGATATAGGCCAGCTCTTCATTTTCTCCATATTAACATCAAATTTTTCAGCTGGACCCTGCCAGAAGTGGCCTTTTAAGAGGCCACGTCAAATTTCATCTAATAACCTTCTCCTCTCTCTGTTTCCTTTCACTGAAATGGTCTGTGGCCTGCCACAACTTCCAAAATCAGTTCAAACACAGAGGATTGAGAAGCCACACAATAGAAAATAAAATTGTTTCCTTTCTAGCAAGTCTGCTGATGTAATCCAAATTTCCTTCAAAATCAGTGTGTGTTCCAAGTATTCTGGAATAAAGAAATCATTCCTTTATTGCTTCTAAGTACAGAGATCTGATGTCAGAAGAAAAACTCTAGATGGTGCAGAAGACAATAAATGACCCAATCCAGGAGCAGTCACACCCTGGCATGTGAAACTAATGCAAGCTAAGTGCCAGCACTGAAAACAGATTTTTATCATGTCAAGGAGCAAAAGTATCATCCTGTCAGCTAAAAAACCTATGGGAGAATGAAGAAATGAGAGAAAAACAAGGTACTCAAACTCATTTCATCAACTTCTAATTACTGTATTACCACTCTTCAATAAACATCTCATCTCCCTAATTGTCAGATCATTTCAGCTGTTGATTTTCAGATATTAATCTTTATTAAAGCTGTTATAAGAGCCATTCAGAGTGGGAAGCAGCAATATTTGGAGTTCTAATTCACCAGCAATGCAGCTGATGAATACAAAATGAGCAGTGGCCTGACTTGAATTCTTTCTGGAATTTCCAATAATGCCAGAGGGAGGAGGCAGCCCTGACATGAACCACATACCATGGATGAACATCATTTTGGGGCAGTCTTTCAGCACCAAATCTGTTATTCCACAGTTGGTCAATGTGATTCCTACGAGGTTTTTGGATTTCAAAGTCAGTACCTGGGGAAAATGAAAAAAAAAAAAAAAAAAAAGAAAAAAATGTATGAAAGGGTAAAAATGAATAAAAAATAAATTGAATTTTATGAGATACAGGAAGATATGAATTAATATAATATAGCTTCAGTTCCCAGCAGGTGTTTATGGTGATAAAGCTGCAGGGAGTGAAGGAAAAGCCCTTACCTGAACATGATCATCCTCAATCACAGGGTCACTGGTACTGGTGGATTTGTCAGCTGTCCTTTTCCTCTTGGTGGTTTGCCTTGGCTTTGGCTTTGCTACTTCTGGAAACAAAAACATGGCAAAAATCTTTCCTCTGCTCCCTGTCAGGACAGCTGAGAACAGCCCGTGCCAACTTTTCCCACACAGGTAAATCCAAACACCTGCCTGGCTTCAGAACAAATCTCTGCTTGCTCAAACCCCACTGTCAGCTTGGTGCTCAGAATTATTCCCAATAAATATCTTTATAGGTGAAAACCCAGGAATGCTGAACCTACACCACAGAAAGATGTGGAGCCAGGAAAAGAAAAGATTCATGGTTAGGTTACATTTGAATCTCTGCAGGAAACAGAACATCCTTGACAAATACAAGACCCAAAATAGCTTTAATGTTTAAATAGTAGAAATTACCTCAAACTCCTGGAAAATCTGTTCTTTGTAACTGTCACTAAGTTTTTTCTAATATTGCAAAGGATGCCCAGGTATAAAATCCTTTAATGTTCCTAAGCTCCACCAGGGACCTCAAATTCCTGCTTGATTTAACAGATGAGTCTTTGGAAAAAAAAATCACCACAAGTATTATTTCCACCAGGAAGAGGGAAAAATGCCCTAGAATTAATTTTCTATCATTAACAGATCAAAATGAGAAATGATTTTACTAAAACTAAACTGTCTTCATTAAAACATATGTGCACAAACATCCCCAAATTCATTACTGATCCTAAGGTAGAAACCAGACATTTTAAATTTATTAGCAAGATCTTTTCTTGAAAACTGAGCTGCATCTACCTGCAGAACATCTGAGGTGATTTAGGCTTTGTTAACATTTAGGAGCACTAAATAAACTGGAAATACACCAGGATATGAAGAGTTTGAATCATTCCATGTTAACAGAGGCAGGAATTTGCCCTCAATCTTCCCTACCTCCAACACTCACAGCTGTGTAAGCAGCACATTTCATCTTTCAGTTTCATTTTACCTGCCAGATATTCCCAGCAAAGAGTCCTGGATATATGAGGTTGTGCCACAGTAAGATGATTATTTTGGAAACCAAGTATATTTGAAAGAAACAGCACATTCTCTTCTCACATCTGTTGTGTTCTCCCTCCATTCCAGCCCTTCAGGGGTTTTATTTTATGTCAGATGAACAAAACAATCATGTGAAGCAAGAAGGTGTTTAATAAAAGGACAATTTTCAGTACGTTTGATCACCCTGCCTCAAACACTTGGAAGCAGAACCCAATGCAGGTCCAAAAGCCTGGCTCCACTGTAATTATGACATCACTGGTTGATAAAGCACCAGTTATAACCTTTGCCTTCTTGTTCAGATCTAAGTGTAGCTGCTGCCTTTGAAGGGAGGATTTTAATGCAGAGACAACTTCTGTTTCAATGAATCACAGCCTCCACAGACAGGCAGAGTACCAAAAAATTTCATTTGCTTTTCAATGGAGTAAAGCAAATACTCGTTAGAATATATGGAGAACACAGAAAGAGCTGCATGAAGGAAGAAGTCAGTGGCACTTTCAGAGAAATTTGATTTTCCCTGGTGATGGTACCTCTGCTCCATCAAGCTCTGACCCTTTCAAACCACTCAGGTTTAATTGAAATCCCTGACTAACAAGCTGTACATCAGAGCTCCTGGGGGAGCTGCAGCTGCTCAGAGCTGTCTCATGGCAGCTCTGCCTGTGCTCAGCCGTTACTCTGGGTGTGAGTCCTACCTGGCTCTGACACCAGAGGCACGTGGGACAGCCTGCTCCTGGCCCTGGTCAGGGGTCTCCGTGGATACTCCTCCTTGCAGTCCAGCTCCCAGCCCGGGGGCTGCGTGCTCTGCTCCTGGCTGCCAGCCCCACAGGCACTCCCACTAGTCCTGTCATCCCCAGGCTCTCCTGCAGCCCCACTGCAGTCTGGCAGTGTCCTAAGTGCAAAGTCTGGCCCGTCCCTGCAGGCCCCACTGGTGGAGGGGCTCTCCCCATCCCACCCCCCGCTCGTCCTGCGCTGCGCCTTGGAGGAGCAGCGGGAGCAAACGGAGCTCTCCTCGGGCTCCCTCTCGCTGCAGCCATCCCTCCTGCAGGGAGAGCAGCCACACTGCCTGCACTCCTCTCCAGCTGCTGGGCTGGTGCCAGCAGAGCGGCTCTGGGCTGCCTGGGCACAGTCAGGGCTGGGGGAAGCAGCGCTGCAGGAGCTGGATGCTGCCGTGGATCCCGGGGTGTTGCTGCAGCTGCCGTAGGAATCCTTGCTCTTGCTCCTCTCGGGCATGTCGCTGGCTGCTTTCATGTCAGCTTTGATCTGCTCACTGGTCACCTGGCAGCCCTTCTCACAGCTGCTCTCCTCCACAGGGAACTGCTTGGCCTGGCCCCCGTGGCTGGTGCTGCATCTCTTCCGCAGGGGAGTCTTGCCTTTGCCGCTGACTGCAGGAGTGAAGGGAGGGACAGCAGTGAGAAACCTCAGACAAACCTGAGTGCTCCTCTGGGACAGCCATGAAAACACAGGGCAGCCCAGAGGCCAATGACAATCTCCCCAGGAATGGGAATTATTAGTATGTGTAGCTGTTGCTGCATCTTTGTAATGTCTTGCAGCTATTTTTGGAGTGATGTGCTGCAGGGTTTACCACACAAATCTGCCAGATTGTCCAGAGCAGCTCACTGTTCACACAGGCACAGCAATATGAAAGACACACTGATAATAGAATCAAAGAATACAGAGTAGTTTGGGTTGAAAGGACCTTAAATCCCATCCAGTGCCACCCCTGCCATGGCAGGGACACCTTCCACTGTCCCAGGCTGCTCCAAACCCCATCCAACCTGGCCCTGGGCACTGCCAGGGACCCAGGGGCAGCCACAGCTGCTCTGTGGCAGGGCCTGCCCACCCTCACAGGGAAGGATTTTTTTCTAATATCTAATCCAGAGACACTTATGTTTTCTTAAATACGAGGAATACGTCTGAGGAATCGAACAGGAACAGAGACAGGACTGAAATTCATGTCTCAGCAGCAACCCCCAGCTCCCCCTCCTGGGTCTGGGTAGTGCTGCCAGCAGTAACAGCAGGCTCAGCTCACAGGTGAATAGAAACCCACAGAAATCATAACAGAATTTAATCCTGCTGAGATTGAAAAAGCCCTCCCAGCCCATGGAACCCAACCTCTGCCCCATCCCCACCTTGTCCCCAGCTCAGAGCACCCACTGCCACCTCCAGCCTTCCTTGGACACTCCAGGGATGTGGATCCAAACCTCCCTGGGCAGTTCCAAGGCCCAAGCACCCTTTCCATGGAGAAATTCCTGCTGAATGTCTGCATTAATCTTCTCAGCTCATTACACTACCCCACGCCCCAAAACCCAGATATCGGCAGTATAAAAATTGATGCAAACTCTCTCCAAACACAGATTCTTTCCTCCCTGAAACCAGAACTGACACCCACACTGTAGGCTCACAGGCTTGATAAATTCTGTCCACTTGGGAATCCCAAAGAGGAGCTGCAGGTTTCTGATCAGAGCAGCACCACTATCTGTGTTTCTGTACAGGACCTGTGACTGGAACTCAAATTTGTCCTTCCACCTTCATCCTACATTCCAAACCAAGCTAGAAATGAACCTGAGCCACATGGAAAAGCTAAAGCTCAAGAAGGAATGTTGCACACCTGAAGGTTCTCTGGTTTCCACTGGATCCCTGCTCTTCTCTTCCCCATCTGAGTAACTCTGTGCAATGCTGTTGGAGATACAGGCTCTGGAAGTGCCCACACTTTCCTCCTCATCCTCACTGTCTGAATCATGGATGGTAATAGGAGCTGCTTTTACAACAGGTTGAATTCCACTTGGTCCTGAGAAGGAGAATATTAGCATTTCATGTAAAAATTAATCCATTTCACAGATTAAAGGGCTGAAAAACTTCTAGCACTGCTTGAAAAACTGGTAAGCAATTATTTGGAGTCAATTTAGCCACTCATTCTGTGGGTCCCTCATTAGAATCTAAATGGGAGAAGAGCAAATTACTGCATTCCAGCATTAGAGCATTCTGGTTTGGAATGGGAGGAGTGTCACAATGGCGTGTTACTTCATGTTGTTGAGATATTCAGTAGAAAATTATATTGTCCAGCAAGAAGTGGCAATGAAGAAATCAAGACTGGCTTGTGTCACTACTATAGATTAAATTAACATTGGAACAAGTTGTGCTGGATTGAGAAAAAGCAAAAACAACCCAAGTGCTGCAGTGGAAGAACTAAGGCCATGAACACCACAACAGGCCAAGTTCATTCAGGCCTTCTGACATTTATGATACTGAGCACAAAAATCAGGCTCTAAGGTCAAGGTGTGTCCCTGCACATGCAAAGAAAGCTCTGGGCTGTAACAGAGAGTAAATTCCTTCACAGAACTAAGCTGTGTGAACATAATTATTCAAAATCAGACAGCCCTGCTGAAGAAAAACATGTAAAACCAGACTTACAGTGGAAAATTAATCCCTCAAGAAGATACCAAGAGGTGATTTCTTCCCAAAGCCAGTTACCTGCTTGCTCTTCATCCACCTCCATGGGAACAACAGCCTGGCTGGGAGCTGGCAGCTCATCCTGGCCCTGGCCAGCAGCGTCCCCTTCCTCCTGTGCCACCTCCTCCATCTCATTCAGGGCTGCAAAGGGCACCAGGAGGTCAGGAACAGGAAACAGAACAAACAGAGCCCACAAGCACTCACAGGAAATACATAAAAACTGCTTTGATTCCTTTGGTGAGCCTCTGGCTTTCACAAAGTACCTCACAGATTTGTTCTACATCTCTGTAGCCAAAGCCCAGCCGAACTTTTGGGGCTTAGTTCAGTCAGATTAAAGCTCCCCCCCCAAGAGGTTGCCCCAGGATTCCCCCCAGCTGCAAACCCCCCAAAAGCTGCCCCAGGATTACCCTCAGCCCCAATCTGCTGCTCCTCAGCGGGGCCCTCCTGGCGCAGCTCGTTCTCCTCGTTCTGCTCGTTGGGGTGCTGGTGGTTGTTGTGGTGGATGTTGGGGTTGTTGTTGTTGTTCTGGTGGTTGTTGTTGTTGTCATTGTCATTGTTGGAGTTCTGATTGCTCACCAGGGCAGAGGAGACCCCGATTCCTGTGCCTGCACTTAGGCCCACACGAGCACAGCCCTGGAAAGAAAGAGCAGAAATTCAGACTTGGAAACATTCCCTAAAGGAAAACCACTCTGCTGGAACTGTCTGGGAGAGCACAACACCAACAGGCAAACTGTCCCTCAGATTTCCTGATTGCAGGGGTCCATCTTCAGGCTGCCAAGCCAGAACTTACACTGTTCAACTCCTAACAAAAGGGAAGGTCCTCAGAGCACTTCATCTTAATCTATTAATTGTGTTAATTTATTAATTTGCTGTGGATGATGACATGAATACAAACAGCAGATCAGAATCTTCCCAGCACACAAGGTACCATTAATGGCCAAAAGAAGCAGGTTTTACACTTTTCATTGCCTGCCAGCAGCTTACCAAGGATTTGTATTTCAGTGTGGGAAGAGACAACACGAAGAAATAAAATTCCTAAGCTCTGAAAGCACTTCAAAAGGGAAATACTACCCCCATTTCACCCAGCAAAAAATCATAAAAATCTCTTAGTATTGCAAAGAGAGACCTAAGAAGAAAAAACAATAGAAAAAGCAGCAGCACAGTGAAATATCAGCAGAGATATTGATAGAATCAGTGAGTTTTACTTTTGATAGAATCAGTGAGTTTGATTTTCTTGTCACACATTCATTTCCTGCCACTGCTCCCACTTGCAGAAGCAGCACCACTTTCCCCATGCTAAAGACAACTGCAAACCAAAGTAATTTATTACCAATCTTTTCAATTAATGGCAACTTTGAGAAGAGTGCACAGCAGCTGGAGCTTGTTTCCATTTCATGCCAGTGAAATGGAAACAAGTAAAAACCCTGGCAATGAGAAAAAGCCAAACCATTCTCTGGAATTTACCTTTGGAGGCTCTCTAAACATCTGGTCCAGAGAAATGAACTCCAAGCTTGGCAGTAACTCGATGAACTGACTGAAAGAGTCCAGCTTGATGGCATGGCATCTCACCAGGGTCAGGTCAACCAGGCGGGTCCACCTCGAGTGGTCTGGGAACACAAGAGGGGCCTTTCCTGAGGGATTCCCACCTCACTCCTTGCTTATCACCCCCTTTTCAGATCTGACAGCAGCATCCTCTGGATCTCCATCCTGTTCCCAGCATCACCATGGCCCCAAAGCAAGCATCATCTACTGTACTTACTAACAACAGAACAAGAACTAGAGCAGAGAAATTCTGGTTTAGCACAGAAATTCATATAATAGCTCTGAAATTTCAAAGGTGTGCAATACCTGTGATCCAATTATTTGGGTTATGTAGATGTGGGCAGTTGTAAATGACCAGATACTTGATGAAAGAAAAAACTTCATTTACAGCTTTCATACCAATATCTGTAATAATTCCTGGGTTTTCAACCACATCAGCCAAGCCGTACCTCACCAAGTCCGTACTCGTCATTTTACCTATAAAAGAGAGGAGCAGACACAGCAGTAAATTTGCCTTTTTTAGCAGGACTTTCTAACTCCTTACTGATCAGATCATTCCTTCAATAAAGCTCAGCCTTCCCAGTTTCAGGGAGTGAGGAAAACCAGAGTTGGCTGTATGAGATCAGCAGCCTCAATACATGCAACATTAATATTCTTATTAATTACTGAGAACATGATGGAAAACACAGCAATTTCTGTAATCCTTATGGTTTTTTTACAGATATAAAAAAGTGTCATACACTGTAGTAAAAACTCATCAACGTAGCCTAGGTGAAGAGTTTCAAACTGTGGGAATTCCAGTTCAGCCATCTTCAAAGCAGAAAAAACACCATCTTTGGTCAAAGAAGGCTGGATCCGCACTTCGTGCAACCTGCAGGGAATTCAGAATTGCTCCTATCAAAATTCAGGCCAAAACACAGAAAACACTCAAGGAGGTGCCCTGTTCTAATAAAACAGAGAACCTGGCAGAGGGTATTTGCAGTTGCTTTAATCACAGAACACTCTTGTTATGCAAAGTTTGTATGAGTATTCCTTAAACTCTAATGGTTGTTCTGGCTCTTGGATATCATTTCTAAGACATTTATTTGGAAAAAGGGGAAGCCAAGAGAGATTTGAAGGGAGGTACCTTCGTGCAGCAGTTATGATGAGGTAGCCAAGATCCACTTCAAGTGCATTCTTGCAAGCTCCCAGAACTATAGTGTGCAAATTCCTAAAACCACCTGGCAAATAAAGAACACCCTTCTTATACTTCAGCCTCACATCACAGCCCCCAGCCCTACACATTTTCACCAGTGTTGTCTTGACCTTTTTCAGCAAATCAAGAAAACAAATATTTGCACCCAACTACAATCCTGGTTTTGCTCATCAACAAATGTAGCTCATTAAGAGTTAAGTGCTCAAATATCAAAATTATACCCAACACAGAGCATGTTTAGCACTATGACCATAGCTCCAAACACTCAAAACAGAATATACTACAGACAAAAAGCCCCCAGAATTTGCTAAAGCTTTAATTAATTTATTTATTTTTATTAAGGTATAAAGGATCAGGAGTTTCCCACCAGATCTCCAGCTGTCTTCTACCACGTGCTGGATAAGTCCTCCAAGAAATGGAACACGGACCAGCTCCAAGTGCTCCAGATTCCTGGCAGAAGCCAGGCCTGTCACCAGGGGAACATACTTCAGAGAGTTTGTGGGTCCTGCACACAACAAGGCCAGAAAGACAGAGCAGATTGTTCACTTCTCCCTGAATTATCCCATGGAAGAACTAAAACACATCCACACAAATCCCTCTAGAGCAGGAAGTCAACAGAACCACACAGCACCAAGTAAGGGACAGGACAGGGAGAGATTTCTGTCCAACACCACAAATCAAACAAGGGCTGCTCTCAGAATGTGGAATTCCAAGACTTTAACAGAACCAGATTTCCTCCATGCTCTACCATCCCCTTCAGACAGGAAGAATCCCTCTTACCAGCACAGTTCCTCATGACAAAAGCACGTAAGCTGATACAAAGGAAATCTTTAAAAGGCTGTGGTTTGGTGAGTCTCACCCACTTCAAATAAAGGTGCCTCAGCATTGGGATACAAGGAATCTCAGGGACATTCACCCCTAATAATACATAAACAAAACAAACAAACATTTTAAACAAGCTTTAAACTAATCCACTCCATGACAAATTCCTGGCTTTCAAAAGGAAGCTTTTCTGTGCTTTGTGGCAAGTGAGAAAAGCTGTGAACACTTGAAGCACAAGTTCTTCACCTTGATTTGTCAATAATTCTTTAGAACTTGCCCTCTGCACCTGCCATCAAATATCCAACTAGGATCTCCAAGATGCCACAGCCCAAACTCCCTCTCCTCCAAAAAATTACAAATCTGCAGAGTTTCAAAGCCTTTAAATCCACCTGTGTGAAGCCAACTGCTTCTCCACGACCACACTCACCTACTAAGTGCAAAGTCTGAATTTTAGCTCCTATAGGAATTTTCAGCTTGTTCTCAGGAGGAATTGGAAAAGCACCATTACGATTACGAAACTTCCCTAAAATGTGGACTTGGGGCATGTATGTCCAAATAGCTTCCACCAGCTCTAAATGAGAGGTCTCAACACCCTGGATAAAAGGAAGCAAAGCAAATGCTCTAACACCAGTTCAACAACAACATCCTCTTAACCATGTAAACTACAGAATGCAACATTATTTGACTTTTCATTTCTAGCAAGACTTGTCTGTTTCAAAGCAGAGGGATCAGAGCTTTAATTCCTTGCTGGGCTTAAGAGCACCTGGGATTCCCAGTGGTGCAACTAAAAATAGTTGTCATCAGCAAACAGGGTCACAATTAATTAACTTCTCCCTGTGTAGCCAGGCCTAAACCAAAGCCCTGGAAGCACCACGTCCCTGGCACAATTTTTAACAGTGCTGAAGGAGGTTCTCTCCCAAGTCCAGCCACTCACCAGCAAATTTGGACAGGCCTGCAAAGCCTCTAAAACTCCAGGGATGCTGAAAGCTTCGTGGCCACGGACTCGGCGCCTTTCCAGATACCTGGGATGAAGACCATAAAGTTGTTCAATGTCTGGCATCTTCCTCAGCAGCGTTAGGAAGCTGGAATCAGTGAAACCTAAGACAACAACAACACATTTGGTATTGGTGTGGCAGCAGAGACTCGGCTCTGAAGGGAAAGCCAAACACACTTCTCTCTTTATGTGGCAGTACAAGTTCTGCGATGTTGAAAAGATGCACTTGGTGAAGCAACAGCTTTTCTTTTACTTCCACATTCTAAAAATCATGACCTAAATACTCCTCTGCCTTGAATTTTGCAGGTTTGCTACAGTTTTCCTTCGGAGGAGCTGCATGGCTGCAGGTTTCACTGTGTTCTCTCCCTCCTCACAGGAAGCTTTGTGGATCTATTTTTCCTGGAATTCCATTTATCAACTCCATAGCTAAAAAAAATCCCAGCTGGATCCCTTAGTTCACTATTCACCACAACTCACACTTCTCACAGAAACAGGATGGTTTCTTAAAGCAAAGCTTTATTTTATTCTAGTGAAAGACAGCATATAAAAAATATTTTAACTGGGTAAGTTACTTGTACTTACACCAGTTTTAGGTTAGGTCTAAACATCTGCTTAATACCAGCCATAGCCAATCTCAATTTGCAAATCCTCTCATTTTCAGAATTCCCTCATTTTAGCTGTGTCCCCCACCAAATCACAGCAGTGTAATTTAAACCCAACAGAAATACTGGTACTCACAGGGTTCACCCAGACTGACAAATTTATCTATTGATCTGCAGGTGGCTTAAGGTCTGACATCCAAACTTATCCTTACATTGTTAAGTGCTGGCAGGTGAGTTGCTCTCTCACTCCATTGTATTTTTTGCTGCCTGCATGCAAACAGCCTCCTCGTGGCATAACCCCTGGATAAACTCCCCTCCAACAATCAGACAAACACAGATTGTATTGACAGAGCACTCCCAATCACAGAATCAAAGACTGAACTGGCTTGGAAAAGACCTTTGAGATCATCAAGTCACCAACCTATGACCATTACCAACCTACGACCTAATACAGCAACACGCCAAATTTGTGTTTGCACGCAGAGACTTGGCAAGGGCAGCCAGGCAAAGAAGGGAAGAGCCAAGGCAGGGCAGGCTCATTGTGCAGAGGTGAGGGGCAGGGAGCAGCTCACCTGTGGGCATGTACTCCCACCAACGCCCCGCACACAGATCCACCACCTTGACCACGCGCAGGTACAGCGTCACCGCCTCCTTCAGCTTCCGTGACAGGCACTCCATGCACATGATGTCCTGCAAGGGCAGGTACCTGGGGACAGCAGAAACAGCCCCTGCTGCAGCCTCCAGCTGTCCCAAAGCACAGCCTGGCTGCAGCAGCGGGGCCTTGCTCCCATGGCAGGACGCTCGCTGACGCGGAATCGCCCGGCCAGGCTCACGGTACGTCAGGAGTTTTGCCGAGCAGTGACTCAGCAGCTCCTGACACTGTGGAACAGTCACACAATTGGAATATTAAATGCACAGATCACTTGGTTCTCTGGCCTATCATAGAATCACTCAGTGTTCGGGTTGGAAGGGACCTTAAAGCCCATCCAGCCTGGCTTGGGCACTGCCAGGGATCCAGGGGCGGCCCCAGCTGCTCTGGGCACCCTGTGCCAGGGCTGCCCACCCTCACAAGGAACAATTCCCTCCTTAAAGTTAATGTAAACCAGCCCAAACCCTGCTGACCAAGCCATTTCCCTCAACAAGTTTGATTAAGTTACTTTCTTTTTTAGCACATACTGCAAGCTCAATTTCCAAATATTTTGGAGAGCTGCTGTTTTCCAAGAATTTGTGGGTGAGGCGTTATGTTTTGGAATAGGGTTGAGTGAACACCTGGGAGAAGGACTTTGCTGGTGGGAGGTCACATCCTCATCCCAGATTCCTTCTGCAAATACAACAATTATCAGTTACCTCCACTGTGCCCTACCCAAAAGTGTATTTCTGCTCTAAAATCAGTATTTATAACATAATTAAATCACTTACTTATTTCTTCTTCATTCTAACATTCATGACACTCAAATGAATTCATTTTCAGTTTCCAAATGAATTTTGGAGACTGAAAAAAACATTTGTCATCCCTTTTTATCCACCACTCCGCTTATGGTACGTCCACTGTTTACTGCGTCACAAACAGGACAAATTGGAGAAAAAAAATAAAGAACTCTAAAATAAGAAGCAATAAACTGATTTCTGCCAGGCTGCTCACCTAAAGATGTGGCAAAGCACTTCATGAGAGAGTTGGTTCATGTAATCTTTTGGCTCCTCAGCTTTGGTAGACTCTGCCCTTTCCCTGCTCGCTGCTTTCACAGTTTTCCGCCGGGGCCCCATCTCTGCTGCGAGCTCTGCTGGGAGGAAATGGGCACAGAGTCACGAAATTCAGGCAACTGAAACACAGAAGGGACAGAGCAGAGGGGGGAACAGCAGTGAAGCTGCAAAAAACAAGTTGTGGTTTGATTAGACAGAAGGACTCGGACAAAACCTGAGGATTATCAGACAAACCCTCTCAACTGAGGGAGTTAAAACCTGGCTAAACCTGGTTAAACCCAGGTTTAACCAGAGATCAGTTCTTTTTATGAATAAAAAACCTTCAGAGATCCCACCCTGAGATCAAGGCAGTCACAGGGAAGCTGTGCAGAGATCACCAGCTCCGCACCAACTACAACGTTCCAGTGCAAAATAAAAGTTCAAAGTCCGTCTGGCATGAAAATGATTTATTTTTCCTTTTGGAAAAAACGGGCTGCTGCTGATGACTCTCCAAAAATGCCCCATGAAAAGCCCTCAAACCAGCTCCTCTTCAAGGTGAGAGCACCAAGAAAAATATTCAGGTTGCCAAGTTACAGCTCAAAGGCACAGAAAAACTGGGAGTCACTGGAAGCAGTGTGCAGGATCCTCTGCTCCCTCCCGAGCTCTGCCCTCCACCCTGCAGTGCTTCATGGAAAAACATCCACAATTACCATAAGAAGCAACAAACAAGCAACTAAAAGAAAGATTAACTCCATGCCAACAGAAAATCACCTTCTACAGATGCTGAGAGATCCTTTCACTACTGTACCTGGCAAAGATTTGTTTTATTCTAACACAAGGACAAGAACGAGGAGGGCAAAGTATCAGCAGCTCAGTGAACCTGGGTTTAACAGGTCAGATGCCAAAATTCAGAGGGATGGAGGAAAAACAACTGGTAAAAAAAGGCAGATTTTGGAAAAGCTTTGAGCAAGGCCTCCATTGCAGCCTCCCTGTGATGCCAAAATTTGAAATACTGACAGCTTCACTGTGATGTAATTACAGCAAAACCCATGGTTCCACATATTTTGGGTGCATCTTAAATTGCTAACTGCACGTTGCCACTGTTTTATTTTAAAGGGGGATATTCAAACTATAAATCCCCAATGGATTTATTGTTTGAATGGCTCTCTGCTCCTCTGCATTAGAGGAATTCTCCAGCCAGAAGTGAAGACCCTGAGCTCGTTGCTCTTTTTGGGGCAGGCTGGAAGGGCTCATTTTGGGGTGATCGACCTTGGAAATCCCAAAATTAACTATTTATAGACTGAATTTCCGGGAAAACATCAACCCCCAGTCACCTGGGGATAACTCAATTTGAAGAGAGGGTTACAACACAACCTAAAACCTTCCAGGCTGGCACAGCCACATGCTGGGAACAATCCAGGAGGAAAGGTAACAGCAGAAGGCAAGAGAAATCAAAATATTAACCACCAAAGCAGCAAAAATCCTGCAAGACACAAATGACATCAGCACAACCCGCTCCTGCCACAAAGGGGGAAAAGAAGGATTTGTCTCCATGAGTCTGCAGTTTCTGCACAATAAAATCTCCTCCTGGGGTTATCCTGAGCTAATGAGCACAGCTCTAACACCTCATTCTACATCAGCGAGCTGACCCCATTTAAAAATAAAAGACAATAAAAGAGCTCTCTTATTTAAAAATAAAAGACAATAAAATAAGCTCTTTCTTACACAGCAGAAAGATCTTTATCTATTCAATAGACCAAACGGGATTTTGCGGCCCCCACCTCCAATTATTCCCGACAGCGAGCGTCGCATGAAACAACAACTGGACGTGCCGTATTCTTGATAAGTAAACACCCCACGGACCTTGAAAAGCTTAAAGAACCACGGGGAGACTCCGCAGCAGCGAAAAATGAGGAAAAACGCGGCGAGAGCAGCCAGGGCCGGCCTGGCCAGCGCCGGCACCGAGGGGCGCTCCCGGAGCGGGGCAAAACGGCAGGACGCGGTGATTTGTGCCCGGATAAGCACAGGGAAGGGAAGAAGGGAAGAAGGGAAAGCGGGGTTAACGAGGTTTAACGAGGTTGAACCGGGTTGAACCAGGTCTCCCCGTTCACTCCCAGGGGGAGGCCTGTGACAGCGGGAGAGGCCCGTGACAGCGGGGCCGGGCGGCGGCGGCCTGCGGCTCCCTCTCCGCGGGCCGAGCCGGCCGCGTCCCCGTGCCCGGCTCCCCTGGCTGCCCTGGCTCCCGGGTGCCCGGGTGCCCGGGTGCCCTACCTGCCCGGCTCCCCTCGCCCCGGTCGCGGCCGCGGGGCAGCGCCGGCCCCGCTTCCTGCGCGGCCCCTTCCGCCAGCGCGGCCCCTTCCGGCGGTTCCGGCCCCGGCGGTTCCGGCCCCGGCGGTTCCGGCCCCGGCGGTTCCGGCCCCGGCGGTTCCGGCCCCGGCGGTTCCGGCCCCGGCGGTTCCGGCCCCGGCGGTTCCGGCCCCGCCCCGCCGCCGCGGCATCGCGGGCAAACACAGCGCTGACGGGACGGGCCCCGGGCTGATTCCTGCCCCGCCGCCCGGCTGGAGGCGTGGGAGACCCACCGTGAGAGAGGTGGGTCATGGAGCCATCGCTCGGCTCCTCAGGCGCTGAGGGCTCCGCGCACAGCCCGCGCGGCGCTTCGGCGCTGCGGAAAATGCACGCGTTATTATTGGCTTTTCACAGATAATACAGTGAATATTGTATGTGTGATGTTAGAAAGTTGTGCTGTATTAATTCTCTTGAGTGGTGTGTTAAATTGGGAAAAATGCACGCGTTATTATTGGCTTTTCGCGAAATAGTGTAGTGAATATCGTATGTGTGATGTTAGAAAGTTACCCTGTATTCTCTTAAGTAGCATGTTAAATTGTGAAAAATGCACACTTCATGATTGGCTTTTCACAGATATTACAGTGAATATCGTATGTGTGACGTTAGAAAGTTATCCTGTATTCTCTTAAGTAGCGTGTTAAATTGTGAAAAATGCACACTTCATGATTGGCTTTTTGCAAATGTTACATTGACCTATCGTATGTGTGACGTTAGAAAGTTGTGCTGTATTAATTCTCTTGAGTGGTGTGCTAAATTGTGAAAAACGCATACTTCATGATCATGTTTTCGCAAATATTACGGTGAATATTATATGTGTGATATTAGAAAGTTGTGCTCTTAAGTAGTGTGTTAAATAGTGAAAAATGCACACATTATTACTGGCTTTTCACAGATAGTACAGTGAATATTGTATGTGTGATGTTAGAAAGTTATCCTGTATTCTCTTAAGTAGCGTGTTAAATTGTGAAAAATGCACACTTCATGATTGGCTTTTCACAAATATTATAGTGAATATTGTATGTGTGGTGTTAGAAAGTTGTGTTGTATTAGTTCTCCTAAATAGTGTGTTAAATTGGGAAAAATGCATACTTCATGTTTTCGCAAATATTATGGTGAATATTATATGTCTGATGTTAGAAAGTTGTGCTGTATTAGTTCTCTTAAGTAGTGTGTTAAATTGGGAAAAATGCACACGTTATTATTGGCTTTTCACAGATATTACAGTGAATATTGTATGTGTGATGTTAGAAAATTATCCTATATTCTCTTAAGTAGCATGTTAAATTGTGAAAAATGCACACTTCATGATTGGCTTTTCACAAATATTATAGTGAATATATGTGTATAATGTTAGAAAGTTATGCTATATTAATTAAGTGGTGTGCTAAATTGTGAAAAATGCACACTTTATTATTGGCTTTTTGCAAATATTTCAGTGAATATCATATGTGTGATGTTAGAAAGTTGTGCTGAACTAATTCCCTTAACTAGTGTGTTAAATTGGGAAAAACGCATACTTCATTATTGGCTTTTCACAAATATATATATTTTGGTGAACATTATATGTGTGATGTTAGAAAGTTGTGCTGTATTACTTCGCTTAAGTAGCGTGTTGAATATAGTTTTGGTTATAACACAACGTTAAAATAGAAACTCTGCAATGTAAGATTTTTTACTAGCTCAAGAAAGGGATAAGATAACCAAGAAACTCTTCACACAGAGATGGCAGCGACAGGAAATCTAAAGTTCCTGCCTCCTTATGGGAAAAGGCAAACATCCTTCCACCTTCTCTCCGTCTTTATGGAACCACCAGGATTAAGGGGAAGAAGTTGACAAAACCAAGAAAAATTCCTAATTTGTAAGGAATTTATGCATAATGTATGAGATATATGAACAGGCTGTTGCTTTTAAGGTTATTCCTTTGTTCACAGGGCATGTTTTTGGCAGCTCAGTGCCCAAAAACATCCAGACATCTGCAATTCTTTGCTTTGTATTGTCTTGTAATTGTCTAACTCTAAATTTTTATTACTCAAATTCTATTACTATTTTTATAACCATTTTATTATGATTAATAAACTTTTTAAAAATTCTAAAAATGTTAATACAGCACTTCTAATCAATATAACATAATACATAATACATATAGTATTCCATTTAATATTTGCAAAAAGACAATCATAAAATATGCATTTTTCACAGTTCATAAGTGATTTTTCCTGGCGAGTCTTTACACTGGCCCCACACGTGTATTTGCAGTGTTGTGCAGGTCTGCACTTGAGCCTTGTTTTAATTGCTATGTTTGGGTGGATCCCAGCAGAAATCACAATTCCCTCAGCATTTTAAAGTCATGTTTCATGCAAACCCCAAGGGATTGGGTGACAAGGCTCCTTCGTCACCCAGCAGCCTGCTGAATTATTTTTTTGTGAGTGACAGCGTGCAAAGACTCGGCTGTTGGTTCAGTGGTAATCCCAGAGGAATCCCCAACGCTCTGTGGTGGAATAAGAATTACAAAATAAATAAATTCTTGGCAACCCCTGTGGATTTTGGATGTGTCAGCAGCATCACTGAGGTTGGAAAAGGCCTCAGAGGTCACCGAGTCCAACCTGTGACAGCAACACAGCATCAAAAACAACAGAAAATCCAAAAAAACAGCCCCAAAAATGAGACAAGCGAGGCTTCCTGCAGGAAGGCCCAGCAGAGCTTGTCCTGCCCTCCCTCATCCCCAGGCAGGGGACACAGGGGTGGCAGCAAGAGGAGGTTGCCTGAAGGACATGGGAGACACTACATGGAATTAAGGAATTTGGGCAGGGCCTTGGGGTTGAACTCTCATTGAAACACTCACAGAATGTGAATGGTGAAGTGGTTACAAGACAGCAGAAACCAAAACCACCCCATTTTTTCCTTAACAGAAACCCTGTGATTTATCCCATAGATGAGAATCTTTGAAGGTTTTTTGGGTTGCCCCATTTCTTTCTCCTTCCAGTGCCATATGATGTGGGAAAATTTAGAATTTGAGGCACCCAAGGATATCTGAACTAAAGCCCAAAGTCAGAAATCAGAGATGCTGAACAGTCATCAATAAAAATTCTGTTCTGGTCTTGATCAGCTGCAAAATGAAAGAGCACATTGCATTTCTTGTTTCTCAGTTACAGCTGGTGGAAGCTATTTGGACACACATATTTTAGTTTATATTTTATATTTTAGGGTGGTTTCAGCATCCTGGTTCTCTGACACAGGTATTACTGAATCAAAAATAAAAGGCCTGAGGGAATTCATGCCTTCCTTTAAAAATGCAAAGTTTTGCACCCCACAAACTCTCATTTGCTTAGCAGCATCCCTAGGAGGTGTTTTTAACCTTTTATCTTCTGAGGGAATGCATGTTCTCCATCCCAACTGATCATGAATTGTGGAATGGTTTGGGTTGGAAAGGACCTCAGAGATCTCACTGCACCCCCGCCACGGGCAGGGACACTCCCACTGTCCCAAGCTCCATCCAGCCTGGCCCTGGACACTCCTGATCACCAAACGAGACATTAATTACACAGCAAGCAGGAAGCAAAACCTCAGCATTCCAGAATTAAAGCTTCTAAGAGAACATCTCTGAGTAAGCAAAGCCCTCAGGTGCATGAGCACAGGTGAGGACAGTGCTGTGGTTTATCCCCAGCCAGCTTTATTCTAGTGCTGGCTTTGCTTTTGCAGGGATCCCACTGCCTGATTTCCAGATTTCATCACCTCTTGTCTTAGACTGAAGAAAATGTTTTGTAGGACCTCAGGAAAACCCTTCCTTGACCCTCACATGCAAATACATCAGCACTAAAGACACACCAGGTATTTAAGTACCTTTCCAGTGCAGAGTTTTGCACCCTAATCTTCCCTGAGTGCAGGTTCTGTTCTGTGTCCTATTCCATACCTGTCACTGCCAGGCATCCTCAAAGGGGTAATGATTAGCATTGACCCCACGATTGCAGAAGGCTGATCAATCACTTCATTATCCTGCACTCATTAAGAAACCCAGTGCCCTGCAGACAGTCCAACACAGTTTTGCCTCACCGGTCCTTGAATCCAAACACCATCCATTGGCCAATCACAAAACCACCCTTTGGTAAACCAATCTCCATAACACATTCCACATGTGCACAACAGGCACAGCAAGTGGAGATTAGAATTGTTTATCACTCTTTTCCCTGAGCTTCTCCCAGCCTTCCCCAGGACAATGCCTGGCATAGCTGTGTGTTGCTCTCTGTGGCCACAGCTGCTGCCACGCACGCTGATATTTTATTTTCTGCCTTACAGAATCCGAGCATCAGCTCGCTCAGGCTCTGCTCATTTTCCCTTCCCCATATTTCCATGCCATTGCTCCATGCCACAGACCCGACTGGCCAGCCTGGCCAGCCACTTCAGCATTTTCTGCAGGTGTCACTTGCAGCAATTTGCAGATGATGTTCTGTGCTCTGGTATGTGGCTGGAGCTGCCGTGGGCAAGTCCTGCTCTCCTGCTGCTCCTGGCTCAGGGATTCCATTTCAGAAATGATCAGGGAAAAACTGGAGTCCCAGGGAAATGCATGGGATAGGTTACATCTCTGACTTGCAGCTCCTGGGGCTGTATGAGAATTTTGGTGTCTTGTGTTTGGTGCACAAGCACAGCCCATTAAATATCTCAGCAAACCAAAGCAGAGGGTGGGAATATCCATGAGGCTGGGAGGCAGCAAATATCCACAAATCAGATTTTTCTGATATCCTGAGGAGACCTCAGAGATTCCCTTTGTTTTCTCAATCTGATCTTTGTTTTCTCATTTTTATCTTTTTCAGTCAAGGTGATCTGTTCTAGGAACTTCTGCATTGAAGCCTCTGAACTACAAGGAACTTTTGTATTTCCTTCCTTACTTTCATTCCTGCTGCCTAATTGCTGGGACCTGGTTTCCAGATAAACAGAATTCGGGATAGGGCTGGCTTTGTTCTGTGTCCAGCTGTTCCAAAATTTTCCTCCTGGCAGCCCTCTAAGGGCAGTCATTCACAATTTTAATTCTGGGAAAATACATTCCCATAACCAGGAATTGAGTAAAAGACACAAATTAGTTTACAAGTGAAGATAATCAGGATATAAGAGCAGGACATAAGTTTCTTAATTTCTTTAGGTTCTGAAATTTATCAAGTGAAAAGATTTATGAAGGTTCCTATTTAAATGACAGGATTTAACAGACTTCTGCAGTCTTACATTTTACCAGATTTGTCTCATTTAAAGCAGAAAAAAAAAAAAAAAAAAAGAGCCAGACTGAGAAGTAAATTCCAGTATATGAGGCCACATAGTGGGATACAAGTTTTGTATCGCAGCTTTGGATTTTCACCTCTTCACTCAGCCCCTGCTCCACCAGTTTTCTGTAATTTGGGAAATACTTGTTAGTCATGGATGCAATAAATTCTCTAGAAAGTTCACCATGGACAAAAAAAAAAAAGAGTGAAGGTTTATTTTAATAAACAAGCACGCTGAGTAGCTGAACAACATACAGAAATCAGAATTGTACAGAGAGGGATAAAAAATAAGCACTTAAAATTCAGCTACAAAACCGGGAGAGTCAAAGCAGTTACCTGGGAAAGCTGCAAACCTTTGGGGAAAAATACCTGCTGAAGTTTCGGGGTAAAGGAAAGAAAACATTTGATCAGCGATGGGGAGAGACCTGGGGCATTGTCAGAGGATTTGAACTTCAGCCATGGAGGAGAACAGCTGAGGAAGGGCTGTGGGAGCCAGCAGGAAGGTTTGGCTGCGAGGGTGGCAGTGCCAGAGCCAGCTCGGGAGCAGGGAGAGCAGAGCTGGCACTTCTCCTGGGCTGGGCAGGGACGGGCAGCACGGAGCTGTCCTCAGCACGCTCCTGCCTGCTTCATGTGCAGGGCTCCTCTGCTCCTCCTGCAAGGAGAAACATGGGCACTGCACCAAAATCCTCTGGAAGCCTCTGCTGACAGAGGAGACACAGCAGCGTTCACTGGTCTGTAAGCAGGGCACTGATCTGTAAACAGCTCCCCGTGCAATATTACACATTTTACCCATGAACCCAAGACATTGCCAGTGCCACTTCTGAATTTTTGTGTGACCTGCGTTGGCTTTGTCACGTCTCTGTTTTCATTGGACTCTTTACTGCCCAAGTTTACAGTTTCTGCTGGAATAGGAATTTGCTCACAAAATATCAGGGTTATTTTTTAGTGACTAAATCTTTAGTGACCTGCAGCAAGTTCCTCACACAAATAGAAAGAATTTTTTAGTGTTCAACTTTACAGTGCCTGCTGCAAGTTGCTCACGCAAGTATTTGTGTCATTTTTTGGTTCGCTATTTTACATTTCCTGCCAGAATAGAACATTGCTCACATGAATATCCAAGTAGTTTTTTAGTGTCCAACTTTACAATTCCTGCTGGAATAGGAAGTTGTTCACACAAATATTCAAGTAAATTTTTAGTGTCCAACTTCACCATTTCTTCTGGAATAAGAAGTTGTCCACACAAATATCCAAGTAACTTTTTAGTGTCCAACTTTACAATTCCTGCTGGAATAGGAAGTTGTTCACACAAATATTCAAGTAATTTTTTAGTGTCCAACTTCACCATTTCTTCTGGAATAAGAAGTTGTTCACACAAATATCCAAGTAACTTCTTAGTGTCCAACTTTACAATTCCTGCTGGAATAGGAAGTTGTTCACACAACTATCCAAGTAACTTTTTAGTGTCCAACTTTACAATTCCTGCTGGAATAGGAAGTTCAGACCCAAATATCTGGGTCATTTTTAGTTGCCTATTTCGTGCTTCCTGCCAGAATAGGAAGCTCTCACCCAACCATCACCACCATTTGTTGTTTAGATCAGTTGGACACGATCAGCTGGAGGAACAATCACTGTGTAAAGGCAAAGCAGAGGAGCAGAGAGGTACCAACCCTAGAGGAACCCAGCAGTTTGGGGGGTGGCAGTCCCAGCTGCCCAGCTCAGTACTCACAGCACAGCCTTGCAGAAGGAGCATTTGTTGTTGTAGGTTTTGCCGTCGGAGCCGCAGAAGGGTTGGTAGAGCCTCTCACAGTAAATGGGCCTCCCCTTCTCCAGCCTCCTGTACTCGCTGCAGTCCACCTGCAAGGAGGGCAGCCCCGAGTCCCACACCCTCTGGGCCACAAGGTAAAAACCTTCTCACAGAAAGGCATTCCACTCTCGTGCCTTAGGCCTGCTGGTTCGCCTGGGGCAGCTAATCTGCCTGGCCCCGTGAGAAAAATCCTGAGAGTGACAAGTCAGGTAACACAACAGCTTCTTCTTGTGAGAAGGTTTTGCACCCGCAAAACCAAGAAATTGGTCCGATGAGAATCACTGAAGAGGATGTGTAAACAATCCAAGGATAAAGAGATTTGATGGGTGCACAAAATTCCATTTACTGACCAGTGAACTGATAGTGTATTGTTATCCAGCTAGGTTTAACACAGCCTTTAGAATTCCTATAAATACGAGCTGAGGGAATAAAAACTGGCTTTTTCTGCATGAAGAAACTGTGCCCTGTATGCTTTATTGAGACACATCCACCATACACAGAAATCATGAATATATGGATTTTTGGGGCAGTCAGGGGGGCTGCACCACCTCTGTTGGCAGAGGCTAAGCCCCAAAAATTAAACATTTCTGCTCAGAGGTGTGAGTGCTGCTGCCTGTGACAGGGACTGGGCAGAGGAGTAGAGTGTTGGAATTTTTTATTATCTGATCACAACAATCAGTAAATTGAGGTGGGATCAATTCACATCCAGCCCTTCCTTGGCCACTTCAGGGATGGATTCCACCTCCTCCCTGGGCAGCCTTTCCATGCCTAACCACCCTTTCCATGGAGAAATTCCTGCTGATTTGTACCAATATGGGCCCAGCTCTGTGTGTGGATGAATTTTCTCTCCCCACCACTATCCACTCTGCCAGGACTTTCCTGCTCACCCCAGGAAGGATTTTTATTCCTTGGTGCCTCATTTCTTCCAGACATTGACCCCAGAGTACTCGGAGAGAACGAAAATCTCCAGGTACCTGATTTAGGAACTAAAAGTCATCAAAAAGCTTAATAGGGTCATCAAATATTATTTTTTTAATCTAGATTTCTCTGGCTTAAAATTTGTCCTTGCCCAATTTCTTGCCCAGAATGCCAAACAGGTGAAAACATCTGGAAGTTGTCAAGATAACTCTATGGAAACCTCATATCCCCAGCTCAGGAACTTTCACTGAAACCTCAATAAATTGGCAGCATTTAATTACAGTTTAACAGGTTTCTTTTCTGGCCTCATGTTATCATATTACAATTTTTTTACCTCTTGTTCTATATTTTTTTATCCAGAAAAAAGGAAATCACTCACCTCCTGCTGTGTGGCAGCATCTGCAGTGGAAACTGAACCACGAAAGAGAAAATGGAAACCCAGAGTTAATGAACACTCAGGTGCAAGCCAGGATGATTTCACTCAGCAGCTGTGAATCTTTTATCCCCTTAAATGTCAATAGTGACAGGGCTGTGCAGGGGTCAGCAGGGCCCAGGTGTCAGAAGAACAAGTGGGGTTTGGAGCATTTTTTACCTCAGAAACTTGTGGCACTGTTGGAGCAGCCTTTGCTGGAGAGGGGAATGGAGCTGTTGTCCCACTGCTCAGCACAAAACCACTGACAACCCAGCAGTCAGGATTGTATTTACTGCTCATCATTATTTCATAATGATAGATAATACCTTTACGTTATTTTATATTTAATGTCCAGGATTAACTGGTGGTTGAGCATGACTGGAGTTTAATTCCTGAGCTTATCAAGAGCTGTGTGTGGCTGTGAGCAAACCACATGTCCCTTTTATATCTGTATTTTCTGTCAATAATGAGACTAAAATACAATATTGACTGTAAATAACAACGATAATACAATTTGGCTCATAATCCCACGTTAGGAAGTGTTTCCCTTGTTTCAATATAGGTTTTAAAGTGACTGGCTCCTATTTTTACCTCATTCCTCTGGAACAGAGCCCTGTCCTCAGGTGGGGCTTCAAGGAGCTCCTTCCAAACAATGCTAATTACACCTCCCACAAAGTAATCAGCTGCTTGGCGTGGCTCCATGCTGCTGACACATTTCTTACTTTCTTTAGGAATGTATTTGTCTCTCTGCTGTCCCACAATCATCATCCTGGGGCTTCCAGGGGGTAAAAGTACCAGGGAGAAATTTCTGTGCAGAAGGAGCAGGAATGTGTTCTGGAGCAGAGCTCTAGCACTTCTTTTTTGGATTAAATTTGGATTTCTTTTTTTATCTTTAAAGGTTAAACTTTCCAAATGTGTTCTGGAGCAGAGCTCTAGCAATTGTCTTTCAGAATAAATTTAGCTTTTTTTGATCTTCAAAGGTTAAATTTCCACAAAAGCTTCCTTTCATAAACCTGTTTACATCCTCACATCAAATACAGTTGTTCAGTATAAAGAAAATGAGCAGAACTAAGCTCTAGGTCAGGTTTCCATCTCTGTCACCAGAGGCTGACTGAGATTTCATTATTCTGGAATTGGATTCTATTCCACTTCCCCCCAAACGTTCAGATGTGATTTTTTCTCTGGTAACCTTTTAGGAGCCACTCTGCAAATGGGATGAATGCAAAAAAGGTGTGGCTCAGAAAGTGCTGATTCATGAGGTTTTTAAGCAGACAAGATAAACCAGAAAGTTCAAGGAAGAGATTTTCTGGAATTCTAATGGAAGGAATGTTTATTTATTTTCCTGCAGCTAATGAAACACTGAATTATTTCCATCACATTTCATTTAAACTGCTGTTTTTCATAAGAATTTGGGGGTTGAGACAATTTTCAAAGCAACCTCTTCAGAGCTATCAAAAGATTCTTTTGCTTCATGATTTTGCATTTAACATTTTCATTATTTTGCTTCTTTAATGTTCATAATGCTTTTAAACTTCTATACTACCTGTGGAGGTGTGGAGTCGTTCAGTTATTTTTAATGCATTATTTTTCTCTAAAAACACATTTTTACTGCAAGTTTTTAGTAAAAACAAAATTGCCAAGTAAAGGCTGAAGAAATTCCTCCAGATCCCTCTTTTTTAGAGCAACATGTCCCTCAAATCTCTCTGCAGCCTGGAAAAATAAGATTAAAACCACATGATTCCCAGCTGTTTGATGTGGCCTGAGCATCATCAGCTGTCCCCTGCTTGGTCAGTTTGGCAGGGGCAGGACCTCACCAGCTCCCAGCTCCCTTCTCAGATCGAAATTTAAAATTAAATTGATAAAACCAGGTGGTTCTGAGGCATCACAGCACTTTTGAGTCGCAGAACACAGCTCTGAGCTACCCCCAGCAAGGAGCAGCTTCCATCCACCCCAGCCCCAGCTGCCTTATAAACGATGATGGTGATCAAAGATCGGATTTTAACTAGAAAATTCCCTTTTTCTCCCTCCCACGCAGTGCAGGAACCACCCGAGAGCCTCGCAGGAGCCCAGGGGAGTTACTCACACGCCAGGCACAGGGCTGCCAGTGCCAGGAGCACCAGGGTGACCTTCATGGCTGTCCCAGAGCCACCTCAGCTCCCTGCAGTGGCCCATGGCCAGGAGGAGGCATTTATAGGCAGGAGCTGGTGATGGAATGCCCGTGCAGGTAATTAGGGAAGGTGTTGCCAGGGCAGGTCAGTGGGATGTGTCCTGGGCACGGGGCAGGGCTGCGTGTCCCGGTGCTGATGGAGCAGGCATTGTCCTGCCTGAGCCCAGCCTAATTAACCAGCCTAATTAACTGTTCCAGCCCAGCAGCCAGGCTCTGACTCAGGGCTGCTGCTCTGTTATTGCCGTGGGGACTCGGAGCTGAACGCAGTTCCCAGGGAAAAAATAATCCTGCCTGGGTCTTTGCCAAAATATTCATCCCAGAAGAGCTCAATTCTTATTGTTTGGGGCGTTCTGGAGCCGTTTCTCAGCTGTGGCTGGAGCTGAGCTGCTTGTGGCCATGCACTGAGCCCTTCAGCTGCTCTGGGAAATCTGTGTTCTGCTTGAAGCCCTTCACATCCAGCCCTGAGCATCCCCGGGGCTCCTTTTCCTTTCAAATGTGCCCAGTTTGGGGCCAGCCCTGATTTTTTGGGAGAGGAGCAGCAGAGACACCTCTGGGCACTGCCTGGCCAGGGCAAGAGAGGAGTTCCAGCCCTGGGCATCCCCTGAGCTCCTGCCCAGCCTTGGGCACAGGGGACATCCCTCTGCTCCCATGTCCCTGTTTCCAGCACAGCAGGAGGGATTCCTTAAACAAACCCTGCATTTGTTGGTGACTTTACCAAAAGGCAGCAATTTCTGTCTTTTATCACAGAGCCCTGGGGGAGTGCCCATGGGACACTCAGAGCTGAGGCTTCATTTTCATAAATCCAAAGTAATGTGGAGTTTGGAGGTGATAGTTTGGTTTCAACCCTTCCTTCCAGAGCTGCCTTCTCTTAGTGATTTACCACCTAAATGTGCAAAAATCTCAACAAGAAAAATCCCTGCACACCACCTCAATTCTCAGTATTTCAGCAATCACCTTCCCTCACTGCAGGGCAGCCCAAGGCTTTCTCCCTGTGCAGGATTTGGGCCAGAAGTGCTCATTCCACTAAAACAAGGGCCTGAAAGCTCCTGCAGAAAAGATTTCAATAGGTCAGGTAAGCCTTGGGCCCTTCTAACACATCCCAAGAGGGATATGAACAATTTTGTCTTTAAAGAATATAGTTGGTAATTAATAAACGTTTAATTTCTCATTGCTTAACAGGATGAAAATCATAAATGCCATCAAACCTGAATTCCAGGATGAGCAAAGATCCAGTTGGATCTGGAAGCCTGGAATTTTATTTGGTTTTGTTCTAATTTTTTTCTTTTCTTTTTTTTTTTTTTCCTTTCATAATTTGGCCATCTGTTCTTGCGAGGCTGAGAGGACAAAAGGCAGGGTGGGGTTTGTCTGGATCCCCCTGCCTGGGCCTGTCAGTGACTTTGGGTTCTGAGGAGCTTTTCTGGAGAAAATCCTGGCAAGGAACATGCAGGAACTCATGAGGAATATTCAGGACACCTCTTTGGTTGATGGACAATTATAAGCAATCAGGGCAACGGGAGCAAAACCCAAACCATGCAGGAAGTTCCCCCTGATCTGGAGGGTTTTGGGCACACACAGCTCCCAGGGGTGTCCTGACACTAAAACTGCAGCCTGGCAGATCCTGACCCTGGGATGAAGAAAGGCCCCACCCAGTGCTCCCAGTGTCCCCTGGGATGCAGCCCCAGCATCCATCCCATCCCATCCCACCCCACCCCATCCCATCCCATCCCATCCCATCCCATCCCATCCCATCCCATCCCATCCCATCCCATCCCATCCCATCCCATCCCATCCCATCCCATCCCATCCCATCCCTCTAAGGGAATACAAGCCTCTCTCTGAACCATGCCCAGTTCATGCAGGAAGATTTTCCAGCTCTGCACTTGAATTTCAGTCCATAATTCCCAAAGTGTCCCTGGCGAGGCTGGAGCTGCTGCTCTGGGACAATTCTGGGCTCCCTGGCAGGGAAAGGCACTGAAATGCTGGAGCAGAGGCAGTGAGGGAGCACCAAGTGCTGAGGGGATGAAACAGAGGAAAACTTGGGAGAAGGGGTTGGTTCCATTTGGAGATGGAGGAAACAGAAGCCAGAACCCTCCTGGAGCTGCAGGGTGAAAGGAAGAGGGAACAGAGCAAATTGCAGGGAGAGAAATTCCAATTATGAATTGGAGCAAAACAAATTTCACAACGGGAGGAGTCAATCACGGAGACAGGTTGCCCACAGAGATCAGTGGAGATAGTGAAAATGGGTCTGGGTAAAGGGCGTGGGCATCCAGGTGACCTCCGTGGGCCATTCCAAGAGACCTTGTGGTGTCTATGTCCTCAGAAATTAACGTTTCACAAAGCAAACATGGGCACTGAAGCACCACAATGGGAAAAAAGTTCATTGGGAAGCAACTGTTGGGATGTGTATGGGAACAGCTGCTTCCCAAAGCTGGGGTAGTAAGGCCTAATTGCTGAACTCATTCTGAAATTTAGGGTAAATATGGAAAACAAATAGTTTATATCGAAGAATTGTGAGGGCAATTTTGCCCTCATCAGCAAACCCATGAATACCTGTAAGTTAATTGTGGAACTCCTGTAATTTTATACCTTTGCCATTATATCTTGATTTTTTCCCAAATTCTTATCCGTACAAGTTGATCTTTACAAGAAGAAAAAGCAATTCCATAGTGTTACTTGTGGTAAAATATTAGTGTGTATTTTTCTGAGGGTAACAAATTTTTTCCCAATTATTATTTATTCCAAATTTTAGATTGCTTTTAGTTTTGGAGGCCTGGTTGGAGCACCACTGGGATGCCAAAAATGCTGCTGCAGCAGGTCATTAGTTAAGTGCAGGATGTTCCCTGGCTGCATTCCAGAGGAGGAACCTGCTCCCACTCATCCGTGGAGAGCCTCCCATGCAGGGCATCCTCAGAGATGACGAATAGCACGTGGAGAAGGTGAAAAACCACGTTGTCCCTGGGAGGGAGGGTCTGGCCAGGCTGCTGCAGTCACAGAGGGACCTCCCCTCCCTGGTATCCCGGGGTGTTTCTATCCCCAGGCCCAGGAGGGTGGGTGGCTCAGGGTTGTCCGCCCAGGTGCAATTAAAGCATCAGATTTTGAAGTCTTGCTCAATTCAGGGTTTGAGAACCAAGGGCTGCCTTTGTTCAGGCTGTGGCACAGCCTTTGGGTGTTTGCCTGGGAAAGGAGATGATGCCTTCACTTTGAGCTTTCATATTTTCCACGCTCTGTACTGCATTGGTACAGAACTCTGAACTCCATGTGAAGTGTCAGCAAGTTCTCCTCACAGCTCAGCACACAGAACAATCCTGAACCAGCCCAGAACCAGCTCAGCACACTGAACAATCCTTCTCCAGCCCAGAACCAGCTCAGGCACACTGAACAATCCTTCTCCAGCCCAGAACCAGCTCAGGCACACTGAACAATCCTGAACCAGCCCAGAACCAGCTCAGGCACACTGAACAATCCTTTTCCAGCCCAGAACCAAGGACATGCTGCAGCTTCAGCCCAAAAAGTGCAAACAGGGAATGGAGGAGAGCAGCCTGGGAGGGTGGGACTGCATCACCTGGAGCTGGAATTGGACAATGAACCCCAACATGGAAATGGACCCAAACTCATAAAAGTGTCAAAACTCGTGAGCAGGAGTCCATCTTGCACTGCCCAAGGTGCATCCTGTGAAGGCCTTTCCATAAATCCCTGCTTTATTCCCGTGCCTCTGCCCAGCCTCTGCTCCAGGCAGCCTCTGAAGACATCAGTGAATTCCCCATTTTGCACCCCTGTGGAGATCAGAGGAGCCTTTCTTCAGCACTGCAGGTATCAGGCCAGGCCAGAGCCCTGCTGAAGATCTTATGCGTTGTCTCAGAAACTAAAAATAAACCCAAGATGCTGTGCAAAGGCTGGAGCTGATCTTTGTTTTCCTTTGTGCCTCCTGATCTCTGGGACACAGTGCCAGGAGTGGTCCTGGGATCCTGCAGGCAGCTTGGGGATCCTTTGATTCCTGTGTCAGACTAATGCCTCAGGTTTGGCTTTTCTAATTTTCAGATTCTGAGCTGCTTCAGTGTGTGGGTCTGGGATTCACATGAGGGGATGCTGAGCTCTCTGCACAGAGTAGAGACAATTCCTGCTCCAGCTGGGCACCAAGGACAATGATCCAAACCTCAGCCCAGGAGCACAAACAGCGTGGGCTGGAGAGAGAAAAACAAGCAGGATGGGACTGATGGGCTGGAGCTGGAATGGGACAATGAACTCCAAGGTGCCAATGGAGCAGAACCGATTAAAGTGAGACCTCATGCCCAGTCATTCATTTCTGTGACCATTTTGGTCCATCTTGGGTTCATTTTGTGCCATTTTGGTTCATCTTGGGCTCACTTTGTGCCATTTTGGTTCATCTTGGGTGTGGCCCTGGCTGGGCTCTTGTGCTGCCCAAGGTGCATCCATTGAGGCCTCTAATAAATCCCTGCTTTATTCTTTTTCTCCACCTAGCTTCTGTTCTAGCTCAGCCTTCACAAGGCATCAAGACCATTGATGGTTCTGGGTTGATTCTTCACAAAAACGAAGTATTAATGGCTTAACACTTCCACTGAAAGGGCTTTGAACAGGACTGATCTGAAATCACCTTAAGATGCAATTTCCAGGTGTTTGGACTTTGCCTTTCTTGCCACACCAAAGTCAATCAAACTGACATTTCAAGAAAGGTCTCGAGGTTTTTTCATGCCTCACAAGGCTGGAGCACGTGCACTGGCTTTCCCTTTATTAAAAATAAAACATTTCTAAAAGAGAAGCTACAACTTATGAAGAAGAGGGATGGGAGGAAGATCAGCACGGAGAAGGGGTGGATATGAAACATTTGGAGCTGAAATCTGTGTTCTCCCCCAGAACCCCTAATTAAACATCAGCTTTTTTCCCCTTTTGCTCTCAGCAAGTGCCTGCTTGCCCAGCTTAGGGGCTGAAGCTCTTGGAGAACAGCAAATTCCTACAGTGACCAATTAGTGCCTCATTAAGGACACCGAGTCTTTATCTGTGAGCATTCCTTGAGCTGAGCAGCACCCAAGAAAGGCCCGGGGGGAATTAGTCAGGCTCTGCTCAGAGCAGATTTCGGGAGGTGTGGTAGCAGAACCCAAAGCCAGGGGTTGAGTGATGGGGATGAATGGAAAGCTGGAGAAGCTGCCCCTTCCCAGGGATCGGTGGGGCACAGGGAAAGGAGCAGGGCCAGCAAAAAATTCTTGTTTCCATAAAGGCAATGACTCTCTTCTCAGAAATAAATTAGATCTGAAATTTTATGTCAGAACTTTGGATTTTGCAATCTAAAGTTGTTTTTTTTTCTTGGGGAGCGGGGGGAATTTTGTACATTGTGCAGCCTGAGTCTGTGCATTTGACATTTATCCAGAGGTTTCCAGATTATTTACAGTGCAAAAGGAGAGGAAAGAAGGAAGAGAAGCCCAGGGACTGACTGACACATCAATTATTATGTTCTTGGACAGATGGAGTATGTTAGAATGTGATCTCCTGTGTGTGGAGCCACCATAGTGAATATTTTTTGCTTTTTATCCAATCTAGACAGAGGTGGGAGCCTGACAATTCCCAGAGGAGACATTCACTGGCACTTGGATCCATGGAAGGCCATGGATAATTTGGAATCAAAGCCAACTTTATGCCTTAGAGAGCAGCCACCTGGCAATGAGCTGATTCCTGCAGGGAAAGGGGCAGCTCCGAGCTGAGCTTTGTTCTTTTCCTGAATAAACTCAGCCAGTGACTTCCCCCTGAAGCCTCTCTCATTTTCTGCCATCGTGGCACAAATTCTGAAAGGCAAAGATCGATTTAGGCTTTGTCAGGACACCAAAATCCAGCTGAATATTCCACGAATGGAGACTGGGCTGGGCCCAAGCTCAGGAGAGGTTTCAGGGATTGGTGCCAAGGTTTAAACCCTGAGGATCAGGAAGGTTCTGTGGCCTCAGAGCCCTCCAGGTGTGGGCCAGGAGGACTCAGAGCACAAAGAAGCTCCGAGTTCTCCCCTCCTGCAGGCAGGGCTCAGCAGATCCTGCTGCCACGCCCTGCTCCCTGACAGTTTTACAGGCTGGGAATTTGGTATTATTAATTAGTAACAATTCATTTGCCCTACAGACATTGAGACAAAAATAGCGTCTGATCCTCTGGTGCAAAAGTGAACAGCGACACAAACCATTCATAAAAGATCCCAAATAAACCAAATTTTCTTGTTTTCTGGTCTATTTATTATTAGCTCATTTGTAAACAAGCACATAAGTTGCCTTTATAGCCAAAATAAGATATATAAACTTAATAAATACCAACAGGACCTGTAAATAAATTATCAGCAGTTTTCTGAAATATCAGATACTTCACACATTTCAATGTTTAAATATCTTAAATATCTTTAAATTAACACCCATGGCTAAGACTGGGGAAAAGGAAGCATGGTTGCAATGGAAGACTTTAATGTCAGTGGTTCTGAGTCCTCAGAGATATTTCAGAGTATTTTTCCCTCCTGGAAGTGAGGGCTCAGTGTTCTGACAAAGGATCCATCCCTGGCAGTGTCCAGGCCCAGGCTGGGTGGAACTCTGAGCACCCTGGGACAGTGGGATGTGTCCCTGCCCACACAGATGAGCTTCAAGGTCCTCCCAACCCAAACAATTCCAGGATTCCATGAAAAATACAAAAATTTCAACTCTGCTTCTGCTTCCTCCCAGAGCTGGGCCCTGGCTCTGCCAGGAGGTTTCCCTGAGCCTCTGTGAGCACACCAACAGCCACTGGGGCACGCCGGGCTACAGAAATCTCTGTGGAAGTCTGATTCCATGAGATCAGGAGCATGCACACCAAGCTCCCAGCTGGCATCCGGGGCGTTGCAGACACTGGGGGTGCAGTTCCAGCTGCCCTGGGGGTTCCTGACCCCTGTGCTGCTCCTGTGCAATTCATCCCACGGAATTCCAGCTGTTCCAGTGCACAGCTGGAGCATGGAGAAGGCCACAGGACTGGCAGGAGGTGACAAATGCAGCTCCTGGCTCCCAGTGCCTTCCGTGCTCCTGGGGGGTGAGAGGAGGCTCAGAGCTCCTTCACACCAGTGCTCCCAGTGCTCCCAGTGGGCTCCAGCCCCACGGAGCCCTCGGGGAGGGCTCTGCAGCTGGGCATCAGCAGCTGTGGGCACAGAGCTGACAGGGCAGCAGGAAACATCCCCAGGGCCCTGCGCCTGCAATTCCTTCTCTTCCCCAATATCCTGGAGGATGGGGATGGCCTGGGTACCCCACACCCAGCTCCTCGGGCAGCCAAGGCTTTCTGTGCTTGCACAGTCCCACAGAAATAAATACTAATAAATAGTAAATAAAGAAATAATTGAACCATTAAACAGTGGAAGACTCAAGCAATTCTTTCAGGAAGTGACTTTCCAAATAAGTTAACACATGCAGTGGTTTGAACAGCAACTGCCATCCCCTGGCCTTGCAAGTCAATAAATAAATAAATAAATAAATAAATAAATAAATAAAACTAAATAAACAATTACAAATAAATAAATTAAATAATAAATAAATACTAGATAAATAAATAACAAATAAATAAATATGAAATAAATAAAGGCACAATAATAATATGCAGGACATACAATAAGAGCTGCCAGCAACCTGTGAAAATCATGTTAGTGTAGCATGATGGATAAAAAAAGTGTAACTTGAATCTGGGGGATTTAGGAGCTGCCAAAATCAGGACCACATTCAACTGTTACCAAAAAACAAACAAACAAAACCAAAAAAGACCAAAAAATTTTAAAAAAACCAAGTTATAGCTTCTTAAGAATCTCAAATGGAAACTTTTCTTCTAATTGTGCTTCTGTTCTTGTGCTAATTCATTCTCTGCTTTCTCTAGGAGCACTGTGCCACCCTCCTTCCAGGTTACCTGTGAAATCAGGTCAGGAATTGAATTTCCGCGTGGATTCCCATCGGGGAGCAGGAGCGGCAGCCCGGCTGGGGGATCCTCACCCGCAGAGCGAGGACCACTGGCTCCAGGAGCTGAGGTAGCAGCGGTCCCTGGCCTGCACCCACACCTCTGCTGGCCCGGGGGCTGGCAGCTGCACGGCCTGCTCCTCGCTGTCGTACACCTGGGGACAGCGACAGGGACAGCGACGCTCCTTCAGGGCCAGCCCGGGGCACGGCACCACACAGGGCAGCAGCAAGGGGCACTGAGCCCCCGCTGCTGCCCCAAAGGCTCCGGTGGGTCCCAGGGTCCTGGGGCTCGGCAGAGAGAGCTGGAAAGCTCAGGTAGCACTGAGGGGGTGTCCCACAGTGACCCAAACCCACTGAGGGTGTAGATGACCCAAACCTACTGAGCTGGATGTTCTAAATGACCCAAACCCACTGAGGGGGTGTCCCACAGTGACCCAAACCCACTGAGGGTGTAAATGATCCAAACCTACTGAGCTGGATGTTCTAAATGACCCAAACCCACTGAGGGGGTGTCCCACAGTGACCCAAACCCACTGAGGGTGTAGATGACCCAAACCTACTGAGCTGGATGTTCTAAATGACCCAAACCCACTGAGGGGGTGTCCCACAGTGACCCAAACCCACTGAGGGTGTAGATGACCCAAACCTACTGAGCTGGATGTTCTAAATGACCCAAACCCACTGAGGGGGTGTCCCACAGCGACCCAAACTCACTGGGGGTGTAAATGATCCAAACCTACTGAGCTGGATGTTCTAAATGACCCAAACCCACTGAGGGGGTGTTCCACAATGACCCAAACCCACTGAGGGGATGTTCCACAGTGACCCAAACCCACTGAGGGGGTGTCCCACAGTGACCCAAACTCATCAAAGGGGTGCTTTAAATGACCCAAACCTACTGAGCTTGGTGTTCTAAATGTCCCAAACCCACTGAGCTGAATGTTCTGAATGACCCAAACCCACTGAGCTTGGTGTTCTAAATGACCCAAACCCCAAACCCAAACTCTCATTAAACAAAGGGGTCGTTTGTTTATCTGGGTTTTTCCCTTTTTCCTCCTTCTCCCAGAGCAGGAACCCTAAACTCCAGAAGCTGCCCCTCCTCGGGGTGGTTGAAATGTTCCCCGGGGGCTGGGCAGGGTGGCACAGGAGCATCCCCAGCCCCAGCAGTTCCCTCCGGAGGCTGCAGGGACCAGGGACTGAGCCCCATCTGCTGGTGCAGATGGTCCCGTCCCCAGCAGAAAACATTCCCTGGTGCCTTTTGTTGCCCTGGTTTTTGAAAGGGTTAACTTTTCTTTTATAGTCCTTTGGAGAGTCTTAAAGTTCTCATAAAACTTCTTCAACCTTCTGATCTCTTGACATATTTCTGCTAGAGTTCTCACGCACTGTTCATGTAAATAATAATTGTTTTACATTTTTCTTGGTGGGAGGAGAGAATTGATGGGCTGTTGGCTTGACCAGTGTGGCTGGAGAGGTGGCAATTCCACCCTCCAATCCACGGCCACCTCTAGAATTCTAGAAATATCAGATGCTCGAATAAAAGGCTCTCTTTCTTAGCCTTTAAACTTGCCAAGCGTTTGTGTATTTATTTTGTGTCCAATAGCGACACCTTTAGTTTCCCCCTGGAAAACCGGGATAAACCCAGGATAAACCTGGGATAAACCCGGGATAAACCCGGGATAACCATTCCTGATGCCTGCTTTGCTCGTGCTGGGCTGAGGAAGGGCAGCCCTGGCTCATTTCAGCTGCTCAAGTGATTTTCCAGCTCTTCTCCAAGGCAGGTGTCGTGTGTCCGAGAGCAATTTGGGCTCACATCGGGGATTTAACCCTGACAGTTAATTAATCCCAGTAATTAATGGGGAATCGAGGGGCAAAGACCAGACTCTCCATGGAAATGCTTCCAGGTGAGTCACTGATCCCTGATTTCCAATTCATCTATAAAGCCTGAGCTGCCCAGGGATGAACAACACAGGAGGAAATTTGTGTCACGGATCCTGGGGTTCTGGGTTTGGAAATTGGGATTTTCCCACATGAGGCCCTGCACAGCCTCCTAGTGAATTAGTAAACACAACCATGCAATGCTGGACAGGGTTTTCTGTCCTCAGTTGCCTCAGGGATTTTCCAGCTCATGGAACTGGGAAAGGTTTTTCCTGCCCGGATAGAATTTGCCACTTTTGGGGCTCAGCACTATTTTTTTTTTTTTTTCATTTTTCATTTCAGTTCATTATTCTCACATACAAAAATTATTTCTACTGTTCAGGCAAAAAAAATGTGTCTCAAATGTTGTGTTTCTACCTGGTATCTGCGTCTCCTTGTGCTTTTAACTTTGACCTTGAAAGTCAAAGGGAAGTAGGAGTTTGGGGTGCTCCAGGTCCTGGGATAAGTCCAGGTCACTGTTCCATTGGTGGCCACGTACTGACACTGGGGGGGGTCAGGCTTTACTGCAAGAGAAAACACAGAGGGAATTCATTCATGTGGAGAACTGGAAGTCAGCTGTTGCTGTGTTACTGGTGATAGTTTCATGGGAGGGAGCTTTGGGAACCTCCAGGTTAAGAGAGGAGTAGCCTTGAGGTGTAATAAGGAGTAGCAGTAATAATAAGTAATAGTAATAGTAGTAATAATTAGCACCCAAGGAGTAGCCTTGGGTGCTTTTTATGGAAAATTAAGCACAACCCTAGACTCAGTCTGCATAAGATCATTCTTTCTTTGGCCTGCAGGGTTGCAGAGGGCTCCGCTGGACACACAGGAATATCTTCAGCACCTGCTGACCATTAATGCATTTAGGCAAACCTCTGTTTCTTTAGGATGCTGCCTCATTTTCCTGTGTCCTGTGGCCACAACTCAGAGCCCTCTCATTCCTGTCCCTTTCTGTGAACCTGCCCTGACTGCCCAGCTAGGGATGGCTGAGGAGGGAAGCATCCCTAGCCTGAACAGTTCTCAGAGAGGAGCCTGCTGGATTATTCTCTGGCTTGTCCCTTCCCAACCAGGTGCATCCTTTGGGGACATTCAGGGACCTGTGGGTGTTGAGACATTGGAGGTCACAAGCCAGGAAGATGCTGCTGCTTCACTTCCTCATCCTTTTCTGTCCTGGCCCCCTGTTCCTGTAACTGGAGCTTGGTGGACATTTACAGAGCACGGGGCAGGGATTCCCAGGGCTGGGCTGCAGCAAAATAAAGCTCAAAATCAACCCCCACTGCTGGGCTACTCACTGATGTCCCTGATGAAGAAGCTGGCAGTGTAGTTCTCATATAGCACCTCATCAATGGCCTCCAGGAGGATGTCAATGGGCTGGTGCTCCTCAGCAAAGGGACAGAAGTTCTCCTTGTGGCACTGGGCCGTGTAGGTGGTCAGGGCCCCCTCGCTCAGGGCCACGGGGCTGCTGCAGGACACGTCTCCCTGGGGGCTGGAACAGAGCAGGGAGAGGCACTGGGAATGCTGCTTTGTCCTGGGAATGGGGCTCCAAAACCTCGTGTGTTTGGTGAGGAAATGTTTTGGTTTGCCTGTAGTTTGTCTGCTGCAGAAAAGGGTCAGTGGGGCTGCCACATCCCCAGTGTTTGGGATGGATTAATGTCGGTTCTCAGCCTCAGCTCACCCTTGCCTTCAGGAGGAATTAATCTTTAAACCTAAACCAGGATCTCTCATTTCCGCCATCCCATGGCAAGCTCCAGTTTCCTCCTTTGTCCCCCTGCCCTCTCCCAAACCCTGCTGAAGAAATGAGGGCTGAGAAGTCTCCCTTGGGAAACAAACACCAAAAGCTGCCAAAGCACCACCTGAGCCTGGCTCTGTTTGTGCTGCACCCCCTGGCAGCTGTTTCTCCTCTGGCAGGCTGGGGTGACCTTTGCTGGAGCACTCCACGTTTTGGAGAACCCCCCAGGGCAGTGGGAGGCAGGAAATCCCCCCAGGGTTCCCAGCACCATTTCCCTGCAGGTTCCTGCAGGGTTCCTCAGCACAGCCATGTGCTCTGCAGTGGGAGCAGCCTCCCACTCCCACTCCACCCTGCACTGCGAGCTGTGGTTCTCTCTGCCTCGGCTCCACTTCCTCTCTGCCCTGCACCGACTCTTTTGCTGTTGCTTAAGTTACCCAGTGGCTACTCCAGCCCAATGGACTCATTCCTTTTTCAAGGCTTTATTAATTTCTGAGCGACTTCCATGCCCTTACCGAGTTAACTTTGTCCCAGTAATGGCTCAAAATGTTTTGAGGATGTTCAGACTTGGAAAAGAGATCTCCCCCCCATTTCATGCCCCTAACAGCCTGAAATCCTACACAGAGTAACACCAAGGGCTGCTCTGTGGGGCTGTGAAGGGAAGTACAAACTCTTACCCTTCCAGGCTTCTGATGGTGAACTTCACATTTGGATTATTTTCTGTCATCCAGGAACATGTGAAAATTCCAGAGTAGTTTTTTGCCTCACACTTCAGAAATGTCCTGTTGGGCTCTAGACAGAAAGACAGAAACCAGGAGTTATTTACTCGTTTGCCAAAATGGCCGAGGCAGAGAGAAACAATCCATGAATTCACAGATTCCCTGGCAGTACCATGAGGGACTCAAAGAGGTTCATGCAGAAAATGCAAAACATCCCAGGCTTGTCTCCTGAATGGAGAGGCCCAAATGACAGCACTTCAAACCTGGGGCAGGCCCTGGTTCTGCCAAACCTCAGAATCCTGGAACCTCCTGAGCTGGAAGAAACCCATAAGGACAATGGAGTCCAGCTGCACAGCCCCAAAATCCCACCCTGGCATCCCTGGAGTGGTGTCCAAGCCCTCCTGGAGCTCTGGCAGCCTTGGGGCCGTGCCCATTCCCTGGAGAGCAGTGCCAGCACCCTCTGGGGGAAGAAATTTCCCAAAATCCAACCCAAACCTCCCCTGGCCCATCCCCAGCCCTTCCCTGGCTCCTGTCACGTAGCCCTGGCTTTCCAAACCGATTCCTCCCACCCCTCCACCCTATCAGCCTGGAGAATCCCCAAGAAATCCCACAGCCCCTCTCCCTGTGCTGCCCATCAGCTGCAGCGCCCGGAGCTGCAGGAGGGACGATTCTCCTGCCGCTGGCGGCAGAGCTGCTGCAGAGAACATCTGTGCAAGGCCATTTCCCAGGCTGAGCAGGACAATGCCAGCACCGCAGCGCCGTACCCTTAAAGCTCTTGAGGATGTCCCTGAGGAGGTGGCCGTCGGGGCCGATCCTGGCGATGAGGAGGAGGCTGGAGCTGAGCACGCTGTGGCTCTCCTCGCTCACACAGCTGTAGTTGCCGGCGTCCGGGAGCTCCTTCACTGCCACGCTCAGGGTCTTCCCTTTCTGCTTGCCCTCCGAGTCCTTCCTCCAGTACACTGCCTCCTCAGAGCTGGCACAGCTGAGCTCCACCGTGGTGGCCGCGGCCTCGGCGTCCCACTGGGAATCTACGACAAACACTGGGAATGGCAGAGGAGATTCAGGAGCTGCTCACGGCCAGGGCCGAGCCCTTCCTGCAGCTCGGGGGGAGCCCCAGGGAGGCTTTTCCTCAAAGGTCAGACACCGAGAAACCTGTCAAATACGGACTCTAAACTGGCAGAAACACTCGGCTCTAGGAAGTCTGGGAGTCTCCCAAACTCCCTATGGACAGGGCAAAGGGGATCTTCAAACTCAACGTTGGCAAACAGATCTGCTGCTGTCAGCATCAAATCCCTCCCAGGGAACACCCAGGATAAATATTCTTGTTAACGTAAAGATAAGTCCTTGAAAGAGAGGACAATCTGAATTTTGCCCAATCTTCTGATAAGTTATTCAAAAGAATTGTATATTCCCTGTATTTTTACAAATGGATGTACATTTAAGTTCTTTACCAGAGAAGCTGATAAACTATTTATAGGTTTTAGGTTTTACTCAGAAATAGATGTTCTTTTTCACAACTAATTCTTCACTTGTTTTTTTTAGGGCTGTTCCCTTAGTCACAGTTTTTGTATCCAGGCTGTGTGACTGAGACTTTGAACACGAGCAGAAAAAAAAAGGAAGAAATAGGAAATAAAACATTTGCTAATGCAAATACTGCAAATATGCAAATATGCTGTTGGAATACATTTTAGAACTTTTAAATATTTTTCTATGAACTCCAATTAATTATGGTCAAACAAGTAAACATATTTAGCCTTGGCCTAAGATACTGCAGTTAACAAATCCTGTGCTAGTGGCCACAATTAGAATTCCAAAGTTTTAGGTCTGACTAAATATTCCTTACCATTTTCCTGCAGTTTCCACTGGGCACTTCCCAGTATGGCAGCAAAGGAAAGCAGGGACAGTAAGGCACAGAGGAGGTGAGACATCTATAGGGGTAAAAAAAAATTATAAAACTTCACTGAGGTTGGCTGAGTGTGCTCCAAAATCAGGCTGGGGCTGGGCAGGGTGACAAGGACAAAATCAGTCCCAGTGAGCTGAGGAACATCTTCCCATTCGGAGAACTCTGGGGTTCCATAACAGTGGAATCTCAGCGTTGTGCTGGAGCTGCAGCCCTGATTTTGACCCACTCGGGATTCTCATCCCCAGGCAGTTTAGAGAAGGAATCACCCAGGGAATTGTGCGGGTGGCTCTGGGCTGGTCCCTCGCTGAAAGCTCCTCGTGCAGGAAAAGCCCTGCTTGGTGCAGCGAGGCCAATTCCATGGAAAAGGCACTGGATGAAGGCTCAGTGGGCTGAAGGCAGGTTTGGATCCCCACCCCTGCGGGTGGCACCTGGAGGTGGCACTCAGGCTCTGGGGACAGGCTGGGCATGGGCACAGCCTGGGCTGGTGATCCCAAAGCTCTTCCCCAGCCTCGGTGGTGCCCAAGGCACTGCCCTGAAGGACCAATGGCCACCCCATCCCACCCATCCAGAGCCTCCTTTGGCTCAGCTCAGGAGTCCCATTAAACAGAGGCTTGAGGACAACCCCAAGGAGCTGCTGGAGGCTTCTGCTGGGCTCTGTCTCCATCTCTGAACGAAGCAGAGCCAGAGCTCAGGGCAGAGCTGCTGCCAGCTCCAGCTCCACTCCAGTTCTGGTGTCCAGCTGAGCTCCCCCAGTCTGAGCTGGGAACAACTTCAGGCAAAAATCCTCCTGCATTCAGTGCCACGGCTCTGTCTGCAGCGAGGGCTGGGAGTGGAGGTCATCACTGCCCTGTGTCCAAGATATAAATGGATATTTCTGCTGAATTTGTTCCAAATACCACCAGAACCCTCCAGAAAACATAAAACACCTTTGCCAAATATTGTCATAACTACTGGGTGCATAAAAACTTGAATAACAGTTATTTAGGTGCACTTCCAGACCTTTTCAAACTGGAGAGAAAACCAAATTAACAGAATCTCTTCAAGACGGAGATGGTGAATATCATTTTCAAAGCCCTATTCTAACTGCAGTAGGAGGCTGAATGCAGGTGGAAAATTAAAATTTTCACACAAAATTAAGTGGTTGGAGTTATTTTTTTCCTCCCAAACCATTCTTTTTTGTAATGAAAGAGGAGTAGCCCTCCTGATTCTTTGAGAGCAGAGTATGTTCCTGTGCAGATCAATTCCTAGTGCAGCTCCTGCTGTTCTGGGCATCCTAAATCCTGGTCACAAATCATCCAGTGCCCTTTGGATTTGCACCCAGCTCTTAGTGGGACCAGAAGCTACAATGAAGTGTCTGGAGGGTGTCCAGGAAAGGCAGCAGCTCCTGCTGTGCTCAGAGAGGGGCACAAGGCTCAGGGAAAAGCCAGTTATTATTGGCCAGAAATGACAGAAAAATTTAGGTTGGAAAAGAGCTCTAAAATATATCATATCCCATTAGCAGTGCTAATAACTGCTTCATCACACTCTCAGATTTCAGGCAGGATTGGCTGGAATTTCCAACAGGAAGATTCATTTGTCAGCTTTCTGAAAGCTGCTGGTTTCTGTCACGAAACATGAAATTCATCAGCACACTTCATAAACCTGAAACTGAACATCCAAACATCAAAACAGCACCTCAGACTGGGGGAGAGCAGTGGGACTTGTGCCTTCTCTTCCATTCATCACAATTAAAACATCCAAAGCAGAAAAGTTTCTCCTGCTTTCAGAGAGAAGCTGAAGCTGCATGAATCGGGTTTTTGATTAAACCAGCCAACAATTTGCATGGAGATTATTCACATTGTAGATGTGGGAAAGCACCCCTCCCCCATCTCCAAATTTTATTGAAAAATTAATCAGAAACAAACTCAGATTCTGAGCAACACCAGGGAGTGCCTGAGCACTTCAGAAATGAGAATATTCCAGCTCCAAACGTTCAGGAAATCACAAAATCGTGGAACAGTTTGGGTTGGAAGGACCTCAAAGCCCTTCCAGTGCCACCCTGCCATGGCAGGGACCCCCCCACTGTCCCGGGTGCTCCCAGCCCCAGTGTCCAGCCTGGCCTTGGGCACTGCCAGGGATCCAGGGGCAGCCACTGCTGGATAATTCCTTCCCAAAATCCCATCCATGCTAGGAGCTGCTCTGGGAATTCCAGCCCAGCCCCTGCGCACCCTGCCAGGGAACAATTCCCAATTCCCAATCTCCCAGCCAGCCCTGCCCTCTGGCACTGGGAGCCATTCCCTGGCTCCTGTCCCTCCATCCTCGTCCCCAGCCCCTCTGCAGCTCTCCTGGAGCCCCTCCAGGCCCTGCAGGGGCTCTGAGCTCTGCCTGGAGTTTCTCCTCTCCAGGTGAGCCCCCCCAGCTCTGCCTGGAGTTTCTCCTCTCCAGGTGAGCCCCCCCAGCTCTCCCTGGATCCTTCTCCTCTCCAGGTGAGCCCCCCCAGCTCTGCCTGGAGTTTCTCCTCTCCAGGTGAGCCCCCCCAGCTCTCCCTGGATCCTTCTCCTCTCCAGGTGAGCCCCCCCAGCTCTCCCAGCCTGGCTCCAGCCCCTCAGCAGCTCCGTGCTTTCCTCTGGACTCTCTCCAGCAGCTCCAGGTGCTGCTGCTGGTGGAGACCCCAGGGCAGGTGGGCTCTCACCTGAGCCCGGGGGCACAGGGGCACAGTGTCCTTGGTGTCCCCTGCGTGTCCCCGCTGCTCTGGAGCTCGAGGGCTGGGGCTGAGCCCAGGTTCCTTCAGGGAGAATCTCCGAGTGATTCCTGCCAGGAAGGAGCTCTGGACCTCACCTGGGCCAGTCCCAGCTCCTGGCAGGAGCCAGTGGAACAGAGCAGCCATAAAAAGGAGTTTGGCAACACTCCCAGCCCAGAAACACCGACCCTGCTCCAATGCCAGGATCCTTGCTGCCTGGTGGCCCAGATTACCAGCAGTATTTACACATCTACATCATGTGCTAAACTTTATCAGGATATAAACACTGCCCTGAAGAAAACGTCCCAGTGACTATTTCAATGCACTCCCAAGTAAATGATGTTGAATTTGCATTAGAGTAAAGAAGAAGAAATGAGTTCTCACCGTTTCCTGGGAAGCCTCTGGCTGGAGCTTGGCTCTGGGAGGTGAAGGAAACAAAGTTCTGGTGCCAAGGTCTGCAGAGGAAAGGGGTGCCTTATAAACGCTCCCTGCCACCGCAATACCACAGGATTGCAACACGTGGGTCCAGTTCCTATTTTACATTGGGCCACAGCTACAGCCAAAAAAAAAAATATTTGGGAGTCCCAGGTAAACTTCGAGGAGGAAATGAAATTATGAGATTTTAAAGCGACCTTTAGTGGTTTCCCAGAGTCATTTCCTTTCCTCGCTGGTTTTCTGTCTTCATCACAGAGGAAGAGTGAAGAGACCAAATAAACTTCCAGAGCGTCTGATGGGAAACACAGAATGAAGACAGAAAGAGAAAGTTCAATAATCTAAAACTCTTTCTACTTGATAAGCATGAGATAATTATGTGACCTCTAATCTCAGCTCCCACATCAATCAGCAGGAAAGGGAACAATGATTTTTAATTGCTGGTTTTGAGTTGTGTTTGTTCCATTAATTGAGACTTAACCAAAAAATAAACAATTAGTTCCATCTTAGAGACACCTGATATTTGCACGTCATTAGCCTGCAGATTTTAGATATAATCTGAACCTGGTGTTCCTTGTACACCTCAGGCATAAGAAGAGTTCTGTGCTCCACATGGGCTTTGAAAATGATGAAAGGCTGTGTGGATTTGTTTGTTTGTTTGTTTGTGAAGGAATTGAACACAATTCTCATTATTTGCCAGGCAAACAGTGCTTTAAAAAGGTTTGAAACTCAACCTGACACACTTTAGGGATTAATGGAGAGACACAACTCCATTCCAGGTGCTTTCCAGGGGCAGGGTTCCCACAGTGCAGGGATTATAGTGCTGGAATCCTGATCCTTTCCTACAGAATCCCAGAATGGTTTGGGTTGGAAGGGACCTTAAAAAGAATTTATTCCACCTCTGCCATGGCAGAGACACCTCCCACTGTCCCAGGCTGCTCCAAGCCCTCTCCAGCCTGGCCTTGGGCACTGCCAGGAATCCAGGGGCAGCCCCAGCTGCTCTGGGAGATGTGTGCCAGGGTCTCAGAGGGAACAATTCCTTCCCAAAATCCCGTCCATCCCTGCCCCCTGGCACTGGGGGCCATTCCCTGGGTCCTGTCCCTCCAGGCTGGGGCCAGGCAAGAACCGGGGCTGGAATGGGGCCACGCTCACCTCTGGTGGCTGAGCTGTGACTCCTTCCCACCCCACAGAGCCCCAGGCTCTGCATTCCCGGGTGGCCCTGATGACTCCCTGCCCATCCCAGAGTGCCCAGCCTGCTCCTCAAACACGGGAATTCCCTGTGCCAGAGCTGCTGGCAGAGCTGGGCACGGGCGGAGCGCTAGGGCTGCGGGGAGGGCAGCCCTGGGAGCAGCTCTGAGCAGGAGAAAAGCTGCTCCCTTCCCATCCCAAAAACTGCTCCCTTCCCATCCCAAAATCCTGAACAGCCCAAAAGCTGCTCCCTCCCATCCCAAAAACTGCTCCCTTCCCATCCCAAATCCTGAACAGCCCAAAAGCTGCTCCCTCCCATCCCAAAAACTGCTCCCTTCCCATCCCAAACCCTGAACAGCCCAAAAGCTGCTCCCTTCCCATCCCAAATCCTGAACAGCCCAATAAACCTGCTCCCTTCCCATCCCAAATCCTGAACAGCCCAATAAAGCTGCTCCCTTCCCATCCCAAAAGCTGCTCCCTTCCCATCCCAAATCCTGAACAGCCCAAAAGCTGCTCCCTTCCCATCCCAAAAGCTGCTCCCTTCCCATCCCAAATCCTGAACAGCCCAATAAACCTGCTCTCTTCCTATCCCAAAAATGCTCCCTTCCCATCCCAAATCCTGAACAACCCCAAATCTCCCTTCTCATCCCAAATCCTGAACAGCCCAAAAGCTGCTCCCTTCCCATCCCAAATCCTGAACAGCCCAATAAACCTGCTCCCTTCCCATCCCAAAAGCTGCTCCCTTCCCATCCCAAAAGCTGCTCCCTTCCCATCCCAAATCCTGAACAGCCCAAAAGCTGCTCCCTTCCCATCCCAAATCCTGAACAGCCCAAAAGCTGCTCCCTTCCCATCCCAAAAGCTGAATGTGGCTCAGAGGGGTCACGGGGCCATGCCTGACACAGACCTGGCCAGCAGCACGGGGCTGCTCACCTGAGCTCTGTGCCAGTGCCAGGATGGACAGGATGGAGCTCTGGGCACTCCCAAAGGGACACAGAGCACTCCAGGTGACAGAGGTGTCCCCTCCCCGTGCTGGCCCCTGACTGCCTTGGAGGGCAGCTCAAAGGAGGCTGTGCTGGCACCGATCCCCAGCTCAGCTCCTTGTCCTGGCTCACTCTGGGAATGAGGAGCAGGAGCAGCTCCCCTCCTGCTGCAGCCACAGCCCCGGGCACAAGGCACAGAGATGGGCACAGATTTGTTCCCATTTAAGACAATTTGCAGCATCCAAAATCCCTTTTGTGATTCCAGCAAGCCAGCAGCAACAGGCAGCCTGGGAGCTGAGGTCAGTCACTGGTACAAATAAGGGCAGCAGTGAATTTCTGTGCGTTTCCTTCTCCTCAGCTCACCAGCCCCTTTCTGCTCCCATGGATGCACTTCTCTGTAGTCACTGTGACTAATGCAGAGCTTAACAGAGCTCTTCGAGTGCCTGCTCGCTGCTGAAACGTGGACAGTTGCTCCTTAATACAAATGAACCAAATAATTAATGCAAACAAATGCACATTTGCAGTGTGCGTTTGCATCAAGCCTTCCTAATTCCCTCAGCTCAGCTCCCAGTGCCTCGATGCCCAAGCTTTATGCCAAGAATCCCAAAAACCATTCCTGGAGCACAGACACCTCTGGGTGGAACTTCCATGCTGGGATGGTTTCCTGTGATCCATCAGAGGAATTTTTAAATATTAAAACGTAGAGATTGTGAAAAGCTCTTTCGATGACTGCCTGGTTTTCCACTATGAGCTCATTGATTCTGAAGGGGAAATTCGGAGAGGAGCAGCTTCTCCCAATCTTCTTCCTCTGCTTCCCCTATGACACTGACAGAGAATGTGCAAACCCTGTCCGTGCTTTATTTAATGCCAAGGAAAATCTCCTTTTTGGCAGAAAAAGCCCATGTAAAAACAGGTTTCCTTTCTTAGCGTTTTTGCTTTGTGCAATGACAAAGAAAAAACCCTGTGTAACTTAGAGAAAATGAATAATTATAAAAAGTGTATAATCTGTATGATTCCTCTATATGGAATCCATTTTCCATGGATGTCCGTTGGCAGATTAATGCCAAGGATCAACTTTTATTCCCAAGATTTTTAATGCTGTAGCACTGAGAAGGGAACACTGTTCTTTATCTGTAATTCTATATATTGTTCTTAATCTACAATTAACTATTCTAATATCTATAAATCATTCTTAATCTATAATTCAGTCATTTATGTGAATTCATCAGGAAATACTGTGTAATATTAGTGTACCAATGAATTTTCCTAAAAAACTCCCCTTTAAGCCACTCCACGGAATCACTGAACCAAGCTCCAACCTTGAGAAAAATACAAAACACAGGGGGAAAAGATTTCCAACTTCTGCCAAGAAGCAAGAAGCTTATAGGGCAGGATGAATTTGATTTTGGTACCACTGGAGCAGCTGGCCAGGATGGGGATGTTGGGAATCTCCCCCTCCTTGGGTGGAGGGGACAGGAGGATGGGCAGAGTGTGCCCCAGCCGAGCCCAGGCTGATGCAGTTCCTCCAGTTCCAGCTGGGAGCTGTGCCCAGGGCAGGGTGGGACCTGGGATGGGGCAGACACGGAGCAGGAGCCCCCGAGAGGAGAAAAGGAGATTTCACCTCCTGGTCCTGCCCAGGAGCTCTCAGCGTGCAACCCCCAGAGCTTTGGGTGCCTCTGCACAAACCCCTGGGTTTGGAAACAGCACCAGGGGGATGGAAAGGGCAGGAAGAGCCAGAAGTGCCTTGCACAAGGACTTTGAAAGAAAGGCAAATGCAGGGTGACATTTCCAAAGGGGTTTAAGAACCAAATCTCATCTTCTACAGTAAATGACTCTCAGAGTCAGTGGGATTTGGGTGCTCAAATCCATGAGGTGCTTTTGCAACTCTTTACAGGTGCTCAGGGAATGTGGGTCAGGGATCCAAGAGGAATTGGTATTTCTGATGGATTTAGTGCAGAATTAGAGTTATCAATCCTCTCTGGCACAGGGAGGGCAGGCACAGGGAGATGGGTCAGTGCTGCTCCAAAGTGCTCTGGTCTCTGCTCCTCTAGTGCCAGCCCACTGCTGCCATCCCAAACCTGGCACTGGGATTAACCTGGCATGGATATTAACCTGGCACTGGGATTAACCTGGCATGGATATAAACCTGACACTGGGATTAACCTGGCACTGGGATTAACCTGGCATGGATATAAACCTGACACTGGGATTAACCTGGCACTGGGATTAACCTGGCACTGGGATCAGTCTGGCATTTATATAAATCTGACATTAATAAAAACCTGACATTGATATAAACCTGACATCAATCTCACCCTGAGATCAATCTGACACTGATATAAATCTGACATTGAGATAAACCTAACACCGAGATAAACCTGACACTGAGATCTGATAATGATATAATTGATATATCTGCCACTGAGATAAACCTGACAGTGATATAATTGATATATCTGCCCCTGAGATAAACCTGACACTGATATAAACCTGACACTGAGACCTCACTGATATAATTGATATATCTGACATTGAGATAAACCTGACACTGAGATAAACCTGCCACTGAGATCTGATAATGATATAATTGATATATCTGCCACTGCGACAAACCTGGCAGCACCCAGCTGGAGGAGCCAGCTGCAGGCTGGGCTCTTCTCTGGAGCTGGGCTCATTTCTTGGGGATGTTGTAACTCTGAACTCCACCAGCAGCGGTGCTTGGGCCATGTTACAGTGCTGGGGGTGGGGAAAGAACATTGCAAACTGAAAGTCAAGGGGAAAGCCCAGTAAATTCATTTCATTGACTGAAATTCAAGCAGCATTTTCTTTGTCTGACAGCTCCTAGAAAAGGAGTTTTCGGACAAAGCCCAGCCAGGCCATTCTAGGTCCAAGGGGAGTTTGGACAATGCTCTCAGGGACAGGGTGGGGTTGCTGGGGGGTCCAGGAGTTGGAGTGATGATCCTTGAGAATCCCTTCCAGCCCAGGATATTCCATGATTCTGTAATTAAAGCACTCAGGGATATACCTGGAAGCAAAAGGAAGTTGTGACAACTTCCTATTTTGCTATTAATTATTAATATATAAATATTTATTTAATGCTAAAGCCTGGGGACCCAAACTGAGAATGGCATAGCAGGATAAGGGATTCAGGAGCTCACAGGAACACTCAATGCCCAAGCAGGATCCAGGCATCTTGTTACATCATTTTTTATCTGTCAGAAAATTCCAAGTTCCTCAAGGTGGGGAAAAGAAACTTTAAATTATGTAATAAGAGCTCTGACACCTCCCATGACTGTGAGGGAATGAGGTCATACAAGACCTATTTGGAAAGCAAAAACTTTTCACCAGTGAACCACTGAAGCATCCCTGAACTTCTGAAAGCCAAAGAAAATTTTGGAATTACTCCAGGGTTGCTCTGTGACATCACATTCACTCCTGTAGCCCCTTTGCTGCATTTGTGTTGTTACAAATGGGACAATGCTGTAACCAACCCCTTAAAATTAAAATTCAAGGGCTCTGACACGGGAGGGTTTCCAGGACCCAGAGCAGAAGAGAGGGACTGTGGAATGGCAAATCCTCCTCCAACCCAGTTTGGTGCTACCACACATTTCTGACTGGGACAGGGCAGATTTTGGTGCCAACACCTCAGGAATTGGGACAATCTCCATGGTCCCCTGTTGATTTTCCTACTTTTCCAGAGCCAGGGTAACAGAGGCATTTTAAAAGGTTTTATTCCATTATCAATCTCAATGAAGGGTGAGACATAAGAGATGTAAAACCCAACGCCAGCCCATTTCCTGGTCACAACACCTCAGAAATGTTTTTCAGCCTACTAGCTTTTGCCACACAACGCTGCTAATACCTCTAACACCAATCAACTGTATTTGTACCTCTATTTTAACATACATTTAACACCAAGCTCCTATTCTTTTACCCCACGTGGTCCTGCTGCAATGCACCTTTCACCATTCTAGTTCTCTAAAACACCTGATCTTTTTGCAAGGCTATTTTTTGAAACTTGTTTCCAGCTCAATCTCTCTCTCAGCAATGGCACCTCTGTTCCACGGCCTCCCTAAGGCAGCACACCTTTTCTCAGAGTTTGCACACAGGTGTAACCAGGCTGTGTGAGCTTTGTCAGCCTTGGGATTTCTTTACAAATCCATTTCTCACATTTCCCTGTCCTGGGCTGTCCCAGGAGCACATCCCTGTTCCTGCAGCTCAGTGGCACCAGGCTGAGGAGCTGTGAATAATTCAGAGTGAGGAGAAAGCTTTGCATGAGGGAACTTCCAGCAAGGATTTTCCCAGGAGAATGATGAAACTGCCTGCTTGGAGTGAGCACATCTGTTCCTGCTGGGGCCAGGGAGGATGAGGATGTGCCTGGAGTTGCTCATTTTGGGAATTGTGCTGCCTTGCTCCTCCCTGTGCTCTGACATCACCCTGGTTAAACACCTCAACAGCCCCACAGAAAAAGTGTCCTTCACCCAGGTGGAATAATTGACTCATGCCAGTAAATTCCTGGAGCAGAGCAGGAATTTTGTGATTTGCCTGAGGAGATATGGGAAAAAAAAAAACAACAAAACAAGTAAGGGATGTGTTTCACATTTAAAATGCTCATGGATTTGTAGTTTGGGCTGCTGTTTGCCAAAAAAAAAAAAAAAAAGCTTTTTTTGGGGGTGATCCTGTACACAGGGCTATTGAAACATAATTTAAGTAAAAATCACTGCTTTTTGCACATCTGGGAGCTCATCTGACCTTGTGCCAGGGGAGGAGGTCTCTGCTGGGTTTTGCTCTCATTATGGGCAGGATATGAAGGGCTGAAACCAGGAACTTGCACATTTCAGGGAGAAGAGGATGTTTTCCTGCCAATAAATAAATGAGCCCTGCAGCCCTCACACAGCGAGTGTGGGCTCTCCTCTGTGCCTTCCTGACTCTGCTCTGAAGGGGTCTGGGGGGACAACCCTCACTCTTTCCAGCTGGAAAATGCACAAACCTCACTTTCCAACTCCACAGTGCAGAGCTGCAGGGCACAAACATTCACTGCCCCCAAAGCCATTGGTTTATCAGCTATTTCAGCCAGAAACTCATCACTCCACTTGTCCCTACGCTTCTGCCTTTTCCTGCTTATTCCTACAGTGAAATGGCCAGGACACTCCTGGCAGTGCTGCAGTCTGTGAGCAGAGCTCAGGGAGTGACCCAGGACTGGGCACTTTGATCTCCACCAGAGCTTCCCCCAGCAGCAGGAGTCACCCAGGAGTGGCTTCCAGCACAAGGGACACGACTTTCCTCTGTGGTGACAGCCACTGCAGGGACAGCTGGAAAGCCAGCACCTGCCTCTGCCTCCTCGGGCTCCTGCAGAGCCTTTGCCATGCTCCAAATCCCTCCGATGTTACACAAATCTTACAAAAGAAAAGATTTATAGAATCCCAGCTCAAGCCTTACTTCAGCTAAGTACTGCTAGGAACTAGCTTTAGCTCCCTTGAGATGGAATTAAGAGAAGGAGAATCAGTTTAAATAACTGATTCTAGTAAGAAAAACAGTCTGCACCTGTAAAAAACCCGTAAGAGTCCATGAAGAAAACATGTAAACTAGCCAAAAGTAGAGGGGTTTAAGGAACATGCACCCTCACCATTTACTGAGCAATAAACAATACAGTGTATTGTTAACCAATTAGATTGGACATTGTTAGCCAAAATACTGTCAGTGTATTGTTACCCAATTAGATTAACACAGTACCTTCTAATATTCCTATAAAAATAGGAGCTATGCAATAAAGATTCAGCTTTCCTAGATAAAAAAATCAAGAGTCCCATCTGTTTCTCTTGCAGCAGTGTGGCAGCGAGGGAAAGCTGTGCTGACTCCCCATCAGTTGTGGAGCTCCTGAGGCAAGGGAGAGCCAGCAGGAAAAGCCCTGAATTGCAGAATCCCTCCAGAAACACACCCGGGACAAGCTCAGCAGTCAAACACTGATATTCTTGTGCAATATTTGTTTGCACCTGTCATGAATATAATATCAACTTTAAACATCATGTGACAATTTCCTCCACCTCTAATTAATGCCCGAGATTAAGAACCACTTGAGAGAGTTCTAGTTGTAACCATAAATACCTTTGTCAAAGGAATTACTGTTTGCCCCGAGGAAATTAGCTTCAGTCCTGATTGACATTGCTCCTGGGATCCTGTCTGGAGAGTTCAGCAGAAAACCACTTTCACCAGAGAGTGCAGCCCAGTATAAACCAGTTACTGGTGCCCAGAGGGGATGGAGCACACGGGGAGGAGAATTCTTTCCTCAACCAGCTGAATTTAATGAACACTCTGCTCCAGTGTTCCGAGCATCCTCATGGAAACATTTCCACCTGGATCTGCAGGAATTCAAGAGTAAGCTGTGGTGAGCCTGGCACTGCCCCAGGGGCCCAGCTGGAACCACCACAGCCCCGGGATGTGGGATGGGACCCAAAACCAGCCCCATCCCTGGAGTCCCCACCCAGCCCTGCAGAGAACTCTGCACCAGGCTGGCATTCCAAGGAAAGCCAAACCTCAGACCTGCTGCAAGGCTTGGAATAACCCAGGGCAAAGTTCATTCCAGGCTGGGAGTGGCTCCACACCTTTGTTCACAAAGGCACAGCCGGGATTTGGGAACAGCCGGGATTTGGGAACAGCCGGGATTTGGGAACAGCCCTGGGTTCCCACTGGCACAATTCTGTAATTATCATTTAATTGCAGGGGCTGCATCTGCACTGCCCTTTCCTGACAGTTGATTTTTCATGGAGAGGGAAACGGGAAGAAAGTACAATATTTGTGGGGTTCCTATCTGATGCACAAACATCTCTTTAGAACACCTGTGGCCGAGCAGGGGAGAGAGAACTTCACTCACTTGCACTGCAGATTTATTTATATTTAAAAAACCAAAGAAAAGGAAAGATGGGGATGAAGAAACCCACAAATTCTGCTATATAACCTTGATTTTTGTGAAGGGAATGGAAGTGCCATTACCTCACCCTGCACCGAGCTGAGCTGGAGGCAGCTGGGCTGGGACATCAGAGCCCTGGCAGGGCAGCGACATGGCTGGAAGAGCAGAGCTCCAGCTCCTGGTGGAACACCTGGTGTGAGAGCACAGAAAGCTCCGTGGGACTCTGTACAACCTCTGTCGTCACTGCAAACACAAACCATGAGACTCCTCACCTCCACTTCTCATTTTATACAAAAGCCCCGCCGTGCCTCGTGTTGAGATCCAGCAGAGCAGCTCGAGGAACCTTCCTCACCACCCACTTCAGCGTGTCTGCGTCTGGGGAGGAAATTTCAAACCACTTCTCTTAAAAGAACTGAGATTTTCAGTTGGGAGGGGAATCCTGGTCAAAACAAAAATAAAAAAAATATATTTAAAATCCCCTTTGTTTAACGCTGGGGAGGGGGTGGAGTCCCCATCCCTGGAAGGGTTCAAGGAACAGCTGATGTGGCACTGAGAGCTCTTGATCTGATCCAGCCCCAAGGAAAACCATCCCAGGTGGTGCCACTGCTGCCCTTGGAGGAGGCTGGGAAGCTGAGCTGGATTCCCCCCAGGATCCCACTGGAGCACATGGGGAATAAAACAGGCACTATCCCATTCATTAACTTCAAATTAAATAATTTAAATTCATTTTAAAATTAATTTTTAAATTAATTAATTTAAAAATCCAGGTGATGCTCAGGCTGTTTGCAAGTGCCCAATAATTATCACTAAATCCCAGCAGTGTGGATGCACAGATCCCCAGGAGAACACTGCCCTTCAGAAAGGTTCAGGCTGGGCTGAAAGGGAAAAGTGCTGAAATTTGTTCACATCACTTCAGGTTTGGGCAGCTGAAATGGCCATACAGAGATAGGAAGGATTTTAGATTTCCTTCAGAACAGTTTCAAGTCTCACCATAATTATTAGGAGAACATGAGGCACTGAAGGTTGTCATGATAGATTTAGGGAGGGAGGCAGAGACAAGAAATAAAGAAAATCAGAAAAACAAAAAAAGAAACAGAAGGAAAAAAAAGCAGCGACATTAAAATTTCAAAATCTACTTTTGGGGAATCTTATTTTTAGGGACTTAAAACAAAATTACTGACACAACCCATTCCAAGTCTTTTTTGCCTGTGATTCCAGCCTTGATCAGTTTTGATCAAAAATTCTTCCCAAGTGTCTGGATCTCCTTCCCCTTACTGAGGACTTTCTGGGGTAATGAAGCATTTGGTAAAAAAAAATAAAATAAAATTAAAAAAAAAAAAAAGGAAAGTCCACCTTCACTCACAATTCCACTGAAAAGAAACTCCCTGGCTCCGAGTTTCGGCAGCATTTTTTGGTTGCTTTCTGAACGTGCTGGAGATGTAAAAACTGTGCTGAAAGCCCAGAGGGAAAGAGGAAGCAGAGCCCAGCATTTCCCAGGGGAGCGCAGCAGGTTCTCAGGCAGGAACAGCCCGGGGATGTGATGGCCTGGCAGGAGGCAGCGACCCCAGCAATTCCTGGGGCTGGAAAATCCCTCCCAGGCCCTGGAGTCCAAGCTTGGCCCCAGCTCCGAGTGCCACATCCCGGTGCCACCTCCAGGGACGAGGATTGGATCCCCCCAGGCAGTGCCTGGGCATCCATTCCAGGAAGGAATTTGCTCCTGGATAATCCTGGGATTGCTCCTGGATAACCCTGGGATTGCTCCTGGATAACCCTGGGATTGCTCCTGGATAACCCTGGGATTGCTCCTGGATAACCCTGGGATTGCTCCTGGATAACCCTGGGATTGCTCCTGGATAACCCTGGGATTGCTCCTGGATAACGCTGGGATTGCTCCTGGATAACGCTGGGATTGCTCCTGGATAACCCTGGGATTGCTCCTGGATAACGCTGGGATTGCTCCTGGATAACACTGGGATTGCTGCCTGGATAGTGCTGGGATTGCTGCCTGGATAGTGCTGGGATTGCTGCCTGGATAGTGCTGGGATTGCTGCCTGGATAGTGCTGGGATTGCTGCCTGGATAACGCTGGGATTCCTCCTGGATAACGCTGGGATTGCTCCTGGATAACGCTGGGATTGCTCCTGGATAACCCTGGGATTGCTCCTGGATAATCCTGGGATTGCTGCCTGGATAATCCTGGGATTGCTCCTGGACAATCCTGGGATTGCTCCTGGATAACGCTGGGATTGCTCCTGGATAACGCTGGGATTGTTGCCTGGATAACGCTGGGATTGTTGCCTGGATAACGCTGGGATTGCTCCTGGATAACCCTGGGATTGCTCCTGGATAACCCTGGGATTACTGCCTGGATAACGCTGGGATTGCTCCTGGATAACCCTGGGATTGCTCCTGGATAATCCATGTTTTGCTGCAACCCCAGCCTGGATCTGTGTGCTGGGATCCCCCCTCAGCCTGGCACTGCCCCCCAGGAGCCAGCCCCCCGTTCCCAGAGTTTGTTGGGAAGTCCTGGAGGGTTTGGCTCTGTGTGAGCTCTGCTGGCTGCCCCTGCTTGGCAGGGCTCCGGAGGGGCTCTCCAGGCTGGCAGAGCAGCCCCTGGCAGCAGCTCTGTGCCTGCAGGGCCGTGCTGGGGTGGCTGCAGAGGGCAGCTCCGCTCCGTAATGACCCAGGGTGCCTGCACAGCTTCCCCCAGGACGGGCTGGGAGACCTGGCCTGACCTCAAAAGCCACAAGCCTGAAACTGGCTCCTGTCCCAGCAGAGCGAGCCCTTGTCCCTGTGCTGGGCTGTGCCCAAGGATGGGGCACCTCTGCTGCCCCGGAATCCCGGGATCCCCGAGCTGGGAAAGCCCTCCCAGCCCATGGAGCCCCAGCTGTGCCCATCCACCCTGTCCCCAGCCCAGAGCACCCAGTGCCACCTGCAGGGATGGGCACTCCAAACCCCCCTGGGCAAGTCCTGAGCACCCCTTCCATGGAGAAACTCCTGCTGATCCAGCCTGAGCCACATTCTGCAGGGATTGCACTGGGTTTTCCCTTACAGACCGTGGTAAAGAAACCGATTTTCTCCATTTGCTAAGAAAACCTTTTCAAATATGAGTTTCCAATGCTTCCCTTTGACATAAAACCCCAGCACGTTCCACTGGACATTGACCAGTCAATTCTTGTCACGTATTTTCCATGTCAGCACAGTCCTGTACCTATGGATGGTGACTGGCACCAATTTTGGAGTCAGGATTTGGCTGCTTTGGTTTGCAGGTGCTGAAGAATTGCAGTTATCTTTCCGGTCATTTAATTAACAGAATATTTAACTCACAATGAACAAAACCTTTGTGTTCAACTCCCCTGGTTAGGATTTCCCTCCTGTGATTTATATTTGAGACCTGGGGAATGGCAGTAGGAGTTAACGTGGAGATTAAATACAAACAAGGAGGATCTTCATTCCATAAGAAGCAAAGCTAAAGGTACACAACTCCAAATTCTCATCAGTGCTTAGCTGGTGGCAAAGTAAAACATCAGAATAAAGTCTGAAGATTATTTTTTTCAATAGAATTTGTAATTAGACAAAAAGTCACCAATTCTCTGCTACAAACTGCAGCTGCGTGACTTTCATCCCCCATATCCACAGCACCCCCTTCCAAAGGAAGTTATTCCTTTGGGCTTTTACACATATTCAGTAATGGACTTGTGGTTGCAGTCAGCTTTGCTGGCTGCTCTGTCAGAAGCTTGCAGCACTTTCCAAAAGCAAACCCAAACTGAAAGCATGGAAGTCCCACCGTGTCACGTTGTCACTGTGTCACCAGGAGCCTCTGGGCACCCCCAGAGGGGGCAGAGCCACACACAGGGACAGGAAAGAGCAAGGAGGAGTCATGGCCACCACTGCAATAAAGGTTTTGTTCCTGAGTGGCCACCCTGACCAGCAGAAGCCCCAGGGTGTCCCTGACAAGAACCTGCTTGGGGCTGGCCAGGCTCCCTGTGCCCACCCTGTGGCCATCCCCTCCTCGCCGTGCCCAGCTGCCCCCAGCCTGCCAGCCCCTGCCTCCCTCCTCTGAGCACAGCCTGGCCTCCATTCCCGTGTGGAATGTCTGCATTTCCCCACCACACCGAGCCTTTTATTCCTTTTTTATTCCTTTTCATTCCCTCCACACTTCCTTCCCTCAAGGGCATTCAGCAGAACCTCCCCTGCTTTGAAGGAAATAAAAATAAAGTTGCATTTAACACTTGACTTGAATCGTGTCCCTTGCCTGAAATTTATACAGTTTACACCCATTTTTTACACCCATTTTTAACTTTTCCTTGTATTTCATGCCAGGCCTTGGTTTACCCTGTGTTTTATCTGCAGTGTTCAGCCAGATCCTGAACTGCCAAAGCTCAGTGATTTCCAAAAAAGCCCAAGAGAAGCTGCAGTTTAACCAAACTTTGTGAACATTTTCTCTGACTTTGTGTACATTTTCTGACCTCATTAACACTTTTGAGGTCACTGCTGGCATCAGAAACTTCGGCTTTGCTGCTGACATTCAAATTGGGCAACGAATGCATTTCCCACCGTGAGTCCAAGTCTCACTTCTGGTGCCAACAAAACTCACATGACCCAGTGCAAGTCTGCAAGGCCTTGAGGTGACATCACAACAAAGTCCTGCCAATGGCTTTTTTTAGGAAATGAAAAATTGTTCAAGCTCAAAGCGTGGCCAATTTCAGATCAAAAGAACTGAACTGGGGGGATAAAACCCAGGAACCTGCTCTGGACAAGGGGATTGGCTTTGGACTCCCCTGCAAAGGGCACACAGTTCATGTCATGAATTAAACTGGTATTTTTACCCCACTGGTCTTTGCCCTGCTGCTCCAAGACAGCCCAGCCATGGTGGTTATTCTCTGGGATAACAGATTTGGGAAGAGGGAAAAACCCTGCACTCATGGTAAAAATGGAGTGAGATTGTCTCTCACTGTGGCAGATGTGTTGTTTTTGAGGAAAAGGCAGAAATGGAGAGAGGAATGGGGAGCAGAGGAGAAGGGAAAGGACACTTTCCACCATCCCAGGCTGCTCCAAACCCCAATGTCCATCCTGGCCTTGGGCACTGCCAGGGATCCAGGGGCAGCCACAGCTGCTCTGGGCACCCTGTGCCAGGGCTGCCCACCCTGCCAGGGAACAATTCCCAATTCCCAATATCCCACCCAGCCCTGCCTGGCAGTTTTCAGCCATTCCCCCTCATCCTGGCACTCCAGGCTCTTCTCATGGGCTCTGACATTCAGAGGCACCCAAAGCATCAGTGCTGTCCAAGCTCGGTGCACCAAAACCTAATTTAGAGCAGAAAATGGCACCACTTCCCTCTTCCACTTCTGCAAGTCCCTTCATTGTTTTAATAATCTCATTCAATTATTTTTACCTTCCCTCCAAGAATTTCACATTGACAGTCTCGGCACTCTCACAGTCTCGGGGGGGATTTACCAGGGTATTTGATATTGCACAATTAAAATACTGAAAGATTAAGCTACCTGACTGAAGGAACACAAACACACCATTTGTTTCTGTCATGTGCTCCAGTTACAACCTCAGTCTTCTTCTTTTAGGCAAATAACTTTCAAAAGGGGAAAGAAATCCTACAAAGAATTTCCGTCATCGAGGATGACATTGTGTCTTTTACCTCTGAGTCAGAAATTCACTCCCAGCTTTAATCTGCAGGCACTGCTCTGCCAGGGGGAGCTTCATAGAAAGTGGAGCAGTTTCAGGGCACTCTCTGATGGATAAATCCCCATTAGAGACTCAGACCAAGGGTGAGCTCACTGGCAAGGCTAAAGCTCCCAATTCATCTCAGAATGAACAAGCTCCAGAGCAATTCCTTCAAAAAAAATGTACAATCAGTCATTTTCTTCAGTCTAGTTCCTCTTTTTGTTATTTTCCCTGTATTCAGTTCAGGTTTTTGACTGAATCAGAAGGCTCTGGGCAGCTGTGCCCATTCCCAAGGCTCTGCTGGGCATCCACCCTGCAGCTGCTCCGTGCCCAAAGGGCTTCCAGGAGCCAGAGCCTGAACACAGACCTGGCTTTGCCCCTTCTTAGGGCAGGCTCAGGCTGGATCAGCAGGAATTTCTCCATGGAAGGGGTGCTCAGGCCTTGCCCAGGGGAGTTTGGAGTGCCCATCCCTGGAGGTGGCACTGGGAGCTCTGGGCTGGGGACAAGGTGGGGACGGGCACAGCTGGGGCTCCATGGGCTGGGAGGGCTTTTCCCACCTCGGGGGTTCTGTGGGTTGGTTTAACACCAAACATGTGAGCACAAGATGGCCTTAACTCCATTTCTCTGAGAGAAGCAAGGCCACAAACCAACAGGGCGAGCAAAACCAGCATCTCCAGCCCTTTAATCCCCCCTCAGAGCAGGGGGCTGTTGAAAGCAGAGCAAGCACTGTGACGTTGGGGTTCCCTGGGTTGCTGAAGGCTCCTCCTGCAGCAGCTCAGCCTCCCCCAGGCAGGTCCAGATAAAAACCTGCAGGCTCAGCCTTCAAATTCCCTCCCCTCTGCTGCTCCTGACCCCAAACTGTGTCCAGGCACCCAAATCTGCAGGGTCTGCTCTGAAAATGCTGCATGGGAGAGGCTTCCCCCTTCACCTCCGCTCCTGTTCACAGCTCCTTTATCACCCTGGCTAAAAAAAACACCCCCAATTAAAGCTGGCCCTGCTCTGCCAATCCCTGTTGGGCAATTTTCTCATCACCCAGCAGTGGATCCCAAACAAACACATCCCCTCTCTTCTCCCCCTGCACCTCCCCTGTCTCAGCCCAGTGTCCCTGGAGGTTTCCCTCTGCTTTGTGCATCCCCTGGCAGAGCTCCTCTCCCCAGCATTCCCAAGGCACAGTCTCAGTTCTGCAATGGTTGCTCGAGAGGCTTTCACACTCGGACAGTTTTGACAAAATCAGTGTGGTTTGAGGGCAAAAAAAACCCACACACACGAGTACAAGATAGACAGGGCTGAGGAATGGCATCATCTTCCTGAGGCGAACAGAAATTCCATGTTTGCTTTCAAGTATTTATGAGAAAGAAGCCCTTTTCGTTGAAAAAGCTTCTTGTGGAGACTCATTTCAGATGGAGAGTGAAATAAACTCTCAGCTTCTGAACCCTCAGAGCCCAGATTTTGTGCCATAAAATTTTCCAGCGTGGAGGTGGCTCTGCCAGGCCCAGCATGTCTGATCCACAGCCTGCAGTCTCTCCTGGAGCTTTTTTGGTGCATCCCACAGGCTTCAGACATTGACACTTTACATCCTCTCTGCCCCTAACAAACATTGAATAGAAAGTATAGTAACCAAGAATGGCTTTAAAATACCAAACTAACTTATTAAACAGGGTATTTTTTAAAATTTCATTTTCTTCACATTATTGACGTGCCATGAAGTGGAGGAGTGAGGCAGGGGAGCACTGATAATATTTTCTCTTAAATATTTTCTTGCTTTTTACTATGTTGAAATCCAGCCAGACTTACCCAGGTTGGAAGTCCAGCCTTGCCTTGGGGAACTTCTCTGGAAGAAAACCATGCTAGAAAGAGGAAATTTTGGGTCTTGTCTTACCAGAACAACATTTCCGGGTCTGTGCAAAGCTGAGAGTCCCAGGAGAGCCTTGAACCAAAATCATTCCTCCTCACACTCCCCTTTAACTCCTCCTTTTAACTCCTAAAAGGGTGGTTGGGAGCACCTGTGTCCTGTTATCCCTGGGAAGGGAACTGCAAAACAGAGTTTTCACACAGAGCAAAGCAAGACAAACAGGTTAAAGAGAAATATTTTACTAAAAAAAAGGGCAAAGCAGGAAAACCTTGAATTCCTCTCTTTGGCTGCTGATGCTCGCGGGCTCAGCCACTAGAGGGAAATGTAAGATAAGAGAAAAGGGAACTTAACCCTTTCCCGTTGGAGCTGTACTTTCTTTCCAAAACTTCAGAGATCAGAGTTTACTGACAAAATGTATTTAGTATTTTGAAAAATGGGTTTTGGGAAGAAAGGAAAAGCTACAGGGATGGAGCAATAGGCAGAGCATTTTATCTTTGAATTCTTCTTTTTAAAGTGGAGAAAGAGAAAGCAGTTATATTACATTAACCCTGATAACACTTTAAATGGTTGCAGAGATGTTCTTAAAGCAAAGCCCTTTGGGTAACAAAATAATTTCATTTTCGAGGCAGAATTAGGACATAACCAGCTGGAGAGAATCAGTGGAGACAGCCATTCACTGCAGAGGAGAGGGAAAAGCTCTGTTTAGTGACAGGTCTTGCTCACAAGATAAGAATTGATCAAAAGGGACAAGAAATGGAATTACCTGGGTCTGCTTGAACGAGTACCTGAGGATGGCAGTGGAATGGGATTCCTGTTCTGGCTGGCTTTGCAATGAAGATGCCACATGGGATGGCCTTTCCTATCCACACCAAATCCCACTCCACAGGACCTTTCTCCTCACAACATGCAGCTTTTAATGACTTTTTAAAAGTCACTTATGGCACCAGTCTGGGAGCTTCCCATCTCTGGTGTTCCTTTGCCTTCCTGGCTTTGGCACCGCTCCCACTGCTCACCCCAAGCACCCAAGAAGGGGGTGGTGCTGAGGAGCACATTTTGGGATGCCCTCAGCAGTTTTCTGCCCCACTGCCCCCTGGATCAGTGTCAGCTTTGTTCCTGCACTGCCAGCACTGCACAGACATCCCTGGGTGTGTCAGCAGCTCGCACTGGAGACAGCTCAGGAGTTGGATTTCAGGATTTGCTCAGCAGCTCCTGAGCTTGCTGTCCCCAGGGCACATCCCAGTGCCTCAGCCCAGCCTTTCCAAGAGTCCTGCCCTCCAGCAGTGCCTTGCTGGGCGCTGATTTATCCCACAGAATTCCCGGGGCAGTGCTTGAGGCAGATCCTCATCAGCACGGAATGCAAGCAGGTAATTAAGGCTTGCCCTGGAATGCACAAAGATTTCCTGTTCAGCAGGCAGGAGCAGCTGCAGGGTTTGCTTTGACACCTTTATGGATGATCCCAGTGCTTCATTTCCATCAAATGCTCTCAGAGACTGTGAAATGAGTGCTTTAAAAGCCACAGAGATGCTCCTTTTACAGGAATTCAGGTTGTTATCTCCTGTACCCAACACCTGCCATGGGGAGGATGTTCAATATTCCCCCAGCTCCCCTTGTGGAGAAGTGGTTTGGGGTAATTTGGACTCTGATCTGGATCAGTCACAGGGGGATGTCAGATTTGTGCTGGTCCTGGAGCCCCTGAAGGTCACCAGGCCAGGTTCTTGTGTTTGCTGTGCTCCTGCCCCGTTCATGTGCAGGGGAGATGACAGCCAGGGACGTGGGAGCAGCTCTCTGCTCCAGCAGGGACTCAGCCTCTCCCCAAGGCTGCTTCTCCAGGAGCATATGCACTTTAAGGTTCTCTCACCCAATGGGGAGAGAGAGGTGAAGCTTTACTGCCTGATTTTGCCATAAAGTCACATTTTCCTCCAGAGCTCCATCAGGAGTGTGTGGGGCAAGGTAAAGACTCATTTCCATCTCTGTGCAATCCAGCCTCACAGTGCTGCTGGCAGAAAATCCAGCCTTATAAGCCTAAAAATATCATTTTCTTCCTCAAACAAGTTCAACTGGGAGATGAAATTGGGGGCTGGAGCCCAGGGGTGTTTACTTTAAAAGAGAGTTTGGAGCTTGTGGCATCTCCACAAGCCCAGGCCTCCAAGCACTGCCAGCAGTGACATCCCAGAACTTCTGCCCCAAAGCCTCTGTGCCAGCACAGCACTGGGAGCACGGTTTGATGTATAATCCTAAAGTTAATTAGGAATTTATGGACCTCTGGGATGAGCTTCATTACAAGAATTAAAAACCTAAATCTTCAGCAGGAAATTGAAGCTCTGGGAAATGGCCACTTGATAAAAATGGCTCTGTTGGTACAAAGGGAGCAGGGAATAAATCCTGAGCGCTTTTCCCTGACTGAGTGAGAAGAAAGGGAAAGATTTGGTGCCAAGCTTGGGGTCCTCCAAGACCCTACCCAGCCCTTTCTCCCCCAGGGCTGCAGCTCCTCTCCTTGGCATTGTCCCACCAAGTTTTTCAGGAGTAGTTTGTCTCATTCTCCTTTCTATTCCTCTCCAGAAAAATAGAAATAAAATATGGAAGTGTTTTCTGCTGCTCTGGATGAGACAGAGAGCATTAAAGCTGTTCTAGTGAGGAAAAAGCTGGCCAAGGACAGGTGAAACAAAGCCAGGAAGGTGACAAGTGAAGGTGCCTTTTCTCCCTTGTTCCCTGTGTTCAATGATCAATTCCTATGCTCAGTGATCAATTCCTGTGCTCAGTGATCAGTTCCTGTGATCAATCTCTCTGCTCAGTGATCAGTTCCTGTGATCAATGCCCTCTCTCCCTGATCAGTCCCTGCTCTCACTGATCAATCCCTGTGCTCAATCCCCTCTCTCACTGATCAATTCCTGGCTGTTATCCTCACTTGCAGCCCTGCAGAGTGCTCCTTACCCTGGCAGCAGTGCAGCCCAGGTGCAGCAGTGCAGCCAGGGTGCAGCAGCCCAGGTGCAGCAGTGCAGTCCTGGCAGCAGCACAGCCCTGGCCCAGCAGTGCAGCCCAGGTGCAGCAGCTCCCATGGCCCAGCAGCTCCCTGCCCTGCAAGGGGGCCCAGCTCCGAGCTGGCAGCGCTGCACTGGAGGAGCTGCACAGGAGGGGCTGCACTGGAGGAGCTGCACAGGAGGGGCTGCACTGGAGGGGCTGCACAGGAGGGGCTGCACTGGAGGAGCTGCACAGGAGGGGCTGCACAGGAGGGGCTGCACAGGAGGAGCTGCACAGGAGGGGCTGCACAGGAGGGGCTGCACAGGAGGAGCTGCACAGGAGGGGCTGCACTGGAGGGGCTGCACTGGAGGGGCTGCATGGAGTGAGCCCCAGGCCGTTCCCAGGCAGACCTGCAGCCAGCAGCTCCGTCCCCACAGGGACATTTAAGCTGCTGAAATGCCTCTCTGCTGCTGGGCCCCTGCCAAACATCACAAGCACTTTTCATGCAGAGCAGCTCAACAAAAGCGACAGGGTGAAGTGAGGGAGGCCACACATGAATGGGAATGGCTCAAGATCTAAAACCCACTTGGAGCTGTTGAATTCCCCCCAAGGAAGCAGGGAAAAGCTGCTTCTGCTTATTCTGGTTCGTTTGCTTCTGTTCTTCGGCGTTTTCCCTCAAAATCTGCATTTTGCTTTAAGGCAAAGCTGCAGAAATTGGAGGTGGTGCTGAGCAATTCCTCTGCTCCCCTTCTCCTTGGGCTCATTTCGTTTGTTTTTTGTGATCTCCTGAGCTCCTGTCAGCTCGAAGGGAGCAAAGGCATTGTCAGCTTTTCATTTCCTCACTTGGACACTCCTCTTCCAAAAGCACAGAAAGCAGCTTGGATTTTAGGGACAGAAATGGCAGAAAAGGGCAGTTATTATGTTCTGTAACATCCTCCCTCATAATCCCCTCATTCCTCACCAGCCCCTGCAGACTATTTTTCCTTGTGCTATTTGATTGAGAAAAAAAAATCTCTAAACTATTCCTAGTCACTTGAGAAAATAGCTGGCTGTGTATTTTGGGCATTGATGTAAAAGTAATGTACATTTTCCATCTCTCCATTAACCCCACCCTCATCCCAGAGCCACCCAAGGGTTGCTGCCTCTGTCCTTTCTTTCTCTGCTCTTTATGGGACATCCTGAAATTTTTATTTCTCTCAGGGCTGCTGGTTCCACTTGGAAAGCTCAATTAAAAGAGGATTTGTTCTTTTCTTGTGCCCAAGGATTTTTTTTTCCTTGGAATTTCTGTCCTCTCTAAGCCCTTTTAGCCATGCTTTGGTGAGTGCAGCCTCTGCACCCAGGAAGTTTTACACACTCCTGCAGAAGGATCATGAAACTGAAACCTGGAGCAGAGCACCAAGAAATGGCCCAGACAGAGGCTGGGGGTGATAAGTGGTGTATTATCTATCTGTGATTTTAACCTAGAAAATTCCTTCCCTATCGGAGGGAGAGGACATTTGGAAAGAACAAATGGACAGCTGTGGGAAGTGCAGGAAGGTCTCTGGAGTCAGGAGGAGATTGTGCTAATACCAAACTTTGAACTCTTCATTAATACAGGTAGTGAAAAATCTCCGTTTGAGCATCTCAGCTTGAAAAGAGCAGGAGCAATCTGTGCCTCCGTGTCCCTTTGGACACTGCAGATGTCACTCTGAACCTTGAGCAGGGATTCTGGAGATGCTCAGAGGCTCCTCCTGCCCTCCCCGTCTGCATTTGCACTGCACTGACCCTGTTTGAAGGTCACTTCCCACTCCCTGCTGGGACGGACCAACCAGGGCTATTAGAATATGCCTGAAATATCATTTCAAGCATCCTCCCTGCTCCTGCTGTTGCCTTCTGGAATAAAGCTGGAGTTAGTCAGTCCTTTCCTCCAGGGACACGAGGTGCCAGCGCAGGGAAGGTGATTTACAGAAGGCAGATGAGAAAGGTTGAATAAATGTCTCATTTAGGGCCTGATTGTGCTATTCTTACTCAGGAAGAATCATTGCTTATTCCCACCAGGACCTACTCTTGGATTAGCCTCGGCCTTAGCAGAAAAGGCCTTAAAAAGTCCTTTTTGGCAGGAAAGCTCCCCAGCAGCAGGGCCCCTCTGCAGTGCTCTGCTCAGGGCCAGGGGGGCCTGGGCTGTCCCAGCCCCTGAGAGCCCCTGCACGGGCTGGCACTTCCACAACAGAACATCTCCAGCATTCCAGAGGGAAATGAGAGGAGCTGATCAAGCTGAGAGTGCTCCTGGGTCATTACTGCAGGTGCTAAACCATGTCTGACTGCTCCAGTCAAATGATTGCTCCCATCATCTCCCACCCAAAAATCCATCACTGCTGGGGATGGATGCTGGGAATTCAGCTCCTCATTACCCTCAAATGCCTCTGCATTCAGTCAAAAGGGAAACATTTCTTCTTTTTTTTCTCTCTGGGCATGAAACTGAGGAAGTTTCTGAAGCAGCAAAGGCTGTGGCAGCAGCTCCCACAGAGCCCAGCCAGGCACACCCTCCATGGCTTTCCTGAAGCAAGGAAGCTGTGAAATCTCAGAGAAATGCAAAGCACCTTGCAGGTTCATCAAGGCCAGTGCTAATTAAGTTCATGGACCTGGAGCTTGGAGTCAGCTGGGGATGGGACAGGAAGAGACTTTACAGCTCTTTTATGGAATTGAATCAGCCCTGAGCTGGACACAATCCTGTCCCTGGGCTCTGGGATGTTCAGAGCAGTTGGACACAATCCTGTCCCTGAGCTCTGGGATGTTCAGAGCAGTTGGATGGACATATCCTGTCCCTGGGTTCTGGGATGTTCAGAGCAGTCTGACACAATCCTGTCCCTGGGCTCTGGGATGTTCAGAGCAGTCTGACACAATCCTGTCCCTGGGCTCTGGGATGTTCAGAGCAGTTGCATGGACACAATCCTGTCCCTGAGCTCTGGGATGTTCAGAGCAGTCTGACACAATCCTGTCCCTGAGCTCTGGGATGTTCAGAGCAGTTGCATGGACACAATCCTGTCCCTGAGCTCTGGGATGTTCAGAGCAGTCTGACACAATCCTGTCCCTGAGCTCTGGGATGTTCAGAGCAGTTGCATGGACACAATCCTGTCCCTGAGCTCTGGGATGTTCAGAGCAGTCTGACACAATCCTGTCCCTGAGCTCTGGGATGTTCAGAGCAGTTGGATGGACACAATCCTGTCCCTGGGCTCTGGGATGTTCAGAGCAGTTGGATGGACATATCCTGTCCCTGGGCTCTGGGATGTTCAGAGCAGTTGCATGGACACAATCCTGTCCCTGGGCTCTGGGATGTTCAGAGCAGTTGGATGGACACAATCCTGTCCCTGGGCTCTGGGATGGCCCTGCTGGAACCTGTGGGGTCCCTCCCAGCCTGACCCATCCTGGCACTCTGTGGGTAGAGGGAACCACTGATCTCCAAAATATTTTGGCCAATTGAGCAGGAAAGGCTCAAGAGAGACAGGGACCAAATTCCTAGTCAGGTGCTGAAAGGCTTTTCAATTTATCTCAGACTTAAAAAAGCCCAACAAAGCAACAAGGAAGTTTTTACAGTGTGGTTTCTTTGTTTCCTCTGCTGCTGCTCTGCTGTGACTTAAGAAGTTTTTAATCTCAGCTGCTCAGTGCTCTCAGAGCCAGGGCTGCTGCCTGTGACAACACCAGCCCATTCCCATGGAAATCCTCGTGCCTGGAGTGTGGAGCCAGTCCAAGCCTGGCAGGAACAGGGAAGGACTCACAAAGACTCTGAGAAATCCCAGGTTATTGGATTTGCTAACTCATTGCACTTTCATTTGCTAATTAACAAGCTGGAGGGAACAAGAAAAGCCACCACCAGTTGAGATTCTGACCCTCTGCTGCTCCCCTGCTGCTCTTGTTTGCTGTTTATTGGATATAATCCCAATTTCTCCCTGCTTGCTGAGCTGAATTTTGGAGTTGTGGGTCAAATTCTTTGAGCAAGGCCCATTCTGAATTATCCATCTTGCAAAATCCTTCGTGCAGGGCTGTCACTAAACATGGAATAAAATATTCCCTTCAGTCAGACTGCACCAACAATTCCCTGCCAGGAAGCAATTCTGCTTTTCTGGGAGATGGGATGCCCAAGGAACCTCAGGGGAGGCCAAAGAACACCTGGATCATTCCTTAGGGAGAAAATCTGCAGCTCAGAAAGAGCACACAGGTCACAGTTAAGAATCTTTGTGTATTAATGAGGGAATTTTAGCCCTGTTGGCATTCAGAGCTAACTGGCTCCAAGTGAACTCTGTTCCTTCCAAGCTGAGCCTTTGCTAAGCTGCATAAAACAGGCAGGAGGTGCTTTTTTCCCCCCCACTTTTTCCTTTTTTCCCCTTTTTTCCCCTCAACTGCTCTGTGCTTTGCTGTGAAATCTGACTGAGCCATCTGGACTTGTGTTTCCAAACTGCCCCTTCAGAGGAACACTCAGGCAGGTTTTGTTTTTCCAAATCCACCAGAGTTCATCCAAAAGAACAAATAAATGTGCTAGGAGGAAGCTGGACTGCACATCAGAGCAGCCCTGCTCACTGGGAAATCCCACCCAAGGACCAGAACAGCTTTTGGAAGGAGAAATCTCCCTCAGAGCTCCCTGCCAGTAAAATTAGGTGTGAGTTACTGATGGACTGAGTCACTGAGCAGACTGAGGGCTTGAAATGTTTTCCTATTCTTAGATGGAAAATGCTTTATAAATTCAGAATATTTTTTTTATTTAGGTGACAGAAGATGTTTCCATAACACTTGAAAACTGACAATGGGTTAATACAGAAATGCAAGATTTTGCTTGAAACTGAGATTAATTTCACTGCTTGGAGTGGGAAACTGCAAAGCCTTGATTTCCAACACCCAGATTCCTTGTAAAAATCCCAAGACCCATGAACAGCTTGCAAGCTGTGCAGATCCTGTTGGAACAGCTGGGATCAGTCCCTGAGCTCCTGAGCATTTTCAGTAAAACTCTGGATTTTCAAAAAGGTTCTGAATAATGGCAATGGGAAATACTTTACAGTCAAACAACAACGGTGCTGAACAAAAGTGTCCATTTCTGGAAGGAGCCCCCAGCTCTTTTTTGGAGTGGAGAGCTCTGAAATGGAGCAGTTTGGGCCAGGGAACAGGAGGAGCCTGGAGCCCTGGGTGTGCCAAGGCAAAGCCAAGAGAGGTTTTGGCTGGGAAAGGCTTCCAGGGAGAAGGTCTGGAGCAAATCCTCCAGGACTTTTTGCCTGGGGATGGTTCTGGTTGCACTTCTGGCTGTTACTGGCAAGAAATAAAATCAGGCAACAACCAAAATCAGCTGCTGCAAGCACCTTGCTGGGGTTTGGGTGCTGCAAAGAACCTTCCTGACAAAATGAGACACAGCCCTGGGGTGCTGCAAAGAACCTTCCTGACAAAATGAGACACAGCCCTGGGGTGCTGCTGGAATCTTCCCTTGCTTGGCCTCCTCTGAGGCTTCCTGGGGGCTCCCATGGCACTGGGGAGAGCTGCAAACACATCTGGAGCAATCCCTTTCCCTGCACACTCACAGGATTTCCTCAGTCTGTACTCATGGGATTTTGGGTCCCTTCCAACCCAAACCATTCCCTGACCCTGGGATATGGGACAAGCAATTGGCTACAAAAATGTGGCTTTTTGAAGCCCACTTTGGCCATGATGGAAAACAGGATATTTCACTCCTTTCCCCCCTATCCCTTCCATTTCAAAATGTTCTTCAAATGTACTTATTTCTTACTCTTCTTATTTCTTGAGTTCTAACTCTGTAAAAATGCCTCAGCAGATGAAAATTAGGCACAGGTTAATGAGACAAGCCAGAACCAAGGAATTCTAAAGACAATACAGACATAAGTGTCTACTTATTGCAGCCAGGAGTAATTTTCCTGTTTCTCTTTGATGAATTGAGGGCTTTTTCCCCTGATCACAATTGAGTATAGAATATGTTAGGTTGAAATTAGAATATATTAGCTTGCAGCACCCCCCAGTTTATTGTCAGGATGAGATTGTTAACCAGTGATTCAGATTGATGGGTTTGCAGCAGAACCTGCTGCAGAAAGGAGAGGCAGAGGGAAAAGAAGAAACAATTTTAAAGGGAAAGCATTTCTCCTCAGCAGACAACAGAGAAATTATTTAAACCATTCCCCTAATCTGGAATTTATGTTTCCTCCTAGGGCTATTAAGAAAAAAAATGACAAGAAGGATTTTAAAGGACAAGAATTGATTTTAACTCCTAAAGTTTGCCTTCAGGATGTGCCCTTCCCACAGCACACACTCAGGATTCAGCCAGACACTGCCCCGAGCCTCCTGTGACTGCCAGTCCTGAGAGAACCATTTCTGAAAGTGGATTTAGCCAAGTTTTCTTCCAGTGCCCCTCAGCTTTGTGAGTTTCTCTCTCTCCTCCCAGGGATTTTAACAATTTAATGTGGCTCTTCCCATTGAAAATGCTGATTGAAGTAAAACCTAAAAACTTCTGTAAAGTTAGGAAATATCTCCTTGCATGTCTCAGTGCGGGTTAAAAATCCATGTTCGGGGGATTTGGGGTTTTAAAGCCAGTTTAAATCTGTTTCAATGGAAAGCAGACAGATCTAGAGCAGAGCCAGCTTTGCTCCCAGGCAAGCAGCACATCAGAGCTTTGTCCATCCAGTTGCTCCCTCTCATCCCACCTCTCCAGCCCCAGGAACTCGCTCACTCCCTGTTAATGAGCTGCAGGAGGAGGGAAAATCAGCCTTAGCCAAACAACAAACATCTGCGCTGCTCGTGGCCTCAGCAATTCTCACCAGAACCAGCCACTAACAGTTCCCAGAAGAATAAGATTTACAATGTTTTTCTTCCTAATGGTTTTTTTTCTTTCCCATCTAAAACTTGTGTTAATGGATTAAAACCTAATAAATAAATTCTCCTGGAAGTGATGATTAATCAGTTACGAGTTACCCAGAACTTTTGGTGGAGCAACATTTGCTGAAGGGAAAGGGCCTCAAAATCCTGTGTTTGAGCTGAGCCCTGCTGCTGGACCTGCTACCAGAGGCTCCTTTGGCAGAACCCCCATGCAGGTTAAAATTCCAGCTGCAGGAGAGCTGCAGGGCTCCGGGAACACAGAAAAATTGAATTATCCAGGCTGGAAAAACCCTCCAGGATCACTGAGCCCCAGCTGTGCCCAATGCCCGCCTTGTCCCCAGCCCAGAGCACCGAGTGCCACCTCCAGGAGCTCCTGGGCACCTCCAGGGATGGGATCCAACCCTCCTGATTTGCTTTATGGGATAAACTCTGAGAATTCCCCCCTGTTTTCCATTCAGGAGTCAGAGTAGCTCCGTATTTTCTGCTTTGAAATGTTTTGCTGTTATACAGCTAAATATGTCCACTGAACACAGGAATTACTTTGAACAACAGAAACATTGAATCACTTAAATGATAAAAATGCACTTTTCTGTCACTCTCCTCACTGCACTGAAATTAGAGTTGGAAAGAACTTTAAAGCCAAGGAGTTTCTCTCCTTTACAAATGAAGTCTCTTGGCCTTGCAAGACATTTCCCTGACTTATATTTACTGCTGGTTTATCCCAAAGGAGATAAAGGTGTCATAAATTACAGAGTCCCAGCACTTAGTCTGGAGGATAATTGGTGAAGTCTCCTGTGTCAGGAAGATTTTCCCAGCCCTGTCACCAAAATGTCTGTGGGATTAATCATCAATCATTAATCATTAATCAGCACAGAAATACCAGAAATAGAAACACACCAAGCTTTGCCTCCTTTTTTCACTCTTTCTGTTGATAATGCAAAGTAATTGACATTAAACTGTTTGACAGACACTGATTGTCCCTTGGGGTTGTTATGGATCAGTGCTCCCAGGTCTAAGGCAATCCTGGCTCTCTCAGGAGAGACTTCCAGAGTCCCCACCCCACTGGTTTTCAGAACTTTTTATGGTTTGTTTTACACTCTGGGACACCTTCCACTATCCCAGGGTGCTCCAAGCCCCATCCAGCCTGGCCTTGGGCACTTCCAGGGATGGAAAATGCTCAAAGAAATGCAAAGCAGTGCTCATTAGGTTTGCAAATCTCAGCCAGGAGCACTCCCCACACTTCCCAGTTTCCCTGGATTTGACCTTGGGCTCGCCCATCCCACAGGAGTTCATCCATCTTTTTATGGCTCCCCTTGGGGAGGGGGATGGAGCTGAGCAGGAACAATCTGGAATTCTCCAGGAGAAATCCTGCTCTGACTCCAGGCCCTCAGTCTGGGGCCATTCCCAGCTCAGTCCCCAACACTCCCAGTGCTGCCAGTCCGTGCCCCAGGTTTTGGGAATGGGACCAGTCAGCTCCTTTTACTGGGCGTTCTGGGCTCTCCCTTTCAGTGCTTTGACCTGGGAGTGCTCAAACCTGACACTGAAATAATTCCTGTGATGATGGTGGAGAGCACAGCCCCACAGTGGGAGGAGTTTTAAATAACTTTTCTGTTGGTTTAAGGTACAGACACACTGCCCAACATAAATGACAGATATTGGCACGTTATTGCAAACATGGCACAGGTAGTTTTTGGTATAAAATGTAAACACCACCCTGAGGACAGACAGAATGCCATGGCTGAGCTGCTGGACAGAGCTCAGCAGGGCAGAGAAAGAATGTTCTAGATAAGGGAAAATAAACAACCTTGAGAAGGTGATTCTACACATCCAGACTCCTTTGGCTGCACGGGCTGGGCAATGAGGACTTTTACACTTTTGGGGTCATCCCAACACCACTGACCCCAAATCATCCCAGCCTGCCCTGGCACAGAGCCCTGGGAGCTGCCCATGGTCGGGGCTTGGTTCCTGTGCTCCCCAGCCCGCAGGGCACAGGTGATGCCACCTGAGCACAGGGTCCTGAGCGTGGATATCCTCAGTTCAGTCAGAGAGAAAAAGAGAAAGATCTCTGCCAGGCTAAGCCTGGGGAAAAGTCCAAGAGGAATGTAAACAATCTATTATCTTGCTTTCTGTTCGTATTATTTATAGAAATGTTCTACCACGCTGACCTAAGTCCATTGTACCAATCAGCTGAAATGGTTTTCCTTTAAGACCAGTGGAATTAATGCTCATGATGTTCTCTATAAAACAGAGAAGGGCTTTTGAATAAACACTCCATTTACCTTCTGAAATCGTGCGAGTCATTTCGCCTGTCCCTGCCTCAACAGCTCCACCTGAGCTCTCCCAGTGGCTCCCTGCAAAATGCCAGCAGAACAGCTCAGCTCCAGGCTGGAACTGCAGCCTAATGCATCCCGAGAAATGATCTCCTTTAAAGGTTCATATTCCCCCTGCTAATTGAAGAGCAGGCACTGGAAATAAACAGGTAATTGGTTCTGGCTGTAAATGATTTATTGGGCATTGTGATAAACAGCACAGCTCTTTCTGTGCTCAGCCCACGGCTCCCCTCACCCTGCTGCTCCTGCCAGGATAATTGGCCTTGCTTGCAAATCTATTTGGATTGTACAAGATTATCTGTTAATGCTGGGAGATGAAATGGCATAAAATGAGAGGTGCTGTCAGGAACACTTGGAAGTGTAGCAGTGGTGCAGCTGTAAACACCAGACATTGCCTTGAAGGGGAAGTCTGGAATTTTAGGATTTTTATTGATCCTAAATGCTTCCCCGTGGTTTCAAGTGCAGTGTTATGTCTCAGCAAAGGGTTTCACCCCAAATCACTTCGGCTCCTCCAGACTGTGCCAGGAAATGGCCACGGGATTACCTGGATCAAGGTGGGCCACAGAGCACATTCAGACATCCAGGAACAGAAATGTTCCCTCAGAACAGCTCCCCGTTTGTGAATTGCTGCTTTCAGCTGCACCATTCTGTGCTCTCTTCAGAAATCAGACAGGAGAGATGAAAATCTGTCCTGGCTCCAGAATGCTCCCAGGAAATGTCTTTGCAGCTGGGGAACTGCAGCATTATCTGCTGCATTCAGGGTGGCTCTTTCCAAGAGACACTCGACTTCAGCTCTGGAGAAAGGCACATTGATTGAGGAGAGAAAAGAAAGGGGAAATATGTTTAGAGGATTATCCAGGGCCTTTTTCACTCATCTTCCTGTGTGTTTTCATGAGATCCCAGTAGAGGACTGGGAACCAGGGCACAGGGCGACAGGAGGGGCCCAGCCAGCCCAGAGGGGAATATCCAAGAGGAGACTGAGAGTCTGCACTGGCAATATTCCATAAATACCCTCTGCCACAGAAATCCCAGCGACCACCCCGACCTGAGGGAGCCAGAGGATGTCTGAACATGTTCTCCCACGTGCTGCCTGCCCACGACTCTCCAGAGCAGTTTTCCAGCTGTCCTGACCCTTTCCTGTTGTGCAACTCCAGCTAAAAGATCAGGAATTACTGTTGGGGAAGAGCAGAAAGTCACAGATGCTGTTAGGAATTGGGAATTCTGGGCAGAGCACCCACAAGCCCCGACTCTGGTGGAGCATTCCTGGTTTCTCAGCCCAATAAAGAATATTTTCAGCTGAATTATTTCATGGGGAAACATGAATACAAATGTGCCACCAGCCAGGGAAGCAGATGGATTTGGTGACAGTTCTACAGCTGGAAAGGAGTGTCCTGGAACCCAACATTTCTGCAGTTTTTTCCAATTATTTATAGAAAACTGCAGGCTTGCACCTGGAAAATCACCAAAGCTGCAACACAACTTTATCACTAAGCTATCTTTTTTTCCTTCTCATTTTTAGACTAGATTTCAGGACGTAGATCAATCCCAGGAAATGAAATCCTTCCGTGTCCCCCAAAAGATGAAGCAAGAGTTCTCACGGCACAGCTCCACCCCCAGGGAATAAAATCTGTATTTATCCTGGGGGCTCATGCCCACGGAGCCTCTTCCTGCCCTGCTGATATCCCCAAAAGAGGCACCAACTGTGGTTATTTTTCATGGGCTGAATCACACAACTCCAATCATCTCTTCTTTCTCTGCCAGTTTGAGGGGAAAAAAGCCCCAAGGCCATCTATCCCTAACCACTGTGATCATCATGCAGTTCCAAATTAGTGCATCAAAAGCCAATAAAAGGACATGAACAAGACAGAATGCCAGCCCAGAAAACCATAAATCCATGAAAAATAGCACTGCTCAACAGCTGGCCAGGTTTAATTTTCAAATAAACAGGAGAACATGTCACCTCTTGTTCTGCTTAGCATTGATTTAATGCTTGAGTTTTCATTTAGATCACTTCATTTCCAGAACTTTTAGGTCTATCAGAGCTCAAGCAATCCTGGGGCTCAGCTCAGCCAGGGATTGATCTGGGGCCACTCTACAAAACAGATTGAGATTGATTGATTGATTGATTGATTATTGATTGATTGATTGGGCCCTGCCCGCTGCACACACTAATGCTGGACCATTTAAAGCTCATAAGGCTTTCTGTTGGGATTCATTGATTTCACAGGGTAATAAAAGGTAATAAAATCATGGCTGGGTGTTCAGCCAAGAGCAGGGAACTGATGGAAGGAAAGAGAGACTGAAATCATGTCAGAGTGGGAAGTGAGGAGTTCCTGTTCCTGCTCAGATTGTCCTCAGCTGCCCCTTTCCTTCCAGTGCTAAAATGTGGGAATTGTCTTCCATTTGTGGTCTGGCAGCATTTGCATCTTACAAATGACATGGAACATGAAAAAACAACCACAAAATAACCACCATGAAACAGCAGTCACTCTCTCCTCAGCATTCCCCAGGACTTGACAGGATCTGGATGTTGGAGAATATTCCCAATTCCATACCAAACAGGTGAATCTGGAATACCAACCCTGGACGTGTGAAGTTTGGGAAAGCTTCCAGCTCTCTCTCTGCTGGAATCTATGGGATTGTTCTGGCTCAGGGACCCTGAACCAAAGCCTCTCTTGTGCTCAGGCTGGGGGGTCAGGGTTGATTTCAGAGCTGTTGAGCCCCTGCTGTGCTCCTCAAGGCCTCCTTGGAAGGGGATGTCCTCTCCCTGCAGCTCTCCACAACCTCCTGCCCCAATTCCAGCTTCCCACCCACCTATGTTTGGAACGACCACTCCAAATTCCACCAAATTACTTTAAAGGAACTGATAAATGGTCAGGGAGGAAAGCATTTCTGCTCTGGGCTCCAGCCTGGAAACTCTTCTGCTTTTCCTGCTACAGCTCTGATTTCTGCCCCAGCAGCCCCTGGCTCCTCGATTGCCTCTCCCACCAAACGTTTCCTGTTCAGAGTTTGGGTCGTGCTGAAAAGAGTCTCTTCCACAACACTTCTGCTGCTTGGAGTTCATTGGAAATTGAACTCATTCCCAATTAGACAGTCCCTGCAACTCCAATTAAACTGTTAATTGATGTCACTGCCCTCAAATTACCAGCTACAAATAAAAAGGCAGAATACAGGAGATTCGGATTTAATAAAAAATAGCAGCAGGTTTTCATTTCCAGCCTGGTGTTTGTATCCTTTCAGGACAACTTTACTGCCCTGGCTGAGTGCCCCAAGAATAGATGCCCTGATTTATTTTACTAATGATCCCATTGTCTTGGTGTGCTCTGAAATTGGGATACTTTCTCAAGCAAAGGCTGAACAACCAAGTATTAACAGGACTCCTGAGCCTGCCTGAGATGCTGGAGCTGGAATTCCTCAAAGTCTGAAAAAAAGGAATGTTCCTCAACTTTTCCTCTACAAAAACCCCACTTTAAAGGAAAAAAAAATTATCACTTGTCTTGTGCCAGTAAAATTAATTTTCTTGTCTAGTTTATCAGGTTGATTTTTGCCCATCCTGTTTCTCTGTGGCTGCACACTCAGGAGTGGAGGGAAAACCAAGAACGAGGTGGACAATGGATATGGATCATAAAGAAAGGTCCAGGATGGTGAATACCCCCTTAATTACAGATATGTGCTTTTAAATTAAGTTTATAGTGAACACTGAGGTTAATTCAGCACATGGACTTTAGCTGGGCCTCGGGGTGGGCACAAATAACTCAGGATCCTGCTGGGAATGTGCCTGGAGAGCCTGGAGCAAAGGCACTGCCCTGGTTCCCAGCACGGGCTGGGGCAAAGCTCTGCTCTCCCACCCTGGCGTGGCCTCTCCAGCCCTGGGAGTGCAGCTCTCTCCCTCAAAAGAGGATATTTAATTATAGCTGGGTATTTTAAGTCCAGGAGGGAGGAAGGAGGGCAGAAGCAAAGAGCTTGAAAGATAAAACAATGCCCTTTTGTTTATGTTTTTAATATGGGAATTCTCCTGCCTTGCTCTGAGTAACTCTGATTTAAAGGGACATCTGGATGTAAAACAAACAAGGAAAAAGGATCTGGGGAGCAAACACTGGGAAAATGGGAGAGATGCTGACTAATGGGAGCTTCTCCAAGGACTGTCAGAGGCAGGGAGCTGGTCCCAGTGGGACACACGGGAGCTGAGGTGGCACTGCTGAATTATTCAGGGAATTGTTTGGAGACCAGTGGATGAAAACAGGAATGGGATTAAACAAGTGCTGGCGGGGAGCTGCTGCTGACCACAGGCACGGAGGGGTGGTCTGGGAAGGACAAAACATTTTCATTTTCCATGGAAATGTGCCCTATTCCAGGTGCTCCCTGCTCCACAACATCCACCCTGCACAGGGAGGGCACAAAACCCTGCCCTGGGGCTGGGATTGCTTTTGGGAGCTCACACTGAACATTTTAACTTCAACATCTGTAAGTTGCCATTAATGGAAATGATGGATCACAATTAGAGTGGGAATTACACAAAGTTCATGTTGCCTTTCTCTTTTCTAATGAAATTATTGGGACCAATTGGCTGTACAAGACCTTCCTTAATCATCTCACCCACCTCACAACAGAGATTCTCTGCTGGAACCCACTAAACTCTCCCTGCCTTTGGATCCTGCTCCATAAATTGCAGGAGCTGACAATAAATAAGTTTCAAAGTGATAAAAATGGGCACAAACCTGCAGCAATGGGGAGTTACAGGCTGGGAACACAACACAGATTATTTCACAATAGAGTTGCTGTTGCAGAACCATAAAATTATTATTAAAATTTTATCTGGGTGCCTTTTTTCTCCTTTCACCTCTGCTACAAAAGCATCAGAAGCAGATGCAATAAACAGGATGAATATTTATCCCCTTAGTTCCTTTATCAATACCTGGACATCAGCCTTTTCTAATAAAACTACAATACAAATGTGATGAAATCCCAAGATATGAAATGATGGAGACAGTGATTGCCGTGTGCACAATGCTGGGCCAGATAAGAACTTAAGGTCTCAGAACTTCAACCTGAATTCTATCCAGAATTAATTTCCTTTAATGACATTCAATCACATTCTCAGCAGCTCCAGTTGGGTTTCTCTATGGTTGGGAGGCTCTGATAATCAGTTTATAAACAGCTCTTGTACTCAGAGAGTGAAAATGGGCAGCTTCCCATCCTGATAACAGCAAAGACCTGAAGTTGCCCATCAGGGTTTTTATATTTCTATTATTTATCAGCTCCAGGAGCTGATGAATTCCCTTGAAGGGGAGCAGCCCGTTCCACAACTCAGCTGGATGTGCAAAGCCCAGCTCAGTGCAGCTCCCTGGACTGGGCCATGCCCATCCAACATTCCCCAGAATCTCCTCCAAGGTTTGGGGCTGGAATCGGTGCAGGAGCAGAACCTGGGATCTGAGCAAAGCCAGGCTGGGGCTGGGAGGCACCAGAGCCCTGCTGGGAGCAGCTCATCCCTGCCCCTGGAATCTCAGGAAGGAAATGAAGGAATGTCCAGGTTTTGACAGAGCTCCCTGGGCCTGGCTTAGAGGAGGGGACAGACAGGGAAGTGCAGCCTAAGGAGAGCAAAGTGTCCCTTGGAAAAGCCTCCTGAGAAAGCTGCTCCAGCTCCCTGCTCCAGCCCCACTCCTTATTATTCTATGGAATTTGCTGCCCAAAATAACCCTAAAAGGGTCAGAGGCCAAGGCAGGGTCCCTCTGAGCTCACTTGTTCACAAACCCCCACAAACGTGCACATCACCCTCCAGGCCCTGAACTCACATCTGCACAAGAAAATCCACTTGTCTGACCTCACAATAAACACAAGATGTTTTGCTGCTTAATTTAACTGCCTGCCTCTTCCCTTCTGCCTCCTGTAAACACAGATTTAAATTTAGAACAAGGGTGACAGATCAGGCTGGAGAGGAGGGAGGTTCCACGTCTCGTTCTCAACTTTGCCTCACGTAGTTCTGCCAAGAGCCAGCTGCTCTGAGCATAAATTTGGGATGCAGGGAGCACTAACCCAGAGTGAAGTGTCCCTGCAGACACGTGGACACCTCCCTGCACCGAGGAGAGGGACTGAAGCGCTCCACAAAGTGCTCATGGAATATTGGATTTCCCTGAGGAGAGCTGGGAAAGCTCAGCTGAAGTCCCAGGGGCGAGTGTGGCACAAGTGCCTCTGCCACAGCCTTTGTGTTTGCAGCACACCCTTGCCTAAAAAAAGCAATAAAGGAGGCACAGCAAATACCCAAATTGTGGATTTTGAAACGATCTGGATGGAAAAGGAGCCTTTTCTCAGGCTGTCTCTTCCAGAAAGATCATTTTACACCTGCTCAGCAGGGTTGGGCTCTGGGCTCTTGGATTTCCCTTCCAGCCTAAAGGATTGTGTGGCTGTGGCCAAGCAGCAGCAGCTCCACGTTGTCCTGAGCCAAGGACATGTTCTGGTCACGTTTTGTTTCCTCTCGCTGCTGGGAAGAGGAAAGGAAGTTTTCCACAGGGAATCTGTGAGTGGTGCCATTTGTCCCCTGATCAGGTCTGGAGCAGCACCACCGAAATGAAATTAAAGAATATCGGAGTTCTGAGATGTGAAATTCAGTTCAGGATTTGAGTCAGATTTGATCTTCAAAAACAAAATGGAAAAAAAGTTGTACTTTCTGAAATATAGCTTATATTTATAACGCTCATCCCATTGGGATGGGACACTGGCCAAAGCATTTTCCTGTTGCCTCAGAGACAGAAACAGAGAAGTGGAGTTAAATCCCTGTAATATCCACGGAATTATTTTATTTCTTAGTTCCTTAAAACAATCTTGAACTACTTAACCCTGAAAAGCCTCTGAAAATAGCTGGAAAATATGCCTGCATACTTTGACAATGCAATTTGTTTCTATTTAAAAGATGCCATTAATAATGCTCCTAATTGATTAACTATCAGGTCAAATGAAGGAACTAAATTTTTTTTGAGTATTTCAGTTTTGACAACATCAATTAGCAAAAAATGCAGTATTTCTAAGAAGTAGTTAAAAAATAATTTTGACAACAATTCATTCATTAGCACAGATTGCCTTCATCAAATTAATGCAGGGGTGGGTCTGTACCAGTGGGTTATTTTAAGTTAAATGCCCATCATGCACAAAATTCCAGCATAAAGGTTATTTCCAGCCTTTCCCAATATCCAGATTAATACAGAATTTTCCCAGAAATATTTAAAGCATGTCAAAAACAGCAGGATATACTTTGCCTTTATCCAAAACACTTTATAACTGTCGGGGCAAATACTCAAAGTCACTCTGAGAACTCAAGGGGAAAAATCTTTCCCTGCTGTAACAGTGGGTGAAAAACCTTCCTGCTCCAGGGGAAAGGAAATTCTTCCCAAATGAAGGGAGGCAGCTGGGGACAAGGGCAGGGACACAGAGAGGTTTTGGCTCAGCATTTCCTAGAAAACAGCACCCAGAAACAACTTTTGGTGCATCCAAAGGCACCAGTGGGGCCGGGAGAGCAGGAAAACCCTGGGGGTTCACACAGAGCTCAGCTGAGATTCTGCAAACACAATTCCCACAATTCCCAGTGGGAATTTGGTGCCAGGGAAGTTTTTTGAAAATGTGGAATCCAGTATAATAACCATCCTCAAAACCTTTTTGATACAAGGCCTTCTTCTCAGCCACAAATCAGATACTGCAGAGAGATGAGCCTGCCCAGGAGGAGCCCCACTGTTTAAAGCAGCAGCCCAAGCCCCAGGAGTGGCATCCCTGTGCATGCCAGGCACATCTGGGGGTGCCTCTGCGGGGGGATCCAGCCCAGCTGGGGCTGGGAGGAAGCTCAGCCTGTCCCATGTGTCCCAGATTGAAAAGCAAGATGTATTCCTGTGCTAGGCACTTTTTTTTTCCCTTTCAGGATCTTTTATAGAGGAGCATAGAGGAAAGAAAGAGAAAACCATTTCTGTTTCTGCTCCTTGTTTTCCCAAGTGGAATGTGCTTGGAGAATTGTTTACCTGGGGTGATTGCTTGGTTGGATTCTGGTGAGGATTGTTTGAGCCTGATGGAGTCAGTCAGATATGGTAGTTAGAAAAAGTAGGTTTGTAGTTTTAATATCTCCCTTAAATAGTATATGAATGTATTATAGCATAGTTATAATAAAGAAATCATTCAGCCTTCTGAGCTGGAGTCAGACATCAGCATTTCTTCCCCCCAGGCTCACCTGCAGTTACAATATATTCCATTTGCCATCTGTAGCAGTTGTCTTGTGTTAATTGAGCAGTTTTTCCTTATCTCTTCCACAACCAGTCCTCCCTCGGGGAGACATCTGCTGATAATGGGCCACTGAATGTCACTGCTAGGAGCCAGAACAGCCCACTGGGAGATGCTCTGCCCAGAGGGAGGAGCCAAGCATTCCCACCTGGATAGAATCTGGAGTTTCTGGAACAGCAGCACAGCTTTTTCTGCACTGGATTTCCCAGAAGAACAGCTGCCTCTTCAAAAAAAGACTTCACCGTTTCCTGCAGGATCACTGCTCCAACACAACCACAGCTGCCACTCCAGGAGCACTGCAGCCACAATTCCCAATTGTCCTGCTGCCAGCACCCTGCCCAACAGGGTGTCAGGTTGTGTTCCGACTGTCAGTGTTGTTTTGGTTCACTGCATTGTTTATTTTATCTATTTTCTTCCCTAATAAAGAACTGTTATTCCTGCTCCCCTATTTTTGCCTGAGAGCCCCCCTTAATTTCAAATTTATAATAATTCTGAGAGAAGAGGTGTACATTTTTCCATTCCAGGGGAGGATCCTGCCTTCCTTAGCAGACACCTGGCTTTCCAAACCTAGACACCCGTGCCATGCCGTGCCATGCTGTGCCATGCCGTGCCATGCCACCCCTCAGGGCAGCAGCCCTGGATTCTCAGAGCAGCTCCCAGGGCTGTGCCTGCTCGGGGGGATTCTCCCTCCTCTCTGGGCAAATTTCTGGTTTAAAGGCCAGGTTTGTGGGGTTTTGGCATCTGCTTGTGCCAGGAGCAGGGAAAACACAGCTCTGGCAGGGCAGAGCAATGCCATGGCTGCAGCTGTGCCTTACCTGGGGCTGAAGGCTCTTCTCGATCCAGTCCTTGGCTGATCCAGATTTATCCATGCCAGGAGACCTGGAAATGCAGACATCCATCAGCTGAGCAGCCCTTAATGAGTGGGCAGCCCCTTTTCATTAATGTCATACTAATTATTTTAATAGTCTTTAATTAATGTGATATTAATAGGAAAACCAGCAACCTGATTTGCAGAAGGAAATCCAAAGAAAGCCCAACGGGCTTGTGCATATAAATAATGTCATATTTTACAGCCTGCTTGGCCCCTGAAGGTTGAAATTTAAAAAGGGGAGAGCTCTGTGCAGTATTCCCAAACTGAGGGGGATTCCAGCCCTGGCTGTAAGAGACTTACTTTTATTTTATGCTCCCCCTGTGCTGAAAATCCCCAGGTTAACCCAAAGAACAAAGGCAAAGATTCACGAAAACAAACCAAATAAGCTCTTATCAGAAGAGCAAGTCAAGAAACAGTTCCAGTGTCTGGCAGGTTCATTTCAACCCCAGTTTTTTTTGAGTTTTTTACTTCATTAGACAAGAGAGAAGCAGAGTAAATGGTGTGTAAATTAAATAAATTTATTTTAGAAAATTAATTACAAAAATGGCTTTCAAATGGGACTAGGGGTAGGTGGAGGATTATCTGATGGAGACAAAGGAGACAAAAGCACTGGAATCATTAATGAGTCCCCTTAGATTTCATTAAATTAAGACTGTGAACAAATACGTCAAGAAGAATGCAGAGATTTTGGCTTTTGGCCCGGGAATTTTCCTGGGGGCTTTCCTCCAAGGCCAGATTTGTGCCTCTCTTGTGGTGTGTAAACATCTCAAAGTCAAGATTTCTGGTGACTTTACATCCCAACACTTCCTACCAAATAAAGAACTAGCTGGTGTGCAGCTGATGAAATGACAAAGCCTTGGCACTTCTGTTTGTGCCTGAAGTCAGCAGAAAATACTGGAGATATCAGAGGGAGGATGAAGGAGGGGGGGTTGTTCTGCTCCAGAGTGAAGCAGGAATTTCTGGTGACTCCTTTTCCCAGGGCCAGATTCCCTCCATCCCACCCTCTGCCTCTCACAGCTGTGGAACAGCTCCACTGGGGGCTCTGTACAAACTCCTTGGGTACAGATTCCCTCAGAAAAGTTGGAAATTTGGAATATCAATCAGATCAGACACTCCTGTGCCAGCCCAGAGCAGTTCATGGGATTTTATCCTGAGCACAACTGCCCAGACTGGAGGGAACTCAAGGCTGCAAACACCAACTCCTCATTAATGGCCCTTGATGAAGCACCAGATCCCTCAGAAGCTGCTTCAGGATCCCATAACTCTCCCTAATAGCATTATTTGCAATTCTTCACTCCTTGATCCTTTATTTATTACACAATTGAGGAAGGAAAAAACAATATTTTATGTGAGCCAAAGGTCACACGAGTTGAGCTGGCCTCAGAGGCAGAGCCTGAGCTCAGATTTCTGCCACACTTGTGCACAGTGAATCAGCCCACTTGGATTTATTTCCCAGAGAACACTTTCAGTCTGACAGGGCAGCCCAGGGGGTGGGGAGGGAGAACATTTGGTTCTAAAAATAGGTTTTTAATGGGCCATGAGCTGATAAAACTCTCCTGCTACAACAGAGAAAGGTGCAAGAAATCTTAATACAAACAACTTCCTTCTTCCCAAGGTAATTTATACCATAAAGCACAAGGGTCAGCTGCTTCTTCAAGCCTGTACCAATTTTTTTAGTCTGATGATATCATTCTTAATATCAGATGTATTAATATAAATCAAGTCTTTGGATGTCGTAGCTGAATGTGCTAAAACTGGGAGGCAGCTGTGGGGAATTAAACAACCCATCCCATCCAACCCTTTTCCATGAGATAACCGGAATAAAATGTGCACAATTCTCTCCTTTTATCAAAACCAGCAACACCAGGAGCTTGTTTGCAGTGCTGGGTTTAATTCTGAGCCAGGTGTGAGCTCCCAGAAAAGGAGAGGGGGGAACCCTTCAGCTCCCCTGGGCTCTGAGTGATGCCGTGGGGGATGAACATCCCCAGCCCTCCCCACATCCCCAGATCTTCCTGGAGAGCTTCTCCTGCTTCTCCTGCCTTGGAAAAGCTCCCCCAGGCTGCCCTAAACGAGAGTCATTCAGGCTCAGTGAAATTCAGAAGTGTTGGCAGCTCCCGGGCTTCAGATTTAACCTGGAAATTTTTGGAGCTGCAGCTTTGGAGGTGCCAGGAAAGGGTTTGGGGTCTGGACCTTCAGTGGCACATCCATTCCTCCTCAGCAGCTCCCAAAATCCCAACCCAGGGACCCCAAAGAGCTCCTCAGGCCTGAGGCAGGCAGGGAGGAAGAGGGGCAGCTTCTCTTGGGTTGTTTTGTTTTAATTAGAAACGGCCTAATGAGGTGGCAGAGCTTTCCATGCCACCGTCTGGCACCACTTGGCATCTCTAAAAATCAATGCAAACCACAACAGCAATTTCAAAATGCTCCCTTTGCACAGGCATTTCCATGGAAAGTGCTCAAATGTGAGGTTCTTACCCTGCACTTCTGCAAACAGTTCAAGGTACGAGCAGATCAATCAATAGAATTTCTGCAGCTCACTTTGTGCTCACACAGCAGCTTTTTTTTTTTATCTCCAAAATGAGTGTTCTTTCCCTTCATTGATTGTTTTGGGGCAGCAATCTGGAAAATCTGGAATATTCTCAGTGCTGCTTTGCCAACAAGCACAACTAGAGTTGGTTTATGCCTCCACCTTTGATCCACATCTGCAGATCAATTTTTGGGTTTGTTCTGGTGCCCAGGGGAGCAGCGACCCCAGGCCAGGGCAGAGCCTTCCACGGAGTAAATCTGGATATTTAAAGGGCTTCTGGTCCATAATGGACCACAGGGATGGTTGGGAAAGGGAAGAAAATGGGAAGAATTAAACCAGAATTAATTAGTGCGACACCCCACATTGAAATACAGAAATTTTATGAGCAGATTTCTAAATCAGGTGGAGCTGGGGTTTGGAAAATGAGATTGTGACATTGAAGCTGTTGGTGAATTAAGCTGTAGCTTTGTGGAAGTGTTAAGAAGTTGCAGCAATATTTTAATCTGCAGTAATTTTCCTTCCCAGCATCAGGAGCTGCAGCTCAGGCTCAGTTGGCACCTGGGGGCATTTGCCTTGATGGAGTCACTACATTTGGATTGATTTTTTTTTTCCTTGCAAATTTTCCACCAAAATTGATTTAATCATTTAGAGTACTGTGCATTTTAAAAAACTTGCATTTTCTGGTCAGCTACATCACTCAGAGCAGTTCTTTCTCAACCAGGAAAATAAAACAATTTTCTCAATCAGGAAAATAAGAACAATTTAGTCGATAATATCTTTATATCTAACACTGCTTAATACGAAATTTCAAAAAGAGTCAAAGCAAAAAAAATCCTCCATGTTTGGTTTGTTTTTTTTTTTCCATTGGTTTGGTGCCTTTAGTTCATTTTGTGAATTTCCTGGGTTCTGAACTCATTTTTCAGAGCATGTGTTTGGCTTAGTTAATGGCAATGCTCAGTAATTAGCACAAAGTGTCCCTGGCTTTTGGGACCCAGTTAGTGACAAGTTATGAGAAGCATTTCCCCTGTGAAATGTTCTGTGTTATCGCTCTAAATGCTGCATCAGTACTCTCAAACAAGATCAATCTCAGTTCAAGGCATGATATTAAAATAATGAAATAAAGCCAGATAATGTTTAAAGATCCCTCATGCCAAGAGTTTTTCAAATCCCCAGGAACTGATGCATCGTCGTTGTCCATATTTTGTTGTTATATTCCATTAATAAGGAGAGAAATTGCAGTTCACGTTCCCATGTAATTGTAATTCTGAGATAGGAACTGCTTTTCCTTGCAGACTGAGCTGAAATAATTGAGCTGATTCCACATAGGCTGGGCTTTTGCAGGCTGGAAATGGTGGTTTTTTACTTTATCTCCTCTGCCTGGTAGGGTGAAAACTGCTGCTCACTGATAGCAAACAAGAGAAGCCTCAGAGAGAAACCTCTCCATTTATATCCCACATTATCTGACATCAACCAGCATTATCCCTTCTGGATTTCACCTGGAAAATGCATAATAAATCAAAATTTCCAAGCTGGCTTTTGGCACTGAGTAGATAATTCTGTGTATTTGAGCAAACATAGAGTCAACTCTCTGGGCATGGTTGGGTCTGGGCGTTTCCATCCGGGGGGCACTGGGAATGCAGCAGGTTCTAAATCTGGCTGAGTTTTGCTGAGCTGGACCAGATCAGCTCCTGGGCAGGTGTGAGAGCTGGAGATGGAGCTCCTGGGCCACTGGCAGGACAGGGAGCCACGAGCCACAAGTGAGACCCCACTAAACCCCCTGAGCGACACGAAAATTTCATCTTCTCACCTGCCTGAGTCCCACATCTCTGCAAGCAGAGAGCACCAAGGAGCCCCAGCACAGCTGAGTTACCCCAAACCAGCGACCACCAGGCACTGGATAAACTCATTTATCCCCAGAATTCCCACACAGCTCCCAGGATAAAAATCCCCCTGCTAAACAGGAATGCCCAGATGTTCATCTCCCTTCTGACAGCACAGGAATATCCTGGCTGTGCTCTGCTCTTGGGGCTCCTGTGCCTGGCTGTGAGGAGCAGGGAATCCCAGGGCAGGATGAGTTTGTGGGAAGGAAAAGGAGAGGCTGCCAGGCTTGGAGGGTTTCTTGCACAGTGTGAGGTAACAGCAGCTTCCAAAGCAATTTGCATCACTTAAAAACCAATTTGTGTTTTAAACAGAGCCTTGCCCTGCCTTGCTGGAGGTGGCTGGGACTCGGCTGGGGCAGCTCCTCTGAAGTTGCTTCACTCAAGTACATCTTGTCTCTACTCTATGCCAGTGACACCAAAATATTCCCTCCCTTTTCCTATGTCCAGCTGTCACTCACTCCAAATGACACTGTTGTTAGTCCAGTTGTCAAGGATTTACAAGGGCAATACCAAAAAAGGGATTTGGGTTGGAAAAAAATATGTTATGTGCTCTTGGAACTACATATAAGTGGTGACCTCATGACTTAAAATACAGACTCTGAGAGCTCAGGATTTATCTGAAGGAGCTGTGAGATTACATACACTTTTGGTTAATCCACAGCTCCTTAATTCCACAAATTCCTAGTGCAAGGAACCAAAGCAAATAGTGAGAGGGCAGCTTTCCATGACACTTATTAAAAAAAAAAAATCCAAATAATCCTCTCAAACAATCAAATAACCCCAAAGACTGGGAAAAAGCATTGCAGAGTGTCCCTGGAGGCAGCTGAAGGCAGGTGGGGATGGCACACACGGGAGGAGCAGGGCAGATCCCCTGGCTCTGGCTGAGCTGGGCTGGGGAGGTCTCAGCCCTGGCTGAAACAGCCCCTGGCTCCCACCCAACCTCATCCCACATCCAAACCTTTCATGCCTTGACCTGTCAACGCTGACCGAGGTTCTCTTTTTGCACTTTGCGTTGTTCAGCCCCTCTGAAGCCTCTGGCTGCTCACAGACAATCTGGGCACAGACACCTTTTTCTTTGCGCTTGCTTGGGGCTCTTGGATTCTTACATCTCATTTTTGGTTTGTTTGTTTGATTTCATTTCCTGTTTGTGGTTGTTCAGTGCTCAGTCCCTGAGCTGTGCTTTGCCTTTTGATGAACATTCCCTCTGGAAAAGCCACTGGGAGCCCAGGCCCTGAGCCACTGCCCACTCCTTCCAGACCAACTCCTGCAGCTGGGAGCAGAGCCACTCTTTGACTGCAATTAACATTTGTGACTTAAAAGAATATGCTCCTCACTGATCTGTTGTGTGCAGCTGGTGATTAAATTAAAAAAAAATTCTTTTCACTAAGACATTTTGTTCTGTTTAGTTCTCCTGGGATGGTCTCATGGCCATTCAAAAACTGTTGCTTTGCACCATCCTGTCACTAAAAGGAGCTGAGAAAGCTCCTGGTGCAGAGACACAGAGTATTTCTTTTGAAGCAGACATTGTAAAAATAGCTGGGGAGAAAACAGCAGTGTCTTACCAGCCAAAAATTCAGATAAACCTAACTTGAGAAGCAAAAACAACACATGCCAAAAAAGAATTCAAGCAATCGCCTCAGACAATCCAGAAAACCAATCAAAGAGTGGAAAAAAGAATTGCAAAGTGTCACTGGAGACAGCTGGGAGGGATGGGGAAGGCAGGAGAGCACAACAACATGAACAGAACAGAGGAATTTCAGCTCAGCGCAGCTCCTCCACTGCAAATCTTTGTTTTGTCTCTGTGCCTCTGAGACTGTCACTGCTTTAACAGGAAAAAAATCTCCCTGTGCTAAAGAACCCTCTCAGGCTCCTTCATCCACAATAAATTTCTGTGTACATTGCAGATAGAGATTTACAGCACAAAGATTCGGAGTGATTACAAATCATAATTGCAGCTCATGGTGTATTCCCTGTTTCATTTCATTATCAATTCATTATCTGCCTCACTGCAAGGAAATCCTACAGGATTTTGGAAGCCCTCACCTGCAGCCAAAGGTGTGGAAAAGCTTTGTGGAATGTTTGCCTGGAAAGGGACACGAGCAGAGAAGCCAGCAGAAATGTTCTACCCGTTGGGAAGAGGGAAAATAAGAGACCTGGTTGCCTTAAAACAAGCAAATAAATTCCCTGCTACCCCAAACCTCAAAAAATGTTCACTTCATCCACGTCAAGAGGGTTATTTATGAAACCGTATCCTTGTCAGGACCGCAGGACATTCCATCCCTTTGCTTAAATACTGTAAATTCATGAACGATGAGAAAAATTTTCGTTTGGCCAAAATATCTATATTTATCTGAAAAAGCAAATGATCAGCTTGCCTCAATGCTGAGATGGCCTTTCAGCGGGTGCTGGGTGCAATTGCAGCACTGATGTGAGCTCAGAGCAGGGTTGCACCGTGGCTGCAGCACATTTCCCTTCCTCAGCAGCTTTGGGTTTGTGTCCTGGTGCTCAGTCGGGCTGTGAGGACTGCTCACATCCTGCTGTGGGAGGGCTGCTGCTAAAACCCAGCACCCTCTGAGCTCAGGGGAGTTTCCTGCCCCGACTGCTGGTTTTGCAGCGCACCAGGAGGGAAATTCGTGCCGGATTTGTGCCTCTCCAGGAGCCATAGGGTGGCTGGGAGGAGGCAGAGGAGTGAGCAGCTCCATAAACCCTTCCCTCAGAGCAGCCAGCCCCCAGATGCTCTCACTGAGCCACAGCCGCTGGCTCTGCTCCTCAGGGCTGTAAATCAAGGGGTTTGTTGTCCAGGGGATGAGCTGCAGCAGGGGCAGTTTCTGTGGCCAGCGCTGGGCTGGAGGTCGCATTCCAGGGTGCAGTTGTGCATGTGTAAATGTCTGAGCATGAGATGTTTCCAGAGAGAGGGAACAGCAGCTCCCGAGGGGCAGCTCCTGCTCTCTCCCCGGGGCAGGACAGGGCCCAGCGAGGGGCTGGAGCTGTGCTGCTGGTGGAGTTTGCAGGGAGGAGAAATTCCCCCCTTCCTGCTTGGATCCCACTTTTGGGCCAGGGAATGTTGGACCTGCAGCTCATCCTGGCCCAGGAGGATCTGCCCTGCAGGGTGAAAGGCTGGAGCTCGTTGCAATTCCAATTCTAGGAACAGCAAATGCTGTTTGCTCTGCTTTGGAGCAAAAATGGAGAACATTTCCCTGAAATCCATCCCAACGTGCTGGCTGGATTTCAGGGAAAGGTTCTTTCCCCAGAGGGTGCTGGCACTGGCCAGGCTCCCCAGGGACGGGCACAGCCCGAGGCTGCCGGAGCTCCAGGAGGTTTGGGCAGAGCTCCAGAGATGCCAGGGTGGGATTTTGGGGCTAGGCAGGAACAGGACTCGATGATCCCTGGGGGTCCCTTCCAGCTCAGGAAATTCCAGGATTCTCTGGAGCAGCTGAGGGCTCTGCTCAGATCCCTGGGCAGGGATGGAACAGGAGGGACAGCAGGACACCCTGGTGCTGCTCCCCAAACACCTCCCGAGGTGCCAGAACCCAGAGCCAGCCCCTCCAAGGGGAATCTCCCTCCCATTTCAGGGACACCACGACCGGCCTCTCATTTTCTCCATTTTTGCTCCAAAGCAGAGCAAACAGCATTTGCTGTTCCTAGAATTGGAATTGCAACGAGCTCCAGCCTTTCACCCTGCAGGGCAGATCCTCCTGGGCCAGGATGAGCTGCAGGTCCAACATTCCCTGGCCCAGAAAGTGGGATCCAAGCAGGAAGGGGGGAATTTCTCCTCCCTGCAAACTCTGTGACCAAGCACTTGAGAATGGAATGGGAAAAGTTGCTGTGATTGAGTTTCCATGAATGGAATGTTCACCTCCCTGCTCATCAGGAAGAATGTGGATCATGGCTGTATTAATCCATGTCTGTAATTATAATCAGCATGTTTTATAAGAAAGAACAACCAGTCTGGCTGGAAATTGGCTGTAAATTTCCATATCAACCTGCAACCTATTTTAAGCAAAGTGCAGACTGTGACTCAACAAATGTTCAATCAATACTTGCATGCAAGACATCAGATATAAATTTGGGCAATGCTATCAAGCAGTCATTTACCAGCAATTAATAAAATATGAAAAAAACTAGAGAAAAAAATGAGCTTTTCCTGAGACTGACCACAATTCCAGCTCATTAAATTCTTCTCTTTTTTTTTTTAATGCAATGTTTGTCCTCATTATTTATCTCCACTTCATAACAGAACACTTGTTCTCATGAAAACATAACTTGGTTCTCACACCCTTTCACTGCTTGTGCCAAACTCGGTTTCAGACATATTTTGTTGGTATTCCACTAAAACTTGGAAAAACTGGAGACTGACTGACGTGAGGGAGCCATAAACCCGAGCACAAGATGCCAACAAGTTCCCTGTGGGATGTGGTACAGCCAGCTGAGCTCCTGAGTGACTGAAAAACAACCACTGGGGAAACTCTTCAGAGCCACACAGAGAACATTTACTGTTGTTAGAAAGTCTTCACTGTTACACAAGGAAATCAATTCACATTTATAAGCATTTTCTTGCAGCACACACCTTTCTTTTTTACAAAAGCAGGTCTAACTTAGGCAGTTCTATTTGCAGTCACAACTTGCATCAATCAGAGCAGCTCTTTGCTCGTGGAACCACCATTAAACACCAAAGTGCTTTGGAGAGGGGGGTCAAAGCTCCCTCCTGATTGCACCCTTTTCACCATTCCCAGATAAAATCCTAAAGAGGAATCTCTGAGAACCTTCATTTTCACTACCCTTCCCAGCGTTCCTCCTCCTTCTTTTTGCAGTTTGACAAATTTCACCTCTTTTTCTTTATTTCTGGCTTTTCAGCAACCCACTGTGGTGCAAAACCCAGGAGACAGAACTGAGCCCAGGGACTGAGGTTAGCAAATCTACCCAATGGATCATTCCATCAAAGCAAAACAAATAAACCCCCCCACCTCCCCAAAACAAGCCCCAGCAACTTCCAGAGGCTGTCACAGCCTCACTTTGCCGCTTCAGAGCTCTTTGTAAATTTATTTTCAAGTCACTTCAAAGCACCAAGAGCAAAGCAGCAAAAGGTACCTCAAGAATTATCCTAAGTGGATTTATGGATCTGTAAATATCAAAATCTTTGCTGTGCTGCCCTGATTTTATAACAGATGCAGAGCAGTTGTGCAACTGGAGAAATATCAATTATTGCTTCTGTTCACAAATAAACACTGGGGGCCTGAGCCAAGCTCCTCCTGCTGAGTCCTGCTCAAACTTCAGCTCCTCCCTGCCCTGTTCCCTCCCCCTTTATCTGAACCCAGAAGATGAAGAGGAATTACTCGTTCCCTCCAATTTAATATGTTTAAAATTCAAGGCTCATTCTTGTGTCTCATGCCATTTCTAATTAATTTCTGGGTTAGTGTTTTCATGTTTTCCATTTCACTGAGCAAAACAGACTCCTGAGCTGTCCATCTCCTGCTGCAACACAACAGGAACTTCTCATTTCTTCAATCACCTGAAAAATGATGGCTCTGCAACCCGGCTTTAAGCTATCACTGAATTTGATTCTGGAACATTTTAATAATAAGAGATATTGAGATTCCTATAACCAGTGAATATTCATTAATGCAAAATCACAAAGCAATCCCTTATAATTACATGAAGTGTCCAAAACATTGACCATTGCAGAAAATTATAATTAAAGTTATTGAAATTAATTAGAAAAGGAGATAGTAATTAAATTCCTGTTGCTGGCATGTAAAACTGCTCTGAAATTAAATACAGTGGATGGCTCCTCCAGAAAGGAGGATGTTGGTGCCATTTCTTTCCTTATGCTAGAAAAAAAATAAAGCTAATTTCTATGGTAAGAATTATTTAATAAAAATGCTCCAACATCTTGACATAGTGAAGTTCTGCTAGGATGCTTTTCCTGCTCAAATCGAAAGGAATTAAGACTTACCCTTCCCCATGAGGAGACTCATCCACCCTGCCCCAAATGCAGCCTGACCACAGCCCCAGGTGCCACACTCTCAGGTGGCTCCTCAGGTGGGGTGAATGTGAGGCAAATCTTTCCTAATCCCCACCTGCTGGGCTGGGGGGTGAGCCAGGGGCGTTTGGAGCCTTCCAAACCTCTGCTTTTCCCTTCCAGGGTTTGCCACCACATCCTCATCTCCCATTTTCCTTGTGCTCCATGTGCAAACATTGGCTGCAATCCCCTCCACGCTGTTGGGAAGAAGTGAAGGTGGCAATGGCAGCGTGTGGCTGCTCTGAGCCCTCTCTGGTACCTGAGAGGCTGCCTGGAGCAGAGGCTGGGCAGAGCCACAGGAATAAAGCAGGGATTTATGGAAAGGCCTTCACAGGATGCACCTTGGGCAGTGCAAGATGGACTCCTGCTCACGAGTTTTGACACTTTTATGAGTTTGGGTCCATTTCCATGTTGGGGTTCATTGTCCAATTCCAGCTCCAGGTGATGCAGCCCCACCCTCCCAGGCTGCTCTCCTCCATTCCCTGTTTGCACTTTTTGGGCTGAAGCTGCAGCATGTCCTTGGTTCTGGGCTGGAAAAGGATTGTTCAGTGTGCTGAGCTGGTTCTGGGCTGGTTCAGGATTGTTCAGTGTGCTGAGCTGGTTCTGGGCTGGTTCAGGATTGTTCAGTGTGCTGAGCTGGTTCTGGGCTGGAGAAGGATTGTTCAGTGTGCCTGAGCTGGTTCTGGGCTGGTTCAGGATTGTTCAGTGTGCTGAGCTGGTTCTGGGCTGGTTTAGGATTGTTCAGTGTGCCTGAGCTGGTTCTGGGCTGGAAAAGGATTGTTCAGTGTGCCTGAGCTGGTTCTGGGCTGGTTTAGGATTGTTCAGTGTGCCTGAGCTGGTTCTGGGCTGGTAAAGGATTGTTCAGTGTGCCTGAGCTGTGAGCAGAGCTGCTGACACTTCACATGGAGTTCAGAGTTCTGTACCAATGCAGTACAGAGTGTGGAAAATAGGAAAGCTCAAAGTGAAGGCATCATCTCTTGTTCCCTGGAGAGGAGAATCCCAGTCCTTGCTCTCCCTGGCCCCTTCTCTCTACTGCAGTGAGCACAGAGCACAAGGATGTTCTCACACCCCAGAGCTTCACTCCACTCCCTTTGGTGGGGATGCTGTGACTGAAAATCCTGACATCCACTGAACTGGAGTAGGGAGAAATGTGGGGATTTTCCTCAAAGCTGTAAACAACTTTGCTGGGCTACAGATTTGTTCCCAGGGCTGACTCCGAGTCCTAATTAGTAACCTGGTTTTCCTCAGTTTAACATAGAATATGAAAATTGAAAGGAGATGAAGGTTTATGCAAAAAGAAAATGTGATTGCAGCCACATAATTATGACAGAGTGAAAACTCCCACTGTGACTGCTGGAACTGCAGATGAGACACAGATCCATCAAAGGGAAAACTCATCCCACCTCACCCTCCTTAATTCCTTCTTCCTTCTTACTTTTGTCTATGTTAATCACCCTGACAATATTCTCCTGTTAAGTGTCACTTTGAGGGAATTTGTGGGGTTTTTACAGATAATAATAACACAGCCAAACCAGAACTGCCTGCATGGTGGAAAGGTGCATGGGCTTTTCATCCTGTTAGTGTCAAACCTCATGTGCAAGCCAGGGAGGTGTGAGGAAAACTTTTAAAAATACAACAATTTGCAAGAAAGCTTCTCTAATCTGGGCTGGAGACACTTGGGACACCAAGCCCATGCTCAAGAAGAAAAATACCCCCACTCCCCCAAAGTGCAGCCCTGCATCCCCAATAAACTGGGATGTGGGATTTTATTTGTGGAATTTTCTGAAAGTCTCAAAGCTTGGAAACTTTTCCACTTGTCTCAGACGCTGTCTTGGCACCAGCACAGGATTTCATCGTGCTGAAATTTCACTGCTCAACAGTAGAAACCAAATGTTTTCCTCACAATCGTGCACCCATTTTCACTTGCAGAACAAGCATTTAGCAGCATATGTGTCCCTCTGGCCTTATGGTGCTGAGAAAGAAGATCTGCTCTAGGAACAGGAAATTTGCCATGAGCTTGGAGCTTTCCCAACCACAGATTTGTAGGCAGTTACTGCTCCACGCAGCCACAAAGCATTAACTAAGTTTATTTTAATAAAATATTCATTAAATTGCTATTCGATGTAACCCAGAACATCCATCCCCCTGTCAAAATATGTGCTGTAAGTCTGCTGAGAGCTCCTCTCAATAAAAACCCATCGTGCCCATTACTCAATCCATAAATGTCGGAATAATAAGTGAGGAGAGCGATGAATCAGAAGCAGAAATCTGCAGGAAGAGCCCTGCTCAAGCTGAGAGCTGCAGCCTCAGTCTCCTCATCAAATGTAAATCACAGCTGGGTTAAAGCAGCCAGGACCTGACTGAAGTCCCAGGGAGAAGCCAGGAGTCCTGGGAGGGTGAAGCAGCCAGTGAAACAACGTCTGGAGAGCTCCAGCCTCGGGGGGTCATGGACCTGGAATAATTCACTGAGCTCAGCTGGAGGCTTTAGGGAAGGAAGCAGGAGGCAGTTCTCAGTGACAAGGACAGAGGGTGGCATGGCCCAGGAGCGTGGCCGAGTCCCGCAGCACAGCCAGAGCTGGGGGAGCAGAGGAGATGCCAGTGCCAGGGTTGGGAATGTGCCGCCATGTGGGATGTTCTCCTGCACTGCTGGTACCTTGGTGGTGCCCTCCTGCTGCACACAGACAGGAAAATCGCTCACAGCAATCCTGGCAGTTGGTTTCCATCACAAATCACCCACGACAGGAGCTTGTCCCTCCTCCAGCAGCTCTGGAGAAGTCCAGGATCTCTTTTCTGGCTGCAGTCACTGGTGGTCGCAGTCAGGATAAAAGGGACAGACCTATTACACTAACTCTGATTGTATTCAGTTGTGAAAACTTTGTATCCCTGAAGGTATTTCAGTTATGAATATATTATATTTATGAATATATTTCATTTATGGCAATACCACACCCTGAGGGGCAGCACTGAGGACAGACACAAGGATGAGATGCAGACCATGGTATTTATTCTGAATATTCTCCAGATCTGCAGTTGCTTCTATTCTAGACATCTACTAGAGGTAACCATGAAATAAAACCTTTACTCCAACGTGTATTCCAAGAAGTCTTTCAGGGTTCCACAGAGATAAAACTGTCTGAGGTCTTTTGGAGATTTACTACCATGATGTGCTCAATCTGTGATGGAAAGAGCCCATTGGAATTATCATTACTGATTACTTCAGCTTCTCCTACACTTTCATTTGTCCTCCTGCAACTCTGTAGAGTTTGCTCAGGCTATAAATAAAGGTCTCTGGGGATGCTGGATATTGCACTCTGAACAAAAATTTCAGTGACTCATTCTCATACATATTTTCTCCCATTATCTTCATCACGGGCAAATGTTCCCCTTCGTTCCAGAGGGTTGGGAGGAGTGGAGCTGGGACTGGATTCTTGGCAGATGTAGGTCAGGAAGCTCTTTCCTCAGATGCCCTTAAAAGCGAGCTCTTTTTTACCCAACTACTGGAGCAGTTTCTGGTTACAACCGAACATCCTTAAGGCCCAGAGCTGTTGGGTGGTTCCTACCCAAAAAGGACAAGTTTCTAACCAGGAGAGTGGTGCCAGAGTGACTGACAAGTGCAATGACTTCATCTGGCATCACTGACTTGGGAGCAGTCACTGCCTGCCCGTGCTGCTGCGCCTGAAGGAAATGTGTGGTGCTGGAGTCACCAGTGTCACTCTTAATTACAGCAAATATCAGCTAATGGGCTTGGAATGGACGAGGTCTGTGCAAGCACTGCCTGGTGGGGACACAAATTATCCAAACAGCCCCCCACATCTCAGCTCTTCCACAGATTATTCCAAAGGACAGCCTCCTGTTTGTTTGAAGACATGTATTTTATACAAATAAAATGCAGGGACCAGAAATCACTGGCAATATCTAAAACCATCAGGGTGCTGCTGATGTCTCAGCCTTGACAGGCTGCAGTGCAGCACATCCAGGGGTGCACCCAGCTTTTCCAAAGGCTCCCAGGGACTGTCCCTCAATGCTCCCGGCAGATCCATGCACAGCTGCACTCAGGGAGCTCTCAGGTATTCCTCTGCCATTTTCCTGGACACGGTCACTCACCAGTTAGCTCTTTGCACCCCAGATGAGGAAGATGATGGGATTTCACCCAGGGCAGGTGCCCCTGGCTGGGCAGGGATCGTGCACTGCCTGCTGCTGGTGGGGAGCAGCTCCTGGAATGATGCTGCCAACGCTCCCTGGAAAGGAATCCATTGTTCCTGATGGATCAGAGCTGCTGCCTTCAGCTCACTTTTATTTCTCACTCATGGTGACTTCTGACACTTTCAGGAGTATCTCTTGCAGTGTTGAAAAAAAAGTAAATCCCAACAAAATCCTCCTCATTATCTCAATTAGGCAAAGGCCTGGAGCAGCTGCAGCACCGCTGGGTTTTGTTCTTGGAAAACACTTCCAGAGTGGGATAGTAAAAAATGCATCAGACCCTGGCTCAGGGAAGAAATGATGATGTCTGGCTCCAGATCAGAAGGCTGAAGGATTGCTTTATTAAAACTATACTCTATTACATTAATATACCATTTAAAGAAATACTGTACTATTCTACATACTTACTTCTTGCTTACCTAACTCACACTTGTGAATCTCTGCTGAGAGCCTGAGCCACAGCTGGATCCATTGGTCACTGACCCCAAACAGCTTCACCAGAATCCAATCCAGCTGCTGAGAGCCACAGTGGTCACTGACCCCAAACAACTTCACCAAATCCAACCCAGCCATCACTGCAGGTGAACAATCTCCAACCACATCCCACATGGGCAAAACCAAGAAGCAGAGATAAAGATTGTTCTCTCTTCTTCTCTCTGCTTCTCCTGAGAGACAGAATTGTGTCTCTCTGTCCAGAGGATGTGAATGGCACCGAGTGGACACTCAGGAGGTTCCAGGAACCCTTTTCAGGAACAGATCCTTCCCTGCTGTGCCTGGACCCCAGCCTGAGGTGTCTGGAAAAGCCAAATCCAGAGCTGTGTGTGATGGGGGCAGCCCTGCCCAGGCAGCGCCTGCAGCTCAGGGCAGCCCCAGGAGCTGCTCCCAGCCTCCAAAGGAGCTCCCAGAGCAGGCAAACCACCCCAGCCAGGCCTGCCAAGGTGCTCTGTGCTTCCTAGCTCCAGGAGCTCCCTGGATGAGGGGAAATCGCATTCCCCTGGGATTGCAGACCCTGCCCTGCTCCCACAGGGAAAAGCAGCAGCCACATCTCCCAGCTGCCCCCAGCTCAGGAATGTGGGGAGCAGCAGGGACCAGTTCAGTTCCACCAGATAAATGTTCCCATTGTTCTCCTGCTGCCCTCCACTATCACACCATGCACGATGCAGTCTGCTTTCAGACCTAATGCACATTTAATCAGAATTAAATAGAATTAGGTCTTTCCCAGTTGTTTAAATCGTTGATATAATTATTCTAAATCTTGACAGGAAAAAGAGAGAAACAGATGTTTTCTCTCACCTAATTTTTCTCTGGAGAAATAAAGACTGCTTATAGATTTTTATGGCTTCTCACAAGAACAAAATATGGGAAAACAGATTCATGAATATTTAACATTCATTCAAAGAAGAGTTCAGTGTTCATTTAACAAAAAATACAAGTCAAACTCCAATTCTTTCCTTCAAAGCTCTCACGGTTCCACCTATAGTTTGTGTTCTGCTAGTCAGAGTTCAACTGATGCACGGGGTAACACTGAAGAATACATTTAAATTTTGAATTTAAAAGGAAAAATTCCTTGATTTGTCTCTTACACTCATCTCTAAATGATGGAGTAGCACATACTTCTTTAATTTGCTCTGAGGAGTGTGAAACCACTAATGCATAATTTAAAGTGTGATGAGGTGTTTGTGCATTCAAACTCTGCTGTGAGGGAGGAGAAGCAGCAGCACTTCAACCCCTGGCTCAGAGCTGAGTGTTAATAATGAGAAAAGGGAATATTTTGGTTCACTCCTTAACAGGAGGGTCCGGATTCTCTTAGAAGAAAAGACACAAAAGACATTTTCTCTCAGCAAGTTCCAGACTTTGGGATTGTGCAAAATTCCCTCTCCAGTTGGATGTACAACTTTAAGGACTGGCACATTTGGGGATGTGACAGAAGTCACTGTCCTGGTTCTTTTTGCTTTATTTTCCCAAAAGTTGCCTCTTTCATTCCCTTCCTGTAGAGCAAAGAGCTCCTCTTTGTCCTTTGCTTCTTTATTATCCTGATGTTTTCAACCCTGCACCAAAAGCAGCTTTCTGTCCATTTGCAATCCTTCTCCAAGGAATTCTGCCCTTTAGCATTAATATTTTTGCTGCAATGAGTTCAGCAAAGGAATTACTGGGTTTTTATTGAGCTAGGAAGGAGGAATACAAATTTCCAGCTTCTCAGGGAAGCAGCAAGACAGGGAGTTTAGACTTCCTTCTCCTCAGAGATACCCATATTTTAACAAAACTAGATGTCAAAAATGCTTCAAGGTTAGAAAAACTGCTTAATTCCAATAAAGATACCCTGAAATAGATCTAAATACAGATTTATTAAAAGGAACAGATAAATTAGATGATAGATTGATATCAATCTCACTGAACTAAGATCTTGGCCCATATTTTAAGGTCTGTATTATTGCAAATATAAAAGTCATTCCCTGCCTCTCCCAGGCATTTTTGTCAAGGCAAAGCATCAGAATGGGGCTGTACATCACCCCTGGAAGATGAATTTCAGTGTTCAGCAGCAGTGAGGCCCAGCCACTCACTGGCAATAAGACATTTATGCTGCAGTTGCAAGTTCTAAATGTCATAAAGCTAAAATTAAGTACTGTGCACACCATGATCAGAGCTCCAGTGACGTGGAGAGAGGTGGAAAATAAGGTTATGTTGGGTTTTGGGGTTTTTTTTAAGGAAAAATTGATCTTTCATGCAAATGTCCAGCCTGGAAAATGAAAGTTGAATTTTAAAAGTCCCAGGACTTTGGGCACCAAAGAGCTTTCATCTCTTACAGGCAGAATAAACCATCTGGGTGTGTAAAAACAAAGTGGGGGCTGTCATTGATACAGAAATAATCCTGGTGCACAGATCAGGAGAAGTTTCCAGAAGTTTCTGAGGTCTTGTGGCACTTAAAGATGAAGGTGAAAACTCTCAAGACAGCAAAATTCCCGCTCAGCCCAGATATCTTTGAAAAATCCCTTTCCCAGCCACATTTCTGTTGTATTACCAATATTCCTCTGGGCTGGGTACCTCATTCTTAGAGTGAAGAAATTACTGAGAAGGGGGCACAGAAATGAGATTAATTACTTGTGACAGCATGTGAGGAGCTTTATCCAGCCTGAATCCACCTCCAAGTTTATTTCCTGAGGTGTGGAGATTTATAACACTGTGGTCACCTCAGCCACTTTATCAGGACTTGTTTCATGAGCCACAAAAACCTCTGAGCTGCTCCTAATCTTGCTCAGCCCTTGGCACAACGTTGGTTCATGGCAGTGAGTAACAGGAGCTTTGTGCTGTGTTTAAAATGGTTTTCTTTTCCCAGCATTTAATTCCTGCACTTTTAATCTCAGGTTAAATATTTTCAATGGAGTTTAATTTATTTAATGTAAATAAATATACCCAGCCTTTTTTTTTTTTTTTCTAAAGACTGGGCAATCTTTATTGATTTGAATTTCTCAGATCTAGAACGGAGAGATTAAAACCTCTAGTTTATTCCATTATAATTCTATCCCCAAAGAGGCAAGTTCTGAAACAGCTGAAATGTGGAGGAAAGACCCTGGTGTCCCCTCCAGCCTCTCCACCAAAATTCATTTGTTTTCCCTCTCCTGGTTATCTTAAATTCCCTGAAAGTTGGATTAAAACTCTGGAAATTGCCGAGTCAGGGAGTTCCCTGGGTTTGGATCCTCTCCAGGTGGGATCAGGCAGAAATCCTCTTTCCTGGGGCAGCTGGGCAGAGCTTTGGGAGGGATTTGCACCTCCTTTGGCAGGGGGTGCCTGGGACGGGCAGGACCTGCCCCGCTCCTGCCCTTCCCTCTCCTCGACGCAGGGACTCACTTTTCCCAAACCCTGATTTTCCCACCCCACCCAAATGCAGAGTCCATTGCTGGCATCACCCTCACAAAGCCTCTGAGATAAGGCCTCCATCAATAACTGAGAAATTGTCGATAATTTTTGGAAGTCTCCAGCGCAGTTCTGACAGTGAGGAAAAAACTTGGTTTAGTGTGGCCAATGGGCCTGCAAAACCTAAGTCTGGGTGGGGATTTAAGAGCCAGTGACAGCATGAAAATAATTGTATTTTAGTTAATTCTAAAAAAAAAAAAAATACTCTTGAAATCCTATTTACATTAAAATGACAAGCACTGAATAACTACAGAAAAAACATTATTCCAAATTGCAAGTATGTGCAATCCTGTTTTGGTAAGTTCCAGCTAATAACCTTGGCTGTTAATACAAAACTCAGAGATATTTGCCTTACTCTGAAAATAAACCTACAAGGCTCTAAATATCACCACTGGACAACTGCAAATTAGCATTTTAAATGTATTTTTTTTCTCTTCTCATAATGGAAATTCCCTTTCCTGGGTTTCAGGGTTTGTGTGTGCCGAGAAAATGTGTTCCTTGTTAATCACAAAACATAAGGAAACCATAATCCAGTGTATTACCAGTGTCTGTGGGAAGTTTTTATAATTCTGGCTGAGACAAAGAGGTTTTCCATGAAGGACAAAGTTCTACCCATCAGAAAGAATGGAGATGAAGGAAATACATTCTGTGGATGACACTGTGTGATTTTTTGTGATTTCCAGAAGAAAGACTTGAGGAAGGAGCCTTGTACCAACTCTGCAAAGGTGCAGTACCAACATTACCCACTGTAATTAATAAAACAAGTAGTAATTAAGTGCAGCTTTGTAGCTAACACTGACATTTCTATCAAAAGCAGACTAATTTAATCTTTTTATCAATATAGTTTTAAGGACCTCCCTACAGAGAAGCTCTGTTTTGAACACAGTCTAGAGCCAAACATTCACAAATTCTCAGAGCTGCAGATACAATTCTTCATCACAGGAATCTAAATACCCACCCACAGTCACACCAAAAACCTTCCCCAAGCTCAGCTCCTCACTCCACTTCTTGGTAATGCTTTAATATCAGAGAAAACACTCAGGAGGGATTATATAAAACTATCTGGAGATATTCCCATTTAACTCCTGGATCAGCTCATCCCCCATGCCCAATTAGGAGCAGAGTTGCAAAAGTGCTCTGGGAGTGTCTCTGCTGTGTCTCAGAATCAGATCCAAATGCCAGCACATGTTTTAACCTTTGCAAAGGAGGGAAAGGAGCACAGCCCCTTACACAGCTGAGCCACACTAAAGGGCTCCCCTTTCAAGGAAGGAGTCATTGAAAAATTACTCTGGGAGCGTTATTGAAGTATAATTGACTAGAATCTTTGGGTTATTAAATTCACTTTTTCATTGAACACTGTGATTCATCTGGATGAAAGGAACTCTGCCATGGTTCCTATCTGCACTTCCCTGAGCAGGTGTCTTTGACTGGCTCCAAGTGCCACCTTAAAGCTGTGGCAGAAAAAGTCTCCTTTTCTCACAGTGCCTATTCCATCCGTCCCCCCCAGGCAGGAAAAGAGTTAATGTTGTGTCTGAGTTTCAACACATTTGTTTCTCTTACAGCACCTGCTGCTGAAGATCTCAGAGCTATCTGTGAACACTCACCAGCTCAGGCTCATGATTATCCAGGGTTTGTTTTTTATGCCTGCTGCAGGGCTGTGAGAACACACCTGACTCCTGCAGGGGCTGTGGGAGATGAGCCACAGCTTTGTCTTCCTTTGGCTCCAGAAATGGGATTTTTCTGTCTGTTCTTTCCTCCAGAAGGGCACAGAGAGCAGCACCAGGAAGGGAAGCAGACAGGTCCCAGTACTGAGCAGATGTTTTAGTCCAGCCATGAGCAGTCAGGATCCGTTCCCTCCCCTCTGCCCTCTCCTCTGCTGTGGGCACCGTGTCCTGGAACCAGATGACTCCTGGAAGTGGCTGCTGAAAGGCTGCTGAAAGATCTGGTTCCTTGGGACTACAAAGTCTGGCTGGAGTGTGCCCAAAGCCAGGCAGCAGTTTCAGGCCACTCTGTCCCCCTTGGCAGGCCGGGCATGTCCCACACGATGCCAGCTGAAAAGCGGAGCGGGGCAGTTCACACCCTCACAGGGCTTTTCTTATCCAGCCTCTCACATTCTGCACTGATCAAGTTTTCTTACATGCCAAAGGTTGCAACAGGGCTATGTCTGACCTAATGGTCTAAGCAAACTATTTTTAATGGTGTAGCTCAGCCGCCAGGAGAGGGGGACGCAGGGACTCCGTGCCCTCTGTGCCACCAGGACTGCACGGGGTGGTAGCAGGGCAGAGCTGTGGCCCCAGGACAGAGCCCCCAGCCAGAGGAATTCACAGAGCAGGCACAGAAACATGGTCAGAAATCAGCCAGAGCTGAGAGAGGAGCCCAGAGGAGCTGGACGTGTAAGGATGAATGCCCCAAGTGCCAGCTGCTGCCTGCCTTTTCAGCACTGAGACCTCTGCCGTGGGCAGGGCAGGGCAGAAAAGCTGAGGTGAAGCTCATAAATCCAGTGTTTGTTCCTCTTCTCTTCAGTGACTCCGTGGCATTATCCTGTCATTCTTGTGAGCATTTCAAAGGGGAGTTTCTAAACAACAAATCTTTGCCACAGCTCTGCTGCTGGGAAGGGCCACGCCAACATCTGCCATGCACTCCCTGACTAAAATTCAACTTTTCTTTACAAGGTTTGGCCTCAAAACCAGCAGTCAGCTGCAACTCTCAGCCATAGCTGCCTTATTAAATATGAAGTCTTTATTTTAAACACAGTACATTTTGTAACAGGAAAATCAATATAGAGTAACCCAGAGTACAGCAGTCAACAGCTGGGAGACGTAATCTGATGAGAGAAAGTTGAGAACAGGATTTTGGCAGTTTTATATTCAGCAAATCTCTCACTTGTTGTTTTTCATGGCACTGAGTTCTAAAGATCTGAGATTTCTCCCCAAAGCGTCACAAGATGAAGAAACCAAGAAGCCACTTTCGATATTAAAGGCTATTATCTACAGAATAAATCATTACTTATATTTTGCTTTATAGGCTACTGTAAGAGGATGACTCTTCCCAGAGCTACGATGAGTTAACAACATCAGTGACCTCAGAGCCCTGAGCAAAGACTCAGGAAGGTACTTCAACATCAGAAGACTAAAGGTAAAATATTTCCTGAAGTAAATCCTTGTCTCTGCCTTCCCTTGGGCTGTGGGTGGGGGTGCTCAGCTCTGCTCAGGGCTGGGGATCACAATAAACTCTGCCTGGGAAAGTTACAGAGGTGGAAAAGAGGAGATGAAGCCTCAGATGTGTCCAGTACAGAGTACAGAACAGCATCAAGATTTTGCTGATCTGTTACAGTATTATTTTATTATCAGAGTCTTAATTAGAAACAAACTTTATGCCATCATTGAATATTGAATACCAATACTGAAAATGAACAGTGCAAATAAACCAGGGATTTTTGGAACCAATCTATTTGTCCTTAGGAGATGATTAGCTCTCTAAAGTGATATGTGACTCACAAAATAAACTCCAATATATTTCCTTAACGGGTAGAAGGGTAACAGATCATTTTGTCCCGAAATTATTTTGTCTCCTGAAGTGCTTTTTTCACCACGTCCCACCAAGGATATTCTTTCTCAGATAACGCAGCTGTTTTTTACGGGTGTGCACTGCAGGGTCCTGTGGCCAACGCCGAGTTAAGATCGCGATGTTCCCCCGGTGTGACCCGGCCGGCATTGCCACCTAGCGCTGTCCCCTCCCTGCTGTCCCCAGTGCTGTCCCCTCACTGTCCCCGCACTGACAGGGCACTGTCACGCAGTCCCTGCACCGCCACTGCCATCACTGCACTGTCCCCGCACCGCCACCGCCACCGCACTGTCCCCGCGCTGTCACAGCCCAGCCACCGCCAGTGCCGGCAAAGCCACCGCGGGGGCACCGCACCGGCCCCGCTCCGCCACTGGCCCCACTGTCCCCCCTGTCCCTCTGTCCCTGTCCCTCTGTCCCTCTGTCTCTCTGTCCCTCTGTCCCTCTGTCCCTCTGTCCCTCTGTCCCTCTGTCTCCCTGTCTCTGTCCCTGTCCCTCTGTCCCTCTGTCCCTGTCCCTCTGTCCCTGTCCCTCTGTCCCTCCGCCTCCGGCGCGGTCGCTCCGGGGCCAGCGCAGAGCCCGCCCCGTGTCAGGCACGGCAGCAGCGCAGCTCCCCCGGCTCCGGGCAGGATTGCTGCTCTGCCGCTGCTCTGCTGCTCTGCTGCTGCTCTGCTGCTGCTGCTCTGCTGCTGCTCTGCTGCTCTGCTGCTCGGCTGCTGCCGCGGGCAGCGGCTCCGATGGGCAGTGCCGGAGCCCGGGGCAGCCCCGTGCGGGCGGCTGCGGCTGCCCCGGGCTGCCCGGGCCGGGCGGGCGCTCCGTGCCGGGGCTGCGGCTCCCCGGGACCGTGAATTCTCCTGCTCGCCCTGCCCGCGGCTCTGCAGCCACTTGGCGGGTCCAGAGATGACTTTGAGCTGACTCGCCGAGGGACGCGACCCCAGCTTGCTATGGAGGATGAATTTTAAGATGAATACCTACCTTGGTGATACATCCAATACATCAATACCGGGATATTTCAAAGGCTCTGCACTAAATTATGGCAATTTTTCCACAAACAACTCCAACGAGACGGGAAGCGACCTGGATTCACCTGCCTTGGCCACCAGCAGGGCGATCATTGTGGGGCTGATCCTCGGTGCCTTTATTCTTTTTGCTATCATAGGCAATATCCTGGTAATTCTCTCAGTGGCTTGCAATAGACATTTAAGAATCCCTACGAACTATTTCATCGTTAACCTGGCCATAGCAGACCTGCTGCTGAGTTTCACCGTCCTGCCGTTCTCTGCCACGCTGGAAGTGCTTGGCTACTGGGTTTTGGGGAGGATATTCTGTGACATCTGGGCAGCCGTGGATGTGCTGTGCTGCACAGCCTCTATTCTGAGCCTGTGTGCGATTTCCATCGACAGATACATCGGGGTGCGGTACTCCCTGCAGTACCCCACGCTGGTCACCAGGAGAAGGGCGATTCTAGCGCTGCTGGGTGTCTGGGTCCTGTCCATGGTGATCTCCATCGGGCCTCTGCTGGGCTGGAAGGAGCCGGCCCCGCAGGACGACAGGGAGTGCCGGATCACCGAGGAGCCCTTCTATGCCCTCTTCTCCTCCCTGGGCTCCTTTTACATCCCTTTAATCGTCATCCTAGTCATGTACTGCCGCGTCTACATCGTGGCCAAAAGGACTACCAGGAACCTGGAAGCTGGGGTGATGAAGGAAATGTCCAACTCCAAGGAGCTGACCTTACGGATTCACTACAAGCACGTTCACGAGGAATCCTTGAACAACACCAAATCCAAGGGTCACAACCCCAGGAACTCCTTAGCTTTCAAACTTTTAAAATTCTCCAGAGAAAAGAAGGCGGCCAAGACGTTGGGAATTGTGGTTGGCATGTTTATCCTGTGCTGGCTCCCCTTCTTCATTGTCCTGCCACTGGGTGAGTTGGGGCTGCGAGGGCAGAGGTCGGGGTGGGTTTGTTGGGTCCCACAGAAATATCTTGGAAAGGAATCAGAGGGATGAGGAGGAGATACTGTTGGGAGAGCTGCAGTGAGCAGGTGGAAGGAAGGGAATGAAAGGAAGGGAACTCCTGATGTGCAAAGTTGGAACTTTGGGAAGTGTGCAGCTGCACGAAGCTGCTCACCTGCAGTCCTCAGGGCCCATGTCACCCCGGGGACAATATCTCCAGGGTTCATACCTTAAATCCCCTTTGTTGTATTGAAGTAGGTGTCAGAACATTACCAAAATGCTTTACCCCAAATCCTAGATGAGACCAGGGAGCTGCAATGTTGGGGGTTCAGGTCAGTGCCCCAGGTTTGGGTTATAACACTGTAGGAGTTTGTCATTTTAAGGTGCCCTAACTGGAAATGAACTCAGTTAATTGTGAGGGGCAAAACTCCCCTGAGCTTCAGGAAGCTGAAAAGTTCTAGTTGTGAGTTCAAACATTACTGATCAAATCCCAAAAGCAAAGGAGATCCCACAGATCCCAAGGAAGGAGCTCGTTGGTATCAGCAGCTCTTTGTGCAGGCGTTTTGGACACTGCCATGGGAGTTCTTGGCAGCCACTTTGTTCACTTTCAACTTCAAAATATTGTTCAAGCATTGACATAGCTTTAACATATTACTCAGCATCCCCAAAGCTGTGAAATGTTCTTGTATTGTTTTTAATATTAGCACTACCTCTGAAGGGGAGTATCTCAAGATATTCAGTTACTGAGCTCTCAGAAATATCTGTCCAAAATTAATTTCTCTGAGACAATCTGGCAGCCTAATTATAGAAAGAGACGGATAAAGGAGAGAAAAAGCCTTTATTAATGTTCTGTATTTGTGTTTACTTAGTTACCAAACCAAAACATTTCTGATTGAGTGGTAAGCGAATATTTTTAGAGATTGTTGTAGAAAACTAAACTGACTTCAGCAGCCTGGTCCTGGTGGAGTATTATAAAACTATAATTTTTTTCTATCATTAAGAATCTTTACTGCTTCAGCTACTGCAGGGCAACTTTGTCATCTCTAGCTTATTATACTGAATTTTAAAATCTTTATGACTCAAGACTTGCATAAAGGTCACATTAAGGATGTAAAAAATTCCAAACAGAAGGAAAACAGTGAGTAAAGTTCTCTTTGACTACTGAAGTTAAGTCCTTGTGCTGGCTCTTAAAGGAAGTTTGTAATATAAAACAAGCAAAAATACCCAGCTGTGGATAGAAATGTATTTCCACCATATGCAGCAGTATGAGATTTGTAACAGTAGGTCATGATCCCCTGATAAAGCAGATGCCCTCCTTGATTTTGAATTACTGAAGGAAGAAAAGCAGCTGTGAACACAGCAGCTCATGTGTGTGGGTGGCTGGAGCCAGGACTGCCACCCCTCACCCAGCTCAGGTGTGGAGCAGCCCAGCAAAAACAGGGACAGGAACAAAGGGACACACCAACCAGCTCCCATAAAAGTGTCAGCTTTCCCTTTGAGGAGTTGTTTCAAATCTCCTGGGCTCTCTGGGAGCTTTAGTGAGAGGCTGTTAAACCATCTGAGGGAGAACTGATTGCTTGCCAGGATATGATTTTATCTCCTGTGTAAACTGTGCCAAGGCAGCAGTGGGTGACAGGCTGGAGCCTCCAGCACAGCACCAGGGCTGGGGACAAACCAGTGCTGGGGACAAACTCAGAACTGGGGACAAATCCAGAGCTGGGGACAAACCAGAACTGGGGGACAAACTCAGTGCTGGGGACAAACCAGAGCTGGGGACAAACTCAGTGCTGGGGACCAGCCAGAGCTGGGGACCAGCCAGAGCTGGGGACCAAATCAGTGCTGAGGACAAACCCAGAGCTGGGGGACAAACCAGAGCTGGGGACAAACTCAGTGCTAGGGACCAGCCAGAGCTGGGGACCAAATCAGTGCTGGGGACAAACCCAGATTTGGGGGACAAACCAGAGCTGGGGGATAAAGCAGTGCTGGAGACAAAGCCAGAGCTGGGGAACAAACCAGAGCTGGGGACCCCAGCCCAGGTTGTCACCCCAACACCCCCAATTTTGGGGGCACTGGCACCCAGAGCTGAGGGCAGGAAGAGCTGCAGGGGTGAGTTCTTGGCAGTGCCAGAAAACTGCTGGAATCCTGTTTCTGTCAGAAACCCTCTAGCTGAAAAAGGGGGACGGAGGGATCCACAGCACCCAGGATCCAAATACATTTCCACTGGGAGTATTTTCCCTTTGCTTTGCTGACTAGGGTTAGCCTGGTTTATCCCTTGTCCCTGATTTTTCTTTTTAAATGTATGATGCAGTCCTGTCCAAGCCCTGTATTTTTATCTCTATGTATCAGTGCAGAGCCAATTGAGGATGTCAGGCATGATTCAAGCATTGCTCACTAGCACAGGTGGGAAAAGTCCCTTTCCTGACGTGCACAATGCAGCTGCTCTCAACTGCAGCAGAGGGGGAAGAATTCCTAAGGAGCTGTGAGCTGCACTCTTCATAGCAGGAATTTTTTGCTTTGTGTCTTGAAGACACAAAATTCAGTGAAATGCTTTTAAAAGCCCTTTAGAAAGCACCCAGTGGTGTGAAATCAATTCCTGGGAGAGGCAAACTGTAGAATCCAAAAGGTGCTGATGCTTTCCAAGCTCTCCACTGGTCCCTGGGCTGTCCAGCTGAGAGAGCTCCCCTTCCTGCAAGGACAGGCTTCCTCCTCAGCTTCTCCTCCTCACACATCCTGTTTGCCCCAGTAACCCAAATCACACCCTCACATCTGCATACTGCTATTTCTGTTTCTATTTATCTACCCCCTGTTCCCCTCAGTAATTCCATGACTCTGCAGGAGGGTATTGGCAAAGCAGCTCTGGATTTCTGTGGATCCAAGCACAAAACATTTGCCAAGCTGGTAAATGTTATTTCTGCAGCACCACAGCCCCAGGTCTGAACAAATCTACTTAGACGTAGCAGAGTTTCCTTGGCATTCTCAGCAATTCCATGAGTTTCCAAGGCAAAATTATTCTTTTTGCAGTCTGGCATTTCAGTGTATTCCACAGCTCCCCATTTGATATTCCAGCCCAGGGTTATTCCATCAGGTGGCAGCTATGCCTGGGAACAGCTGTGGTGCTGAAAGCAGGCAGATTGCTTGGGAAAATGAAAAGAAATCATATCAATGCTTCCAGAGCTTTTTCAAGCCAAAATCCCAAGGAAATCTCTGAATCCAGTGCAGATTGGCATTCCAGCCTTGTCACCACAGGCACTGAGCAGCATTAAATTCTCAGCACTGAATTACCTTGAGTCAGGTCTGGGGCACTGAGCTGTGCTGCCTTCAGCACCTGGGGATGCAGAACTGGGATCAGAGAGAATTGTGTGAGAAATTTGGGTTATTCCTGTATTGGATATTCTTTCCAGGCAGCAATTGAACTTCAGAACATCCTGGCTGTACATTTATAAAAGCTCCCTGCCTGTGCAAACAGTCACCCTGCCACTCAAAATTGTTTGTGATTCAATATAAAAAATAAACTAAAGACATTTGTGTCTTTGAGACAACTTCTTGGCCCATAAATTCAGTGACTCATCTTTGAGGAGTAAATATCTTGTTTTTTTTAAATAAATGTTTCTTTTCATCCCTTTCATACAAATTCTTCCTTAGGCAGCAGGACTACATTAAATATTCATTGCTGATAAATGATGAGTGAAAAAGATTCTTTTTATTTAAAGGCTAGAGCCCTGCAGAACTAAGATAACACCCATTAAAACTCCCTCCTTTAAACAATGGAGTGACCAATTTTATGTCAATACCTTTGTTTAAAAGATGAATACAAAATGAAGGATTGTATAAGGAGAGGTTTAGTGTCACTCCTGTAAATTGAGATATCAGAGCAGACTTCTCAGTCTTCTCCTAGACATTCCCAGAGGGAAAAATCACCTGGCACTTAACCAGGGCACTGCCCCAGCCTGCTGCATCATTCCAGTGGAGATCAGAGCAGGATCCACTGCCCAATTCAGAGCCTGCTCCCACAAATCCTCAAAGAAAAATAAAACCTCTGGAACTTAACTGACATGGGAGAGGTCCCAAGAGCCCCAGGATGAAGATGAACCTGGTGGGACTGTCACTATGGATCAGGCTTTGGTAATTTCTCTGTAAGTAACAAAAAATAAAATGTTCTGCATGTTGCAGGTCAGCCAACACGAAATTATTCTTAAAATAAAATGCTGTTTAAGTAGAGAATGTGGATTTATGTTACGTCAGGCCAGCCTCTGGGAATACCAAATTAGGCCCCTTGGTTTCCATGGGAAACCCTTCCAGGCTTTAGGTCTGGTGCCACTGGGCTCTGCTCTCTGCAGGGCTCTAGGCCTGGCTTATCTTCACCTCATTTGCCTCCTCTTCCCCTCCCTGACCAGTGCAGCTCTCTGGAATTGATGACCTCGAGTTTATAGTTACAGAACTCAGCTAAATTAATGAGATGTGGCAATCTGGCAGGTCAGTCCTGGTGCAAAGTTCAGTTGACAGGAGACAGCAGGAACTGGACAACCAAACATCTGAGGGCATTCACTGAGCAGCACAGAGTGTTTTGGCACTTGGGGAGCACCAGATTACTTTGGGATGATTTATTTTCCTACTGAAATAGCCTCCCTTAAGCCCTGGTTTAAGCCTTTCCTTTGCAAAGGGTATCAATTACCAGTCACTTACAGATGTCTGGGGTTTAGGACAAAGTTGTTATCAAAGTAGGGGAAACTGCACAAATTCCTGGGTAATTCCTCTGTAGGCTTTGGATTTTTTTGTCAAAGGAACAAAGGGAAATCCTACAGTGGTCAGTATCACAGAAACAAATACACAGAGCAATGCAGAGAAAACCACAGAGAAATCACCCAGTGCTGGCTCCTCAGCCCCTGGGATGGCAGCAGCTCCTGGGTCAGAGAGATCCAAGGGAAAAAAATCAGGACTGAGCCACTGGGAATGAGAGGAAATCTCCCAACTCTTGAAATCAAAGGCAGGAGGGAAGGGAGTCTCAGAGGAAATGTTGCTTTTAGCAGGGCAGTTGGACATTAGGTCCTTACCCCAGAGGGGTTTGCAAACACTCGAGCTGCTCAGGTTGGGGGGCACAGGAGCAGCACTGAGGAAAGGGACACAAATCCAGGTGTTCCTAAAGCACCTGAGGCCAGAGCTCAGGGTCTCAGGTGCTCTAGCTGAAATATTGCCAGGACCAAAGGAGGTTTTTCACACCTGTACTAAAACAATCCTGCAGGACCCACTGCAAGGTGTGGAGCTGTTTTGATGGGCTTCCAGGCAGGCCCTAGGAAGGGGAAAGCAAGAACCATCCATCTCTGAGGGACCAGAGACAGAACCTGTACTGGAAATTCATCCAGTACCTCTGTGGCAGTGCTCAGCTCCATGCTGGAGCTGTTTCCTACCAGCCATGGCCAAGGCAGATCGGCTCAGCTGTCAGGCAGAAGCAAGGAGGAGAGGAAACACCAGAGCGTGCTCAGTAATTGCAGATATTTAAGTACAATAAATGAAATGTCAGCAGACTCAGATTAGCTTTTCTACACTCCCTCAATCAGGTAATCCCTTGCAAAACAAGGCTAATCTTGGTTCGTGTGCTGTCTAGTCAGGAGCTGCTGGAGTCTGTAACTCTTTTGGGCTAAATAATAACAATAATAATGCCGTGTTCATGTCCCTGTGCACTGCCAGCTTTAGGGACTGAACAAGATTCTGACCAAAACTGATCTTGGTTTATCTGAGGGCAGCATAGTTTAAACACAGGTGAGTTCTCTCAGTGGTGTAAGTCACAAAGCTGGGCTGGGCTGGGCTGACAGGTGGTACCCAGGGCAGTAATTCTGTGTTTAAATCCAAGGCACCAACCCTTCAGAAATTAAATGTAGCTGCTGTGCCTTGCAACTGCTTGCAATGCAAGGAGGTGTAGCAGCTCTGAGGTTCAGGAAAAGATCTCATCCCTATCTGTACTCCTTGAAGTCCTGGTTTTATTTTGGCCACTCCAGATAAGTTTCTAATTTTGGAGCACTTCAAAAGCTCTCAAATTTGAGTCGTTGTGAATGGAGTTCATGCTGTTCTCATTGCAGTGATTTGTTCATCTGAAATATGAAGCATCTGCTACAGGTTGTCAGTCCTAGGACATAAATTCCTCACAACCAGGACACTTTGGAGCTCTCAGCAAGCTGGGATGGTGGAAAGTGTCCCTGTCCACAGCAGGGGGTAGAACTTGATGAGCTTTAAGGTCCCTTTAAACCAAAAAATTACAGGATATTAATGATGTACCTGTCACTACTCTGGGAACGACGGCTTCTGGACTTGGAACCCCATCAGATTTGTATGCTTATAATTTATCCAGTTTTCCTTTCATTTTCCTTATTGAATTTGATTCTGCTTATTTTGGATGCTCTCCTTGTTTCTCAAGATCATTTTTCACTGTTTTCTAGCTGTTTTCCCTGTTATCCTAATCCTCTTCTCCAGCAGCCTCCCAGCTTGACCAACCCTTAGTTTTATAACTATCCTCTCCACTTCATCATCTACTGTTTGTAAATATCTACTGTTTGGGTTTTTTCCTATATTAAATAAGTCCAGGGGAATGTAAACAAACACTGGATGCTGGAAGGGAAGAAATCAGGAGCTTTAGAAATCCAATTAGCTCTAAAACCTTGGCACGCTGGCTTGGCTGAGCCCATGGTGTGAAGGGCTGCAGGAAGCTTAAACAAAAGGCAACCACATCCTTTCAGCACATTCTAAACTCACAACAACTCTGCTCAGGGGCAGATTATTGCTCCTGCAGGGAGGATTGTGCTGGCTGTGCACACAGTGGATGTAACTCAGCCACCAGCAGCTTCCAGGAGTTGTGGTTCCTGCAGGAATCCCAGCAGGAACAGGGAGCTTCCCAGCCTGGAAAGCCTTGTGCTGGTCACAGCACAGGTCTGATCAATCACTTTTCCCAGAGAAAAGCTCCATCAAAAAGCAGATTCCTTGACAGCAAGGCTCATTTCTGCACAAGCTGACTCCTGGGGGACAGATGGAGATGGGGGTTGATGCTGGTGAAGTTTCCTGTGTTCCCTGGCTCTGGGCTCAGCTGTTACCATTTGGTGTTTTGCAGCGCTTTCCCTCACCAGAGCAATTTTTAGAACCTTGGAATTTTCTCTTGAAAAGCTCAGATTTAACTCCAGTCAGAATGGCTCCAATCTGCACCAAAATGGAATCTCTGAAAGAAGACTGGCCCTTGCATTGCCTTCTGAGGGTACCTTTACCCAGTCACTAATTACCAATTCTCTCTTTCTATTTTATGGTGTGCAAACAAGGAAAAACTCATTTTCAACCTGTTATCAATAGAGAGAAGGAGTTTCATGTTTTGTGGCTCTTTAACCTTCAAACAATGGCAAAGGCATGCAGGATCTCCAGTTTCCTAGCTGGAATATCCAGTGGCACACAGCAAAGCCCTTACATGACTCTCTCTGTTGCACCACTATATTGCAATAAATCCAGATGTTGAATTTGTTCCAAGAAACTGGAAAGGAACTCAACACACTCCCCCCTAGGTGTTTTCATCTCAGCAAAACTGGATTTAGAAGATTTTGAAATGCAATTCCTTTGTAAGGCACAGAAAACAGCACCCGACAGCCCCAAATTCATCCCTAGTGACTTGTCCTGAACTCCAGGGAATTCACAGTACTCCTCCCTAATTATTATCTAATCTAAGTATCAAATTCAGAGCAGAACTGATCATTCTATGAGTAATTTATTATACTTAATTGATATCAAACCCACAACGTATTAAAAATGAATGTTTAATTAAAACCTCCTTCAGTGAAGAGTTTTCCTTAATTAAGAGTACAACAATTAAGCCGTCCCACCCTGATATTTTAAGGACTCTTCCCAGGTCCACTGAAGTCCTTATGAGCCTTTTCAAAGGGTTTCAAGGACTTCCCTGACTCCAGTGGACTCTGAATTTTAATGTCTCAGTGGTGCTCTGCCTCCATATTCTGCAGAATATGTGAAGAGAATTAATATGGCAAATTGTTTCCCACAGTGTTCCCTAATTTCATTGAGGAGACTTGACTGACTTTCTCTGTAATAAAGCATTCATTATAAAGAGCCAGTCAGAATATAAATGAAATCAGTTCTTCCTGAATAAAATATTTCATTCCTTTTTATGATACTTGCTCTTGCTCGGTGTATCTCCAAGCTCAACAGCTCCAGCAAGCCTGGGGACTGAGGGCAAAAAATTGATCCCTCCAAACTGATCCAGCTAATTTTCTGAAATATTTCCTGTACTCCACTTGTGCTTTGCAAAAATCTCGTTGGTGTCAGTGGTGCAGTAAGAGGGAGATTGTGGTGCTGTGATTAATAAATCACAGGGTTAATGCCAAGAAATAAAAGTGAGCAGAAGATCCACATCCCTTGGAGTGAGGCTGTTAAACATGGAACACCAGGAGAGCAATCACTTGGAGCAGGGAAATCCCTCTGGCCACCCCACCAGGAATAAATCACCGAGGAGAGAGCCACATGCAAATTTTCCAGGCATTTTAGAGAGCAATTTAAATCAGCACAGGGTAATATTCAATCTCCTTATCAGGCTGCAGTGGGGAAGTGATTGGAGATTAGAGCAGGAAATATCAGTCGGGTGTTCAAGTGTGTTCAGCAGGCTTTGCTTTAGCATCTTATCAAGGCATCAAAACAGCCCACACTTGTTTGCTCCTGACAGGTTAATGCAGCTAAATAAAAGGTATTGTAGTTTAATTAAAATAAATAAATAAAATTAAAGATCAGCATTTAGCTACAATAATAGAAAGGTTTTAAAACTGAGACATTCAGGAGTAAATTCTTGTGTGATATAGATTAAGGAAGCATGGCTCATTTATCTGCATTGGTTCCCAGTTTTCATCTCTAGACTTCCACTCATTTTATCTGGCCTGTAAAATTCCTTATTTATTTATTTAATTTATTTATAGCATTTTCTCTATCGACATCTGACTAAAAATATTTAAATTTGGTAGAGGAATGTCTTAGAGATTTTCAGCTGTTACAGTATCAGACAAAGGCAGACCTTTCAATGCACCTCTGTGGATTCAAATTTACACCCGAGAAAAAAATAGAGACTCCTGAGCCACTTCATGAAGTTTACTGCCCTTTAAGAGATAAAAAATATTCATGTTTTAAAGGAATTCCAGAAAACAATTTAAGAAATTTATCAGTGTAAGCTCCAAAAAGTTCCTTGTACATTATGGTGCTTTGTAGCTGTTTTGTAACGCCACAGAACTTCTTTTTTCTCTAAACTGAAAGAAAATATTACCAATTATCACTTAAAAATAAACCCTGCAAAGGTTTTGCAGTGAGCATGGGGAAGATTCAGTAGCATCCTCCCCAGCTGACTGCAGTTATAAATTTAGATCAGCTTTTCCTGAAGCTTTATAAGAATGTAATGGCTCATTCCATGGAATCCCAGGAATTGTCACCAAATCCTTCACCTGAGACATTCAGGAGACACAGTTTTTGGGAGCTGCACTGATTTGATGTGCGCTGGAAATTTTTCAAATGCATTTTATGGTTTCTCTGATGTTGGACACGTTGTGCTCTGTAATTCCTGCAGCATCCATCAGGACAGAGGCAGGACCTGCAGGACCTGCAGGATCTGCAGCAGCTGCACAGAAAAGGCTCTGGCCAAACCCTACAGATCATTGCCAGCAGCACGGCCCTGAGGGACAGGGGCTCACCCTACAGGAGTCCTGTAAAACCCTAAAGTGCAGAGTCGTGAGGAAATCCCTTTAAACTCTCCATTTAACCCTGAGCTCCTCTGCTCCATGGCAGAGCCAGCCCTGGCACCATTCCCAAACTCTGCCAGGATGAAATCTGGGATCTGGCTGCACAGGACCCTTCATGCAGAGAGTGCAGCCCAGCCCTGGCACCATTCCCAAACTCTGCCAGATGAAATCTGGGATTCTGCCTGCACAGGACCCTTCATGCAGAGAGTGCAGCCCAGCCCTGGCACCATTCCCAAACTCTGCCAGATGAAATCTGGGATCTGGCTGCACAGGACCCTCCGTGCAGGGCGTGCAGCCCAGCCCTGGCCCCACACACGCTGTGCTGGCTGTGCTGGCACCCCAGAGCTGTTACCCAGGAGCAGAGGAAGTGCTCTTGCATAGTTTTGAGGCCCCAGGCATGACCTCTGCGTTGCTGTGAGATGGGAACGGTGCCCAGAATCACATCCCGCCCCTCCTGACAGCCACCACTGACTCAGCTGCTTTCACAGCCCAGCAAATCCGAAACCACACCAGAGGAAAAGGTTCCTTCCCAGCCAGACTGGGCTGACAGCTTCCATTTGAAACACTCTGCAAACCTAACTCTAGTTCTTGATAAAAGAATTCTCTCTTTGGTCAGAGAGTTGGATCCCCACTCCCTTGGTCACAGAGGTGTTTTCCCAGATGGATAACAGATCCAGCTCTGCTTGCCATAAAAATCTCATACATTCTTTTCTCCAGCCCCATTTGCTAAATTTAGCTGATCAATTACCACTGAAAGCACAGGAAGTGGATGCCCCAGTGTGAGTTTTTCATTTGGGCAGCCTCCTTAGGGAAATTGTTTGGTTGTGAAGGGAAGGGGAAGTATTCGCAGAATGACCTCTTGGTTTGGGTCACACCATTTTTGTGAATGCCTGAGATGTGGGAAGTTCCCCAATTAACTTCAGGTTTCGGGAGGTTTGTACTCTCACAGTAATCTGGGTAAATGGAGGGGCATTCAGGAGCTGCCAGAGGATGCATTAGAAGTTTTAAGGTGTCTCTGTAAATGCTCTTTTTGGGGGTTCTGGGAACACTTTTCTTTAAAAATGACCTTTGAAAGCTCTTTGAGGAAGGCACAGCCTTACTCCTTGTGTTCCTCGTGCAACAGCCTGAACAAGGGAGATTTGATCTGTCCCTGGGATCAGGAGATGTTCCTGCAGCAGGTGTGGGCCTAGAACCAAAATGACTGCTTCTTATTTTTTAATCCTTCATCAGTTATTTGCTCCTTCAGCCTTCTGATGGGAAACATTTCCTTATTAGCTTTAAAAATAACATTTTAGTACCAGAAGACCAACACTGAAAGCAACATGCATAAAAGAGTTTTAAGACACAGATTGTAACAGTGATCTGATGAACGTGTTCCCTTCCTAAAGGCAGACAAGTCCCTTATCTCAGATATTCTCTGCTTGTTTTCCCTGGACAGGATCCCTGTTTTCGGCTCTGAAGCCCCCTGAAACGATCTTCAAGGTGATTTTTTGGCTTGGCTACTTCAACAGCTGCTTGAATCCCATCATCTACCCCTGCTCCAGCAAGGAGTTCAAGAGGGCTTTCATCCAGATCCTGAGATGCCAGTGCCACCGGCGCAAGCAGCTGGGCTGGTGGCCCTACAGCTACAGAAACTGGAACCGCTGCTCCCTGGAACACGCCCGGAGGGATTCCCTGGAAGACAGCGGCAGCTTCCTGAGCGGCAGCCAGAGGACTTTATCCTCGGCATCGCCCAGCCCCGGCTACGTGAGCAGGATCAGCCAGCCGCAGCTGGAGCTGTGCACGCTGCACGAGTGCAGGAACTGCAGCTCCCTGCTCAGCCCGGCCCGGGAGGGCGGCGGGCAGCAGGGCCACTGCCAGCTCTTCACCTTCCAGCTCCTGCCCGAGCGCAACGGGCACGGCCCCCGCGGCTCGGGCCACGAGCCCCCGGGCACGCCCTGAGCGGCAGCGCTGCCCGCGGGCGAGCCCCGCTGAACGGGCGGCTCCGAGCGCCCCGTGCCCGCCGGACACCGCCCTGCACCGCGCCAGCCCCGCGGGAGCGCACGGAGCTCCTCCGGGAGCTCGGGAAGGGAGCAGGAGGGACGGGGGCTCCATGGCGCAGCAGTGCCCAGGGCAGGGACTGACCGCCCGTGCTCCCCGCGATTCCCGGAGAAGCTGCGGGAGCGGGAGCAGAGGGCAGCGAGGGTCCTGCACACGCCCTGCGAGGGGCGCACGGACCCCGCAGGTGTCCTGGGAGAGCTGGACAGACACACACACCTGCAGGGACACAGGGTGGCATGGGGTGGGCAGGGGTGGGGGTGCCCAGCTGTGCCAGGGATGGATGGATGGATGGATGGATGGATGGATGGATGGATGGATGGATGGATGGATGGATGATGGATGGATGGATGGATGGATGGATGGATGGATGGATGGATGGATGGATGGATGGAGCAATGAGGAATGCACCGAGGTCATTCCTCTCCAGGTTGTCCCTGGCTCTGCCCATAATTCCCAGTTGTTCCATACATCGCTGTACACTCGCACTTTAGAGATGGAAAACAATGATTAAAGTAATTTCTCAACAATTGAAATACTTACTCCTGTTATTGTAGGGCTGGAATTCAGCCATGATTCCTCTTCAGGATTCTCACTACAAAATAAAATACTCATGGCCAATGGATTTGCCATTGTGGCTCGTGGGACACTGTTGCTTCTCTCATCACCAACACACATAATTCTTCCATCAGGAATTAGTTACAGGAGTTCCATCACCAGGATCTCTTTGTCAGTTTGAAAATTGTGGAAAAACACATGGATCTGAAGGAAGGACTACAAAGATTACAGAGGACAAAGTCCGATATGCCATTTTAAAATATGGAACTTTAGCAAGGCCACCTGACTTGTCCAGATGAGATCTCTTCTGAATACCTTCAATTTTCCCACTGGAATCTTTTACAACCTCCACCAGGCAAAGCCAGACATAGGAGGCTGTACGAATCACCCTCTTCCTTATGTTAGTCCTTCTTCTGATGCAATGTTTTCCTTTAAAGGAAAAGCTATTTGGGCCAGGGCACAATCATGTGGGACAAACCCATTTTTTATTACAGCCAAAATGAATTTGCCAAGCAGAACTTGCAGTGGCAGTGGCACGTGGTGGTATCTTTTTTATGCTCATTCACAAACTTTCTGATGAATCCATTCTGTGGGCAAACAGATTTGCCTCTCTAAATGAATCGCTGCAATTTAGCACCAAAGGTGTTCATAAAACACTGAATTTCCCCAGGTTAAGCTGCCATGTGTAGCTTCATCCCTAAGGAGGGGCTGCTCCAGAGCCACTCAGTGGAGAGGCACAGCTGGAATGGCTCGGGGAGCTTTGTCACAGCACAGCTGTACAGAAATTAAACCCATTAGGCTTCAGTGCACTCAGCTCTCAATGTGTTGCTTATTTGTGACAAGAGTTATGCTAAAACCAATCCAGCTGAATGAGGCTGGAGCTGGAGAGCATCCTGCATGCTTTGCTCTTTGGAAGTGCAGCTTCCCATTATCTTTACAAATGTGGCGTGGAGAGGAGAGGACATTGGTATTACAAAGTACAGTTCCAGTCTGGAAAATGTCAAAATAATAACTTTCTATTCAGCAGCTGAGCTCTGTGCTCTGGATTTGTGTGCTTGACTTTCACCTCAGAAAAATGAGGAGAAAATTGCTTGGCACAGGAGATAATCACAGCAATTATGGGATGGAATTATTGGTGTGCTCACACCCGGTGTTCCTTATCCCACACACTGACCAGCTCATCCCCCTGGGAATGCTCTGGATTCTGGCTTGACTCACTCCACAGGAGAGTTACTCACCTTCTCCCCAGCTGCTCTCTGGCTCCCACATTCCAAAGGGCAGGACACAGAGCTCAGGGCTGGAGCATCACACAAACACCACCTGCACCTGGGGAGGCAGAAAGAAACACCTCACAGCTCACAGTACACACCACGCTGGGTTTATGTCGGTGGAAGCCTGAAATGTTTGCACCCACTCTGATTTTTTAGGGACTGAAAAGTTGCAGCTTTAATGATCCCGGGACAACAGGTTTGTCTGCTTGGGTTGGAACTAAACTGAGGGGATAAATCAAGTGTCCCTGGGGAGAAAACAGGGCTGTGATGCCCATTTATGTCACTGTGACAGGGACAGCTCCCCCTGCACCCCTCTGCTCTCCTGCCTACTTAAAGCAGAAAATTACATTTCATTTTTACTCAGTTGTAAGCTATGACCTGGCTTTTTCCCAGAGTAGCCAAAATTCCACTGCCACACAAGTGGAAGGAGACAGGGAAAGGAAGTCTGGGACTGTTACTGGGAATCTCCTACAACAAAACACATTGAGCTGTGAAGAACATGCTCCCTGTCTAGCAACTCCCATAATCTTTACAGCATTCCAGCCAAGACATAGAGAAAAAGAGAATGGATATTCAAAATTCATAAGAATCTATCACTGTTTCTCTAATAAGTCAGCCTAAAAAGCGGATGTAGTAAAACTTTAATTTATAGCTGTGATTAAAAAGCCTTTAATTGCCTATTTCACAATTTCCTTTCAAAACGTTCTTTGGGAAGCACAATCATTCGATTCCACTGAGACTTGTGTGCAAATGTTTAATTCTGGTGAAGAATCTGAACTTTCTGTGACCTCCAGAAAACATCAATTATATTTCCCTTTGCTTGATTTGTTGAGCTTTGGTTTCTTCACTGCGAAGATCAAAAAAAGCTGTCCAGAGAAGTAAATGTAACGTGTGGCCCGGAGCCTGAGGTAGTTGTGCAACATTTGTCCCCTGTCCTGGGCGGCTGAGTCCAGCCCTACTCTGCTGGACGCGGGGAGCTCCAGCCCTGCTGGCACCGAACGGGACCAGTTTGGCACGGAAAGGAGCGGGGACCTGGCTTGGAAAATCCAACATCGCCACCTATGGGGTTTCTGTGGCGGGGAGAGGCACAAATCCCCCGATCCGCTGGATTCCCTGGGTTTTACACGACACTAATCCGGCCTAGGGCAGCGGGGGAGTTGGATATCCTGCGGTCAGTAATTGTAATAAATAATGAGAGGGTGCTTTCCAGATCGCTGGGTTTTATCAACTCGAATTGCACCTGGCTCACGGGCATCGTGTTGAGTCTTCTGCTGCAGGCAGCACGATTTAGGAATTTCTAGAGAAGAAGTCAAGTGCAAAACCTCACGAGTCTGTGGCTGTTTGCATCCACAATGATCTGTGTTCCATCCCCCTGGCACAGGTCAAGCCTCCTTTTGGGCTCAGATTTGGAATATTTCAACACTTTAATGTTGTATGAAACCAGAGTTGGGGTGTGAGGCTGAGCAAGAGGAGCGTCATCCCAAAGTTCCAGGGGAAAACCCGAATATTCCTGAGCTGTATGAACATGAAGTATTCATGGGGAGAAGCAGGTCCATGGGGTTGGACAGGGCCAAGAGCCGGGGCTGGATCAGGGACCAGCGCAGGCTGGGGATGCACAGGTGGAGAGGGAGAGCTGGACACGGGAACAGGAACCCCCAGCCCCTGGGCTGATCCCCCAGCGCGGGCAGCAGGGAGGGTTTGGATCGTGCCCCTCAGGTGTGAGCCCACCTGCCGGCCCGAGCAGGGGATGCAGCAGCTCTGCTGGGAGGAAGGGCTGGCACCGCTGGGAGCGCTCACCTGGGCAGGAGAGCCTTTGGGGCGCCCTCAGCGTGGCCTCACAGTGCCTGAAGGAGCTGCAGGAGTCATGGAGAGAGAGGATTTACACCAGTGTGGCCCTGGGGAGAAAGAGGCCACGGGCAGAATGAGGCATCTGCCTCACCTGCCCTCACCTGCCCTCACGTGCCCTCACTGCCCTCACCTGCCCTCACCTGGTCTCACTGCCCTCACCTGCCCTCACCCAGTCTTGCCTGTTCTCAGCTGCCCTCCTCTGCCTCCAGCTGCCTTCCCCTGCCCTCCCTCACCTGTTCTCACCTGCGCTCCCTGTCCTCACATCAGAGAACTACAGTCCCCGGCATGCCCCGCGCGCGCCCCCTGGCTCACTGGCTGCCGCTGCCGGAAGCGGCGCTGCCGCGCCGGGGGCGTGGCGGAAGCCGGAAGCCGGAAGTGCAGCTGGCGCAGGTGAGTGCGGGCCCGGGGGAGCCGGGGGCGATGGCCCCGGTCTGCACCGTCCCCTCCGCTCCAGGCCCTGCGAGCCGGGCACGGCGCCCCGGGGGTCGTGGTGGGGCTGGAGGGGCCGCGCCGGGTGAGCCGTGCCGGGAGCGGCGCGTGGGCCGGGCCCGCGGGGCTGTGCCGGGCTGGCCCCGGGAGCTGAGCCCGGCAGTTCCCGCGCTCACGGGCGCAGTGTCCCGGCCCCGTGTCTCTGCAGGGCCCCGAGAGATCCGAGCTTCCCTTAGGGATCCCTTAAGGATCTGATATCTGAGTTTCCCTTAGGGATGTCAAGAGCACTTTGGAGCACTTTAAGGATTTTTAAATGTGGATAAGAGAAAGTAGATCATTAGCCACATATGGATGTGTATAAATATACAAGGGAGGGGGCAGAGCAGGGCCAGGCTCTGTTCCTGGGCCAGCAGCTGCCCTGCCCGGGAGGCAGAACTCCTGCCCCGGGCAGTGCCAGCCCTGGGCAGAGCCCAGAGAGGGGCTGGGGTCTCCTCCCAGGGGTGTTCAGAGCTGCCTGGACACACTCCTGTGCCCTGTGCTTGGGAATGCAGGAGGTGGCCCCACTGCTCCCCTCCAGCCTCCCCCCCAGGGTGCTGGGATTTGTTTGCTGATGGGTCTATTAATGCTGATCATTGTGTGTCACTCCTTTCTTACCTCCACAATCCCCTCCCAGGAGTCCAGCATGGAAGAATTTAAAGATGCAAGCCCACCTGAGGAGTCACTGAATCACCTGAAGCTGTCAGATCAGAAGGCTCCAGAGCCTGGCCCCAGCGATGCCCAGCAGCCCCAGAGCCAGGATCCCACAGAGGAGTGTTTCCATGACTGCCACGACTCCTTTGAGGCCAAAGGAGCTGTGCTGGATGCTGAAGGGAACGTTCAGGATGACGGGAGTAGCTGCAGGAAGCAGACAGAGCTAGATGAAGAATACTTGCTAGAACTAGAGAAAGATATGCCAGAGGAGGAGAAACAGGTAATGCAGAGCACAGTGCTGGTGTGCAATGATCTGTGTGCAGTGCAGGTGTGAGATGATCTGTGTGCAGTGATCTGTGTGCAGGTGTGCAATGATCTGTGTGCAGTCAGTGCAGGTGTGAGATACTCTGTGCAGGTGTGCAGTGATCTGTGTGCAGTGTTGCTGTGGAATTATCTGTGTGCAATCAGTGTTGGTGTGAGATGATCTGTGCAGGTGTGCAGTGATCTGTGTGCAATGATCTGTGTGCAGTGATTTGTGTGCAGTGCAGGTGTGAGATGATTTGTGTGCAGGTGTGCAGTGATCTGTGTGCAGTCAGTGCTTGGAGAGGTCTGGGGCTGACACAGAGGCACCTCTAAAGCCCTTGAGTGTCTGGTTTTACTGTTCTAAATTCCCTCTTTCCTTGCTGCTCTTTCTCCTCGCATTCCAGGGCAGATTCTGTGTGCCTTGAGCAGTGGGTGAGGTGGCTGTGGCTCAGAGATTCCAGCCACAAAACCCTCCCTGTTCCTGCTGGGAAACTCTCCCTCTTCCTGTCTGTGCATCCTTTGCTTTCCCCTGAGTGCCTGCAAGGTGCTTCTCCAAAACCCAGCAGATTTCAGGATGGTTTCCCTGAAATGTTGCTTGTGGGAATCCAGAGAGTTGGGATTCAATTTAAATAGAGCCCTGTGGATTATTTGGGCTTTAATCAAACACAAGCACATTAAATGTGTGGGATTGTTTGCTTTCACTGCTGTCACATTGGACAAACTCCTCCTGCAGCAGGGAAGAGACAAATGCAGTTTTTCACCTGTAGAACCAATCTTTGTGTGAATATAGAAGTTCCTTGAGGTGGAAAAGCAATACTGGGGAAGGACAACATGAGGTAGAGTCTCCTTGGAGTAGGAGTGACACTAAAAGTACTTCTGGTCTCTGCTGGAGCTGGTGAGAATCCTTTGGATCTCTGTGTCTCAGTTTGGGCTCTTAAGTGGGCAGAATGATGCTGCCAGTTGTGATTCAATAGTGAAGGACAGGGGCTGCCCATGTCAGGAGGTGTTCTGGTGCATCCTTTGGAGGATTTTAGTGCAAGCCCCTGCCCAGGGCCAGGGGGATCTCTGGCACAGCCCCTCTGGCTCCCTGTGCTGCTGTTTAATTATCCTGGAAACTTCTGTTAAGTTAGAATTTCCTTTACTGCAGAGCCCTGAGCATCCTGGACTCCCTCTGAGAAGTCCCTGAGCATCCTGGACTCCCTCTGAGAAGTCAGTCTTGTTGTTGCTGGTGTAGGAAGGAGTTTGTTTGATTTGGGGGTTTTTGCTCAAAACAGGGCATTCTCCAAATGCGTCTCTCAGGTGCTGAGCAGAGGGCAAAATCCTTCCTTGACCTCACACACAAAAATCATTTGATTGCCCTTGGGTTTTTTCCAGTCTGAGTGAACAGTCCCTTTTTTTCTCCTTGTGTTTATTTGTGTCCAATGAGGAGCACTGTCATCATGAGTCACACTGGGGCTGCTGCACCAGCCTGGGACTTGAGAGCTTTAGAGAAAAACTGCTGAAAACTGGGGGAAAATTGTTCTGGAACTGAACTCTGAAAAGAGCAGCAAGCCTGGCAATTGGCTGTGTTCATTTTCCTGCTGCTCTTGGTTTGGTGTATTTTTAGATAATCATCTCATTTTGCACATGGATCTTTGCCTGCTGTCAAATGACCAAAATAATTGGGAATGTTGGATCTTGGCACTCAGCTTTGTGGAACTCCACTGAAAGGGGCTATGGGAGTGCAAAACAGCAACTGCCTCAAAGTGGGAAGGTTTCCTCAGAGAAAGGCTGGAGGCAGCTGCAGCTCTCATCTTTCTGCAGGTTTATTTGCAGTGGTGTTGAGCAATTCTGCCCTTCAGAGTGGTTTGTGATTTCAGCTACCCAAACGGAGGGATTCTGTCTCTCACCAGCACCACAAGTAGTGCATCGGCAGTTTTTTATGTTCCACAGAGAGGTTTCTGAATTTTGCAGGTTTTCAAATGTAGTTTATTTCCCCTAGCAAAATATTGCTGGTATGTGATACAAGCAGAGTTGCAGAACTCTGAATGCAGAGCAGAACCAGGAGCTCAGACAGTTGGGACAGCCCCTGGTGTGGCCCCTTCCATGATCTGCCCCTGGACAGGTCACTCTTCAATTGCTGCTCCAACTCTACTCCTTGTACTTGCTACTGATGGCCATTAATTTATTATTCAAAGTGAAACATTCTGTATATTCTGATCATAAAAGATTCTGTTAAATCCTGCAGCTCTTAAGGAAAAGTCCTGCAGTCCCAGTCTGAAAACAGTGCTGTACATTCATTTACTCAGAACTTTTAAAACCTTTTAAGCCTTCTTCCAGTGACTCAAAAGGGTTGGTTTTTTGGGTTTGCTTGTTTGTTTTTTGTTGTTTTTTTGGTTTTTTTTTTTTTTTTGAGGAGGGCAGTGTGGGTTTTTTTTCTTTATTTTTTCTTGCAGCTGCAGCAAATGGGACAGAAACACTCAGAAGTGTTTTTTGGCTGCTGAGGTGGGGAGCAGGCTCTCAGCAGTCCTGGCTGGGTCCTTGTGGGCCTGTGCTGGCACACCTCAGCAGAGTGGAGCACTGAGGGTGGGGGTTCACAGGGAAATCAAGCTGGGATTTTAGATCCAGGGCAGTGCTGGTTAAAGCAGACATCAAACAGCAGCCTGGTGCTGGCACCTGGGGAGATGGATTTGATTTGGCTGCTTGTCTAAATCACAAAAACTCCCCAGGGACTGGTGCTGCAGCAGCAGCCATAAACTGTGGGCTCAGGGCACAAGGAGAGCTGGATGTGTGCCCTGCTCCAGTCAGATTTATGGAGCTCCACCTCCTTGGGTTGGGGTTTTTGTTACCAAAACCCACTGCTGTGTTCAGCAGCTGGAATAAACAGGCTCTGTGGAGTGATGTTCTCCAGGCTGTAGGAAAAACCTCATTTATTCTGGAGATGCAGAGGCAGATCCTGGGCCAGGCTTTGGGTGTTTCAGATTCCAGCAGCTCAGAGTAAAACACTCACCTGTGCAGAGGCTGCTGAGAGCTCAGAGGGAGGGACCCAGGGAGGGATTGTGTGTTTTCTCTAATTACATTTCAAGAGTCCCATACAGGGAGATTTTTTAATGTTAAACAGCAGGAATTCCTTCCAGGGAGACAGCAGGGATACCCTAAAAAATCTTCTCTGCACAAAGAAGCAGAATAAGAACTTGCAGGGATATTAAGACACAAACCTGTAAGAAGTGTTCTCAAAACCAGAGCCTGGTTCCTTGCCTGGGCTTGCACCTCTGAGCTTTTTAAGGATTGAAATTCACCTTTGCAGGGTTTGGTTGTTGTTTCACAAGGCTGCTGCTGCTGCCTCAGCAGAGACACTGAGCAGCAAATTGCTTTTGATGCATTCATTCCAAGCAGATTTTTCTGGCTGCTTGTCAGTGCCAGTGATGGCTTTGACGTGGGGCTGCTCTGCAGAATTAATGTGAGGACACCCAGCAGCTGCTGCAGGGTCATTGTTCAGCCTGCTCTGAGACACCCTTCAGTGAGGAGTTTATCCACTCCCAGTCCCTCAGCTCCTCCAGCGTGGCAGATGCTGTCCTGTCCTGTGGCAAGGACTTCAGCACCTGGCCTCTAATTTTGGATATGGAACCCTGTGTCCTGTGAGACACTGCAATAAATACCCAATATTCCTCCTGAGCAGTTCCTTCTCTGGCCTCTCCATGTGCCCTGCACCTGCAGCTGGCTGGAACCACAATTCCTGTTCTGACAGCAGGAAATGTGTCACAAGACAAGCAAGAGGAGATGCTTGAGGAGTGTCTTGTGAGCAACTTTGTAAGAATGTGGTAGAACTCAATTTAAGAAATAGGATTTTTGAGTGATGCCTGAGATTCTTGCTGGGCTAAACAGTAACATTTCCCTTTTTAATCCCCCTGTTTTCTGCAGGCTCTAGAATATGTTAGGGAACATTGGCTTAGTGAAGACATTTCCTTTCAGCTGCCCCCCTCCTCACCCTTTCCTCCCTGTGCCTTTGGTTGATCCCATTGTTTTCCATAAGGGGAAGCTTCTGTACAGAATAAAACATCCTGTTACATGTTCTTAGTTAAAACCTGGAGAAGAACATTTGAGCAGTAAATCTGTATCTGCTGGAGTCATTAATTGCAAGAGCTGGTAAGAAGAATTTGAATAAAAGCTGGAATTAGAATCTCCTTGTGTGATTTATAATTCTTTGAGTTTTGAACAAACAAAACTCTTCTGCTGAGCAACAATTTAATAAGAAGAGGGAAAATTCTCCCTTCACGTCCCTGTGAGTGCTGCTGTGTGATTTGGGTGCTGTGTTCAGTTGTGCATTGCTGTGGCAGAGACTGCTGCTGTCACATCCAGGCCTTTCCCTTGTGCTGATGGATTTGTGGGCAGCTCCTGTCGCTGCCTGAGGCTGCTCCTGTGGAGCACCAGGGATGAATGGCACTCCTGTCACTCAGGCTGGGCTTCACTGAGCTCTCAGGGAGGGCTCTGACCTCCTTCCCTCTGTCTGGCAGTGCTGCTTCCACTTCATGGAATTTGGTCATTTGGTATAGAAAGAGGAAAGATCTTTCCCATGGAATCCCAGGGAGCAGGGACAGGCCAGTCTGTCCCTGGAACCTCCCAAGTGCAGCTTTGGATGATGCCAAGATATAAAAAAGGAGGTTTGGGGTTGACTCCAACCTTAAACTGAAATCAAAGCCTGGGATGCAGGATAGAGCAGTAGCTTCCCAAAACTGCAGGGGGAAGCAGACAGCTGCTAATGAGTGACTGAATGAGTGCTAATGAGTGACAAGTGGGACTGGAGGCTGAAAAATCCATTCCTGATCCGTTCAAAATTCCAGTTTGTGTGCCCCCTCTGAACAGCAGGAATTTGGATGTCCCTGGTTTTGGTGACTTTCCCAAGGGACTGAGGGGCAGGGTCACTGGGAGTAGAACTGGAGCCAGGAACAGTTCCCAGCAAAGGGAAATCAAGGGATCAACCCCAGCACAGGGACAGCCAGAGGAAATGTGGGCAGTGTCACAAACTGAGGCTGTTGTTCCCTCAGCTCCCACTGCCTGTTCAAGGATTTCACTTCCAGCACTTCTGTTGCACTGCTCACTTCCCAAGGAAACAGGGAATATCTAGGTTGCTGTCTTCTCTAATGGCAGACTAATGCTTTTATCATTATAAAAATTACATTTAATATCCAAAGAAAATTTATTTATAATTATATAGTTGCAAATAAATCCTATAAAATTCGGGTTTACCTCGTGCTTTTCTTGTTAACCCTGAGTGTTTTGGCAGAGCAGCCGAGGTGCAGGGGCTGGGTGGGATTTGGGTCTGTACTTTATTGTCACGAGGCCAGGCTGTCCCTTGTCATGACCTGAGATCATCTCCAGCAGCCCTGGCTTTGCCAGGCAGGTTTGGGTTAAATCCTGAGTATGGGATTGGAATTCAGTACCCAAATTTAAGCATTTCCAATCAGATCCTGTAAGAATCATCACCAGTTACATTCACTTATTTCTTCTGAACTTTAAAAAATTAAACCACATCGCAATCAGTGCCTGCCATGCAATTTGTCATCTTTGCATTGCTAAAATTCGCCAAAAAAAACTCCAAACCTTCAGATTTTGCTGCCACTGAAGAGCAGAAATGCTGCCCTGGGGAGCTGTGGCTGCCTGCAGGGCAGTGTGTGTGCAGCCCAGGATGGCTTTTCCTGGGATCCTGGGATTCGGGCTGGTCCTGGACCAGTTTGGGGTGGCACTGGGGGACACTGCCAGTCCTGCTGCTGGGAATTCACCAGGGCAGGGCTGCAGTGCTTTGGGGTTTTCCCTGGGTTTGAAGAGGTTCTCCCAGCCTGTCCCACAGCAGTGCAGCTGAAATGGAAATCCTAGGAGTAGTCCTGTGTTAGGAATTTCTGTTCCAGGAATGTCTGGATGCAGGAATAAATAATGCATTTATTTCACAGCCAGCCTGCTTTGCAGGGCAGTGCCTTTAGCATGTGAGGGGCTCATCCATTTTTCATGCTCTTGCATCTTGTGGAAAAGCCAGAGGAATTGGCTTGGAGATGTTGCTTCTTGGTCAGTGATACCTGAAATGCAAATCCATTCATGTGCAGGAGGTTCCCTACAGATTTCACTTTTTTAAAAATACTTTGGATACTCAGTTTGGAAGTGAAACTCATAAACCAGAGATATGTTGAAAATGTTAGGCCCTCACAGAAATGAAAGTTTTGAACCATTGCTGCTTGGCAGGGAGCTGAATAAATTACAAAATCATACACAGAGCTCTTAAAAGTGCTGCTTTGTTGCTTTTCCTTTTACTCCTTTTTTAATATAAAGCTTATTCTTCTGAAGCTTTCTTGCTGCAAATCACTTTTTATATTAGCATTTAATGCATAATTAGGGTAAACATGTAATATTTTTTAATAGTTGAGATTAAATGAAACAAAATATTGATAGTACAGGTGAAACTTTTCATCCAGCATCCCTTGGTTCCAGGGTTTCTGCCTCAGGGCTGCTGTGAGCATGCTGCAGTTGTGTTGATAATAAAAATCCTTTCATTCTTGTGGAGCTGTAACTGAACCCTGTGCAGCAGAGAGTGCTCATGGCACTGAAAGGCCACTTCTAAATAGGTCATGAGCAATGAAGGCAGTGGGGTTTGTGTTTCAGGCAGCCCTTCCCTCACTGAGGGCATCTGTGGAGATCTTTCCAGCAGGATCCCTGTCTCAGGCCTGCCCTGTGCTGAGATGGGGCTGCTTTGTTCTGTGCCACGACAGGCTGGGAGCATTCTCACCCTTTGTGCACTGCAGAATATTAAAAATGCCTTTTTGTGGGGTCCAGGCAGGAATTGCTGTCTGCTCCCTGGGAAATTGAGGTGTAGCAGTTCCACATTCCCTGTGCTGAGCAGCAGAGTTCTGCATTACACAGAGAATTTGGGATTTTCATGCAGCCTGAAGTGTGGAATTTGTATGTTCGTGTTTAGAAAGCACCAAGTGTGTCCCTTGGGGTGTTGTGGAAGGGTTTGGGGGGGTTTGTCAGCCCCCCCTGAGCAAAGGCACTTCCTGAATAATTGGGCATGGTCTGTGTGCCCTGTGTTTTGTGGGGTTTCTTTAAAATGTCAGCAGTAATGGCTATTGAAAAGCTATTTAATAGGCAGGGGGAACAAATTTGATGTATCAAAGGGGTCAGATGAGATCCTGCTGTGGAATTTCGTGTCATGACTCTATCCTTCCACTGAGGCTGATCTGTTCTCCAGGTGCTGCCAATGGTCAGGTGAATCAATTCCCAAAGCCATCAAAGCAGGAGGAGAACCTGGGATTTTGAGCTGTTTGTCAGCTCCTTGGCATAGCTGGGAGCTGCTGCAGTGCTCCACACTCTGTACTATATTTAGCTGTTTCCAAGGAGATGTTCTGTGTGATATTGATAATTGCATTAATCCTTGATTCACACAATCTGCAGGAAAGGAAACTGCTCCTTTTCCTTCTGTTGGCTTTTTAATTGCTCAGTGATCTGTCATTTACAGACACCTCCATTGAAGTCCTTTGTGTGCTGGGAGAAAAACCAGTGCTCCAGGGATGGTTTTTGTAGCACTCCTGAGCTCTGTGATGTTCTGCCCTACCCTGCTTTGTTTCAGGAGTGTCTGCAGTGTCAGGAGGTGGAAGGGATGGCTCGGTGACATCCTGAGTTTTCTGTGTCACAGGCTGAGAGCCTGAGCCTGGCCTCCCCTTGTGCCAGGATGTTCATGGTTGAGAAAACAGCTCTGCTCTATTCTCACTGCACAAAGAACCTGCTTCTGGGGGTTCACTTACTCCCCCTAAGAAATCTTTCAGGGCAGAAATCTTCCCCAGCCTGGATCTTTTCCTTGTGCATCTCTGAAAATAACTGGAATTGCTGAGGTGGAATTATTTCAAGCAAAACTTGCGAGACTTTACATTTAAAATATATTCTGCACAGCTGACCTGCAGTGAGTGAATTAAATGGAGTTGGAAAGGAGAAGCAAACAGCCAGCTAAAAGCTGATGTGTTGGTTTAAAGCATGGAATTCTCCATGGAGCTCTCCCTGCATCCTGGTGGCTGTGGAGTGGAGCTTTTTAATTGCCTTGCTGTTACACTGCAGTGTTTTGTGGATATATAAAGTATTTCATGTCACAGGGTCTACAAGCAGATCTTGGCAGAGTTAAAGCTCTCCAGGTTATGTTTTATTCTGCTCCCCTTCCATACTTTATTTGGAGCTGCAGCTGACCTAGTTGCTCATTTCAGTGAAATACTCTGAGACATTGTCTTTCCTTTTGTAGATGAGAAGAAAGGAGAGCACAGGGCTGAAGGAGAAAGGAAATGAGCACTTCAAGAAAGGAGGTGGGTTGGTCATCTCTGAACACCCTGTGGATGTCAGAGAATCTCCCATTAGTACTGAGCCATGGTGGTGGTGCTGCAGGAGGCTCTGAGGAAGACCTCACACTGTCCTTGTTGAATTTTATCACCTCTTGTGTTTTTCATCCAGCTCTAGAGGAGAGACAGAGATATAAGACCTCCTTTTGGGTTGTTTAAATCCCAAAGATTTGGATACTGAAGCAGGATTCCCATGAAAGATGAGTGTTTACTTACAAAACCATGGATTTGGGACTGCTTTTCAAGAGCCAGGGTTTCTTTTACTGATCAAAAAAGGCTTCCCTGAGGCTCTGAGTTGGGCTGATGGTTGTGCTTAGAATTGATGCAAGATTTGGGGCTCTGTACTGTCTTGCACCTTTATACGTTGACTTTAATGAACAAACAGAAGGGGGGAATTTTTTGACACCTGCCTTTGATTGAGTCTGCTGTGGGTAGAGGATTCCCAGAGAAAGCAGGAATTGCAGGTTCCTGCTTCCCTCAGTCAGCAGGACACAGGCAGGGATCTGTGTGCCCTGAGGAGCAGGCAGAGGCTGGAGATACCTCATGGAGTCCCAAGGGAACAAGTCCTGGGGATGATCTCTAGCTCTGGAAGGCACCAGAGAGGGCAGGAGGGAAGTGCTCAGCCCAGGAGAGCCACAGGCCCGGAGTGTTGCTGGCCTCTCCTTGCCAAGCCCTCTGATCTTCAAGAGATGAAGATGATGTGGCCATAAAAGCTCCCTGCAGCTGCTCTGAGCAGTGCAGTGACAGCCTTCAGCACTTCATCCAAAGGGATTCCACCTCTGCTCAGAGAGGAAGCAATGTCAGGGATTTTTACATCCACATCCTGCTGCACTTGTTGCATTCAGCTCAGGAGTATATTCCTGCTTTTATGAGCAAAATCAAGTAAATCTTAAAAGAATTGATTGTATTTATGTACTCAGTAATGTTCTTTGAGAGCAGCTGCTGATTCTGGTGTCACATCACCAGATCCTGGGAGCTGTTTTCAAAGGAGCCTCAGCCACGGGGTCAGTTATTAGAAATGAATGCTTTGGCTTTTCCCTGTTGCTCTACAGACTATGGAGAGGCAGAAGACTCCTACACCAAGGCTCTGCAGATCTGCCCAGCCTGCTTCCAGAAGGACAGGGCTGTGTTGTTCTCAAACAGAGCTGCTGCCAAGATGAAACAGGTGAGTGTTGGTTTCGTTCTGTGTCACACTGGATGAGGCTGGCACAAATGCAATTTGAAGTGATCAGAGCCCTCCAGGACCAGGCTGTGCCCCATCCCCACCGTGTCCCCAGCCCAGAGCACCGAGTGCCACCTCCAGCCCTTCCTTGGACACCTCCAGGGCTGGGGACATGAAGAAATAATGACTTCAATGTAACAAAACTGTTTTGTGTTCTAGGACAAGACAGAGGCTGCCCTGAGTGACTGCACCAAAGGTACTTTTTCCTCTCTGTGCTGCCAGATTTTTGTATGTAAATTGTGTCATTTAGTGCCTTTACTGCAGAGCTGTAATTTTGGGCATAAGGGTCTTTAAAGAATTGAACAGAAAACACCTGATTTGTATTACTTATTTTGTAAAATGTCTGTCAAATCTTTCCTATTTGCAGTAATTTACTTTCTATTCTTTTGTATCATAAGGCTGCAGTTTGTACTTGTTTTTAGAGGAAAGTATTTTCTGTGGAAACTGTTTCCCACACCTGTGATTTCAAACCCACTTCCACCTGCCATCCCCCCCAAATCCTGGTTTAATCCCAGGTTCCAAAGAGCTATGAGGCTTTATAGAGTTAACAGCATTATCAAGTCCCTTTCCTGCACAGCTTTTGCTTTGTCACCAGGGCTTATGTTCCACTGTTCCTGCCCTGCACAGTTCTGTCCCTGCACCTTCTGGTGGAATCAGTTCAGCTGTGCTTTGCTTTATTGCTTCCACCCACTCACCCACCCTCGAGTGTTTGTTAAACTCCCTGTGACAGCTGGGGAAAAAATCCAAATTACCAATCAGAGAACTAATCCAGTGGCTGTGTGCCAGCACTGCCTGCTCAGAAATGGGAACTGTGCTTGCTGAAAGGGCTCCTGGAGGGACCAAATCCTCCCTGGCCTTTCTCACTGGGGCCTTGCCTGGTTTTGGTGCTGCTGCTTTCTGAAAAACACCTCGAATTCTGCAGTGGCTCAGAGGGAATCAATATGCTTTAAGCAGGGAGACTTCAACTGCCAGGGCCTGACACTCCCCAGGGACTGGAGCACAGCAGAGCAATTCAGTCACCTGCAGCTTGCTGACTGTGCCATTGCCTTTGTCCTTGCCAGAAGATAGACGGGAATATTTACCTGGATAATCTGAGATTTAATTGTCCCCAGAACCATTTTAATGAGCTGGGAATTATAAAATGGACAGACCTCTTTCTGTGATGATAAATCCCTCCCAGTCCCTATTTCTGTGGTGAAATCTTTCACATTCCCTGTTTCTGTGGTGAAAAATGGATAAAGGAATTCTTGAGGAATCGCCATGTGGAGGTTACTGCTGAGTTTAGCATTCAATTTGAACTGCCACTGCAAAGAGCCCTGGCTGCCAAGGGAATGAGGGGAGGAAAAGCTGAGATTCAGTCAGGATGCCCCTCTGCCAGCTCACTGGGCTGAAATCACTGTTTGTGCATTCCCAGCACAATCTGAACTGTTTGATATTAAATTCAAAAGAGCTCCAGAAATTCTCCTGGAGTTTGTCTCCACTTGAACTGAGATAAGCGTGGCAAGGCTGATTTTCCCTGCTGTGTGTGTCTGCAGGGATGTTTAACTTTAGCTGCAATCTAATAATAGTCACTTGCTAAACACAAAAACTGAAATATCTTGCAGGTCCTTAAAGTTTCTGGAGCATCACTTAGAATCCCTTCATGGATAGGATTGCACATTTAAAGCTTTGTAATCATAAATCACTTCCATCTGTGAGAGACTGTGGACATTAAATGAAATATGATCATGAGACTGTCCCAGGCAGCTGCTTCTGAATTCCAGCTTAGCTTTAAGCTGTGCCTCTGCTTGATCCTGAGTTACATTCTAAGGACAACTTACAAATGTAATACACACTTGAGAATTCATTTGAGAGCTGGAGAAATGTTTTAAGTACAATCCTGGGCTTTGCTTTTGTTTTGCAGCTGTGGAATTAGACCCTCACTATATCAGAGCTTTGCTGAGGAGAGCAGAACTGTACGAAAAAACAGAAAAATTAGATGAAGCTCTGGAAGATTATAAGGCAGTCCTAGAAAAAGACCCCTCAGTTCATCAAGCCAGAGAAGCTTGCATGGTAAGCTTAAGCCTTTCAGTGAACTTTGGCCTAACTTATTTATCATTATTTTAGTTCAGCTTCACACCAGTGAACCTGCAATGGATTCTGCCTCAGGAGGAAAAAGAAACTCACGTGCATCACCTGCAGATTTGTCTCTAAACCCACTCTTGATCTGTTGTTACAAAAATCTTTTTGAAAGGCTTAATTGTTTTAAGTCTCCATTTGGGAAAATAAATCATTAGCAGTGATTCTGCCCCCCTTTTCCCCACACTGTGGTGTTGTAAGTGACAGATTAGGAACAGCTTTTATGGCATATTAGGCAAGAAACCTTGCCTGGAATGATTTCCTGGGGGACTGGATCAGTTGCACTGATGGCAGAAAATACTCTGCTTAACTGTGTGAGTGCTGTTGGTGGTGAGGGGTGATCCCACAAAACAGCTGAGCTCCCATAAAGGACCTGCTGCCTCTGGAGCTGGCCTGGGGCTCCCCAGGGATTGGGCACAGCCCAGAGCTCCAGCAGGGTTTGGACACTACTCCAGGGAAGCCGAGGCTGGGGGTCTGTGCAGGGCCAGGAGCTGGGCTGGATGATCCTGGTGGTCTCTTCCCACCGAGGATAATCCAGGATTCTGAGTCAGACCCTCAGGGGTGGCTGGTTGAATTCAGGCTGGTTGGAACCCCAGCACTGTCCCTGGACCTCTGCAAAGCCAGGATTTTCCCTCAGTGGCTGTGCCCTGATGATCCCACAGCAGAGCCCTTGCCCAGCCCCAGAAGGGAATCCCCAGCAGTGCTGCTGCTCCTCTGGCCATCCTTCAAGCCCAGGTCAGAATGCTCAGTGTTTATTCCTGATTTCTGTGCCTGGGCAGTGCAGAGGGTGGGGGTTCATCCCCTCCTGCTCCCTGAGCTCCCTTGGCCATGTAGAGCCTTTGGCTGCAAAACCCTTTGGACAAAATACCCTCAAATTACCCTGCCCTGGCATTTGGTCTGCCCTGCCTTCAGCTGGTCCTTGTCAGATTTGAGGGAAGAAGCAAACTACTGAGACGGAAGCTTAAAACTCCCTTCTTGGAAACCTGTTAAGGAAATCCTGACAGCTATAATTTTACACTTTTCAAATATTCATCATAAATCTCTAAATTTCACACTAAAAACCCCCAAGTTTCAGTTGTTGACTCCACATACCTGGTTACATCTCTAAGCTGGAGGAGGCTGAGAAGCTTTGCTCTGTTGTGAGGTAAAAGTGTCTCTGCTTTGCAGGAATATCACAGGATCTTTTCCCCCTCACTGGCAATGAAAATGATGCCTCAAGAAAATCTGCAAATGGATTTCATTCACAGTTAAGCAAATCTTCCTCCTCCTTGCCCACAGGAATGATCTCACACTGCTCTGGGGAATGTCATGACCCTGTTAAATGACAGATTAAAATATGAAATGTACAACGGTTCTTTGGTTCCTGATTTGGTACCTGTTCCAATACTCGAGCACTGTTTGTATATCAGGAGAGCAGAGCTGGGGTTCTGACTTCAATCCTCAGTTATTTTTGACTTTTTCAATGCCAGACTAAACAGTTTGGAACGATCATGTTTGTGCTCAAATCACCCCCATTGCTGCTTTCCCAGAAAGTTTCATTAAATGGAAGCAATGGTTAGGTTTGGGCTTTCACAGGTGTGTAACTGTTGGGAGAATTTCAGCCTCCACACAGTTTTTGAAGGATTTTAGGGCAGATGAAGTGATTTCCCAGAAGCAGCTGTATTTTGGGATAAGTATCACAGACACCAGATAAAAATGGGTGTCCATAAGGGCATTTCTGGAGTGGGAGATGCTGAGGCTCTGCATCAGCAGTGTTCAGAGTCTGGAGTAGGAACTGCACACCAGGATTTGTGTCTGTCACTGCTGCTGTCCAAAATGGGAGATTTAGTGAAAGCAGGGATCCGATTCCAGTTTTTCTCTCTCTCCACAGAGATTACCACAGCAAATTGAGGAGAGGAATGAAAAATTAAAGAAAGAAATGTTGGGTGAGTAGTATGTGCTTCCATAAAAACCCTCATGACCTACTAGAAAAAAATGCATTAATAGAATCTCTTGTATAAAATTTAAAGGAGGTAAATCTGAAAGGAAATATTTGTTCAGTGTTAAACAAAACTTTTGATTTCTTTGTAGCTCTCAATTGCTTGGTTTTACCTTCAGTAAATTGGAGACAAGGAATTCTCCCATGCAGAAAAGGCCATGAGTTCAGTTTAAAGAAAGAAAGCTTAAAACTTTCTAAAACAATTTCATAATGGTATATGTAAGAGCTGGGGAAGATGGTTTGACACAGCCCAACTGCTCAGCCCTTTCTCCCTGCAAATAAACCCTCAAAGCAAACATTCCCATGAAAGGGATAAACCAGGGCTTTCACTAAACCTGTGCCTAAAGGAACTCCCCCAGCCGGAATAACTGGGGATGTTTGATCTGGGGGCTGAAGAAATAAATGTGATTCTTTCTGTAGCACTTGCAGCCCAGAGACCTCCAAGTGTTCGTGTTTGCCTTGATTTATTCAGTATTTCATTACCTTGATTTATTCAGCATTTCATTGCTGTTTGGTTGGAGGCTGAGTTGGACCTAGCCAGGGTTAGCACCAGGAGTGGAATTACAATTCCTAAGGCAGTGTTTGGTGGGAAGGGAAGGCAGTGTTTGGCTGATCTGCAGAAAATCAGGTTAAACAAACTCAGCCTGTCTTTGACACTGATTCCTGATATATTTGGGAGAAGAGACTCTTTCAGCTTATGCTGATGTTTTTCTGTAATTTCTTTCCTGCAGCCTCTGGTTTGCTCTGGCTTTGTTCTGCTCTGACCTAGCAGTGTCAGTGAGGCTTTGCAGAGCTTTACAGGATCACAGTCTGCTTCTCCCATTGTGCTGAGAACAAGCCCCAAATAAAGCAGGTTAAGGGTGATGGGGCTATAAATAAATGACAAATGCAGAAAATCTCCGGAAGGATCAGGCCCATGGTAGGACATGGCATGGGTTTCAGCACAAAGTAATATGAAAATAATTCCTGATCTTTGCTGAACTCTAAAGGGCCTCACTAATCACAAGGGATTTGGCTGGAACAGTAAATCCAGCCCCTGCATTGCTGTTTTTTTTCCCTGGATGTCAGACTAGGTGGGATCTCTTTTAACAGTGTTAATACTTTAAAAGTGGCAGTTGGGATTTCAAAACTGGGCTGGGCTTTTGGGAACCATTTCAGATGGTTTCTGTTGGGATTCTGGAGAGAGAAATCCCATCTCAGTGATGTCACACAAGGAGTTCAAACAGCTGGAGAGCCAGGGTAGGACAACCCAGAAGCTGTGTTCATCCCCAGCCTCGTGTGTGGCAGGGTTGTCACAGCTCTGGTTAAGTGACAGTGATGGTGGCAGTGGTGGCTGTGGCTGTCACACAAACTGAGGGGTTTCTATAAAACATTCTCCTGAAATGAAGTCAGGAATGTGGGCAGCCCCTTCTCCTGAGTGTTCCAAGGTTCCCTGTGTGCTGTTAAGGGAAGCAGTGGTGATGCCATGGAAGAAGGAATCACTTCCCAAGGTTTGCAAAGTGCTGCAGCTCTCTCTGAGGTCAGGAAGGCCCTGGAGAGGGGCTTGGATGGGAGTTCAGGAAGGAGTGGGAGAAGAGAAACTTGATGGAATATGGTGGTTCCGAGATTCCTTTGGATTGTCTTGTTGTACAGTGAATTTGAAGCTCTTCCCAATTTTCCATTCTTTCTGATGGCATTTCCCACTTCCAGGATGGACCTGGCTCATGGCACTGTGGCTGAAGCTGGGTGACTGGGCTTGGGCAGTGCCAGGGGGACATTCCTGCCTTCCCAGGGGGCAGCTCAGGTGCTTGGGTTGTGTTCCAGCACAGCATCCTGAAAGTTCCAGGCCAGACCTGCTCCAGGAGCACTGACTCTAAACTGAAATTAGGAACAGTGTCCCAGTTTGTGCTTTGTCTCCTTTGGATATTGAGCTGATCCTCAGTCAGTGAATTGGCCTGTCCTGGTTTTGCTGAGCTTTTATTCTTTCAACTCAAACAAGGCCTGGGTTGCCCAACCATCTCCCACTGTCATGAAACTGTACAAACAGAGCCAGATAAATGGAGAGCATCCTCCTCCTTCCCAAGTGTGTTTCCTGTTTCCCAGGGCTGCAGCTCATTTCTGTCAGAGGCTGAACCCCCTGTGCAGTGCTTGTGTGTAAATAAGCCAGAGCACACATTCCTGGCTGGATTTTCCTTCTGGCCCATGTGACAGCTGAGGGTGATGTCACCAGAAAAGTCTGGTTTGTGGCCAGGCCAAGCCCACTGGTGCTGTGTGTCCCCAGGGATCTCCCTTTTGCAAGGCTGACATCTGTATTTCCGTTCTTACCGTGTTTGGATCAGCTCCTCTGCCACTGAAGTTTGCTCAGGATGAAGGGACCCCTGAGTTCACATCAAAGAGAGCTGGACTTGGAGCAGGAGCTTTCAAATCCAACTGGCTTTTCCTTCTGTACCTCATAAGCATCCTCTGCCCCATTCTGGGAGGTTTTGTGTTTCACTCCTTAAAGCCAACTCTTTTCAGTCTTGTTTAGAGAATTTTATAATTATTGTGATATCTGGGGCCACTCCTTTGGGGAGAGAGTGTGAGGAGAGGGGAGCTTTGGAATGCTTTTAGCAGTTTGGAGACCAGAGCTCCTCACCTGGGTCTTCCTGCCCAAAAGAGATTTTTCCAGCTACCTGAGATCAGCAAAGACATTTATTAAGCTTTGTGCCTAAAGAATCATGGGGTTTGTTTGGGTTTTTTTTCTGTTGACAGTTATGTTGTGTTTGCAGCTGAGCTGCTAAACCCCAACCCTGCACAAGGTGATTTTAAGTAGTTAAATCAAAGCCAAATTACAGTTACAGTTCAGTCCTCATTTACCATTTAGGGAAGGGAGAAGGATTTATCCTTGCTCTTTTAATTGCTTAAAAATGTTGGTAATACAAGAAGTTACACAGAGAAGAGACTTCATCAGGAAATTTGTCTTTCCTCCAAAAGAATTCTTTACACAAGCAAGATGGAGCTTTTCAACTTCCAAACCCCACATTAACACCAGCAACTAAGCCAGAATTATTGCCAGAAAGACTGAATAGCAATTAATTTTGGCTGTTACATCTTAATGTAAATTGTGAGTAATCTTTTCCTGCATCTGCCTCTTTCAATAGGGTGTTGAATTGCAGTTTAGGTGAGTAATGAATCACAGACTTCTGAGCCCTAAATTGATTTTTACAGTTCTGTTTTCTTGTTAACCTCTGAATATTTGCTTTGATGAAAAACCTGAATGTGCTGGAGTTGCAGGTGGAAAATAAACAGGGTGTGTTTGAAAGAAAAAGAGCAAAATGTGTGAGAATAAGGGCAGAGGGAGGAAAGGCTTGGGGAGAGGTGGTGTTGGAGGCTGGGCAGCCTCTGCAGCTGAGTCCCAGCTCCACGTGGTGCCTTTTCCTTCCTCCCAGCACAGGCTCTGAGGGAGCTTTTCTTTAGGAGGGGGTTGCAGTTCACTCCAGCCCGTAATTTAGGGCTGAAAGGAGCTGTGGGAGGAGGAGGTAGAGCTCCCCTACAATGCTGGCTCTGTGTGTGCCAGGACAGCAGCAGCAGCTCCGGGCTGGAGTGCCCGGAAAAGCCAAGGCTTTCTTCTGCCTCATTAACAATTAATTCAGTGTGGCTGCCCCAGAGCCTGCCTGGGGAGGGACAGAGCAGGAAGGTGAGCTGGGATGTGCTGCTGGAATTATCACAAAGCCTCAAATCCGTGCTGTGCTGGGGAGCTGCTCCGGCTGCAGGGTGAATCCCGAGGCAGTCAGGGGGTGTTTATGGGTTTGGAAAAGAGCATTCAGCTCCCTGCAATTGGAAAAAACCTTTCCAATGTCCTGCCAGGCAAGCTCTGCTCTCCTGCCCAGCTGCAGGGCTGGGGGGCTCCAGCCATTCCAGATTCTGCAGGATTCTCCACTGAGACACTGCTCATCCCAGACCTGAAGCTTAGCCCTGGCCAAATGTTTGTCCAGAAGTACAAAAACACCTCTTCATGTCACTCAGACAGATGCTCCCAAAATGGTTTTATAGCCAAAACACTTTTAGGGTGCTGCATAAAGGGATGAACGTCATAGTTAATTTATCTTCATCAGGTGTACCTTTAAAAAACCCTCAGATATATACAAAGAGGTTAATCCTACCTGAGATGCTGCTGGACTGACTTTGGCCACATCCCTGAACCACCTCATCTGTGAATTTCCATTAAAGGACTCAAGTTGAAGGAAACTTGTGTCTCCCCACACATTTGCTTGGTGGGCTCAGGGGTAAGGTTATCTTTTTCCAGATACTGGGAAGAAATCCTTCCCTGGGAGGATGTGAGGCCCTGGTACAGGGTGCCTAGAGAAGCTGTGGCTGCCCCTGGATCCCTGGCAGTGCCCCAGACCAGGTTGGACACTGGGGCTTGGAGCACCTGGGATAGCAGGAGATGTCCCTGCCATGGGAGGGGTGGAATAGATGATTTGTAAGGTCCCTTCCAACCCAAACCATTCCAGAATTTCACTGTTTCGGTGTGTCCTTGTCCCAGAAGCCCAGGTGAGGTGAGCACAGTGCCAGGGGGTTCTCAGGACTCCACCCCCTCCAGGCAGGAATAGCTGTGGCATTGCCAGGTGTTGTTCCAGGCCCTTGGCTGCTGCAGCTGCTCAGTGGATTTTCCATGGCAGCAATTGCTGTTGTCACACTCAGCTCCGAGCAAAACAAAACCCATTCCCTGAGGATCAGTGCAGGTGGGAGCTTTTGCCTGGGGAGGCAAACCTTGAGAAGGCTTCAACATGTCCAAACTTCTGCTTTTCCTTTGGGAAATCTACAGTTCTGCATTGAAACCAGGAGGAAAAGAATGTTTTTATTTGAAAACTGGCCATCTTCTCTTGTGTTGTCATGCCAGGGGTTTGTGTTCAGCTAGCAGTGAAGTTCCTGTTTCACTTTACCTATTCTGTAATTTCTATATAGGATCTTTTTAAATTATGTCCTTTTGTTGTCCTTCCTCTCTTACAGCTGTAGGAAGATCTATTTTCCAGAGTCAGGAATCATATGTGATCCATATACTGACAGACCTTTATTTACTCTCATACTCTTTGGATATTTAACAATGGTTTTTAGTTCCTGCTAAGAGCCTAAATATTAAAAAAATGCAGATATTTCTCAGCATTTACCTGTGCTGGATAAATCAGCAGGGCTGGGCTGTAGTTGGGTGTAATTCCATGAGAGTTTTGCTCTGCTCAGGTCTCACTGTGTTCTCTTGAAATGTCACTGCAGGCAAACTGAAGGATCTGGGCAATTTGGTCCTGCGCCCCTTTGGCCTGTCAACAGAGAACTTCCAGATCAAACAGGATTCATCCACTGGCTCCTACTCCATCAACTTTGTTCAAAACCCCAACAACAACAGATAACATGGATTCAGTGTGGCTCTGCACATCCCATGCCAGGATCCAGCAAACCAACACCCTCCACCCCCAGGGCAAGAGGAGACTCAGCAACCTCATTTCCCAGCTTGTGAAATTATTTGCCATGTGGATGTAAAGCAACTCATTCACCTTCTCATAGTGATAACTGTGTCCAGTGTGTGGTTTATTCTTTTTTTTAATTTATTTTTTCCCCTTCCCTTGTGGTATTTGGCTTTTCCAAGAGGCAGTTCCTTGATTTGGCCTACTCAGAGCTGGCAGCAGCTGCTCAGGGGAATCCAAAGGCTGGAAGAAAGGCTGGTGGTGCCCTGGGAATGGGGAGATCCAGCAGCAGCACTGCCCCACCCTCAGATGGGTGGGACTGGCCCCCCTGGACACAGCTCTGCCCTGGAACTTCTAATAAAGGCTTGGTACTTCTGCTTTTGGGCTTGTGAGGTTCTTGCCTGGGCTGAGCCCTCCCCAGGTGGGGTTTGCTGTTGAAGGTCCCACAGATAACACCTAGCAGGAATTCGTAGGAAGCAGCGGGGGTTTTTTGCCCTCCTTGCAGCAGTGTTGGCATTTAACTTCATGGCACCCTTCCAGCAGTTTGTTTACTGGGTATTAATTTTTCTGAAGACAGCAATGACATTTTGTGCCTCCCTCTCCATCTGCACACCTTGCAAAGGTACCTTCAAATGAAATGTGCTTGTCTGAGATCCATTCATGTTGCAGGGGTGTACAGGAGCTGATTGCAGAGGGTCTCTACAGTAACTGGACCTTGAGTACTTGGAAGTGTTTCTAGAATGAGATGACCTCTGAGGTCCTTTCCAGCCCAAACCAGGTCATGATATAAATATAAATATATGTATATATATATATTTGTATGTTCTGTTGTGGTGGTTCATTCAGGTTTTGGAGAAGGTGCCTTTTGTAATTGCTGCTTTCCTGGGATTTATCAGTGCTGAAGTGCTTACACTGGAGGCCGATTCTGCAGTTATTTCCATGCAGATTTCAGTAGGTGATTTAATTAAATAATTAGCAATGGCTGCCTTGGCTATTGAGTGTCATCTCCAATTCATTTCAGGAAGTCTCTGTGTGTCTGAAATTCAGCAGCTCCAGCCAGTCACTGAAAGGAAAAGCCTTTCCAGGCACAGCAGGTTTGGTGCTTTAATGTCATTTTTGTCTGTGCAGCTGTGCAGAGTTGGGTTTTTTTTGGTTGTTTTTTCTGATTGTTAAACTCTGTCCTGCTGCATTTTAATTTAGTTTTAGTTTAGAGCTGGGCTTGGAGTCAGATGAGGTGTGAAACCTCTGCTGCCTGAGCTGAGCTTTGCAGGGAAGGCTCAGTGGCTTGGGATTAGTAGAAATGTTAGTAATCTTCCCTAAAACCTGGAGCAGTGCAGAGCAAAGGTGTCCAGGTGCTGCAGGGAGCACCAGCTGGCCCTGGCTCCACTCACCTGCAACAACCCAGCACACCCCTGGCATGGACAAAACTGGAACCACTTTGGAACCACCCTGGATGCTTAATTTTTTTTTTTTTTTAATGCAAAAAAAAATAAAATTTTAAGCATCCAGGGTGGTTTCCTTGCTCTCACCAGTGAGTTTCTGTCCCTGCCCACACTGTGTGCAGTGTCACTCACCCGTGGCTGCCTCTTGTGCCCAGTTACACCAGTGGCCTTTTCCAACCTGCTGCTTCAAGGACATGATTTCTCTTCCTTCCCCTCTGTTCCTGCTTCACCCCTTTGAAAGCCTGGGGAGCCGCAAATATTCCTTCTCAGCTGGAGACTGGGGAATTTCTGGGAAATAGAAGCACAACAAAGCTTTTGAATTTCCTACCTGCTGTGCAAACACATCATCAAATCATTGTGCAACCCCCCTGCAGGATGCCTGATGTGCACCTGGAGTTTTCCAATGAAGGGAAGGGCAAAGGAAGCAGGACTGCAGCTGATTAGTGTTTGTAATTTAATTGGATTGTGTGAAAGTCACTGGGAGTTGGGCATGCTGGTACTGAGAACTCAAACCTCCAGGTCATCCCTCCCTCCTCAGGGCACTCTCCAGCTGGACCAGAAACCTCTGGCAGGTGTTATCTGCCAGCACAGCAAGTTCTCCTCTAGGCAAAATTCCAATTAATTGCCTGAAAGTCCTTTTGCATTGTCCAAATCCTGAACAAGTGCATGTGTCTTGCTTTTGATTTTTAATTTTTTTATGTCTAAACTAGTTCTCACAGCTGGCACCAGTAAAATAACTGGTGCCTCCTCCTGGTGTTACTTGCCACAACTCAGGGAGTGCCAGGGAATTTTGAGTCACACTTGTTGGATTTACAACCTCTAATAGGAAAAAAACTGTTTTATGAAACAACATCTTTTAAATATAAGTGCTCCTAACCCAAACAGTTCCTTGCTCAAGCGTTCCAACAGTTACTCACCCTCCTGGTAACCAGCATGTGCCTCCTTTCCAGCTGCAGTTGTCCATCCTCAGCTCCTGCCTTTGTTCCTCCTTCCTTTGCCTGCCAAACACAAAACCTTTCAGTAGCTGGCCTTCCCCCTGAGGTGTTTGCACAAAAATAAAGGCAATGTTGGTCCTGTCCATGAGCTGGGTTAGGTCTCCCCTACAAAGAACATTCTCCAGGATTTCCATAACACTTGTGGCTCAGACCTTCCATTTCTTGACCCCAGAACTGGCAGTGGGATTTGACTCTGCTTTATGCAGAGGTTCTCACTCTCTTCTGTTTGACCCCTCAGAGACTTTTTAATCCTTTTGGCTGCAGCTGGACTGAGGTTTAGAATCATGGATTGCCAGGATAGTTTGGACTGGAAGGGACATTGAAGCTCATCCAGTCCCACTCCCTGCCATAAGCAGAGACACCTTCCACAGACCAGGGACACCTTCTACAGACCAGTTTGCTCCAAGCCCCATCCAGCCTGGCCTCATTCCAGATCCTGCTCGTGAGTCCCAAGGCCTGGCCCTCAGAGGAGCTGAACACCTGCAGTTCCCTCCATCCCACCAAAGATTTGGAGCATTTAACATCTCCTAAAAGATTGAAAAAGCAGCTCCCCAGTTCACATCTTCAGCTCTGTCTCCCAAAACCCCAGCCCCAGGGGAGGCAGCCACACTCCAGGGCAGGGTCAGTGGGATGGGTCCAGCACAGCCAATCCCTCCTGCCCAGCAGGATCCAAAAACTCCCCAGCTCACCCCCTGGGACATTCAGGATTTGACAAAGCACTGAGCTTTGAAGCCCAGTCCTTCTCTCCTTGATTAGCACAAAACTTCTAGGATCTACCTGCCCCTGATTAGCACAGCCCCAGCCTGGGAGAGAGGAGAAACTGCTGGTCACCAGTTCCTGGGCTTTAATTAGCTGTGCTATTCCCAGGGGATTACTGCTGCAGCCAAGAACCAATTACACCCCAGTGCCTCCCCTCCAACCCGGGCAAAGATGCACTGGGGCACATTTAATGTGCAGCATTCATACGTTGCTCATTCACAAGCTTTCCCTGTTTGGATGAATCCCAACATTTTCTTGCTCAGCAACTTTTTCCCACCCCTGTGACTGCTGGGAGGGCTCTGGGCAGTGCCTGGCACAGGAATTGTGGCACTAAGCCAGAGGCATCACTGCCTACCCTGACAAAGATTAAAGGCTCTAAATCAACTGAAAATTAAAATAAACCCCTTTTTTCCTGATTCTGCACGTTCAGTGGGAATCTCCCAATTGGAAACCATCTGCAGCTGCAGCCTGGAGTCCCCAGAACTGCATATTTCTGCTTGGTTGTTTCTCAAGGAGATAATTTACAAGTCCTGCATTCCCTAAATGGATGCAGCAGGATTAGGTTTGCCCTTCCCGGCCTGGCTGGGTGCAGTGCTCTGCTCCTGCTTCCCAGGATTGCCTGCCTGCTGTCCCTGGGCTCCGGGCAGTGTCCAGGAGGGCATCAGGCTCCAGGAGCAGCTGCTGGGCAGGACTGAGCCCCGGCAGCCCTGGAACCGGGAAGGATCCGAGAGGTGCCATGCCTGCTCTGGGATAAGCTCTGCTGGCCTGTGGGGTTTTTGTTCCTGTCTCTGGCGAGTGAAGTGCAGCATCCCCTCCCTGCAGACACTCCAGGGAGCAGGGAAGGCAGGAAGAAGGGGAAATGCTGGTATCTCGTCTGGGCGGTGGCTGCTGGAAGAGCTTCCTAAGTATATTCCCGAGTGGTGCTGGCGAGTGCCCAGCAGGTCCCTGGAGAGGCAGCAGGGCCAGGGCTTTTCTAGCTGCATTTGTCCTATTTGCATGAGCTCCTTTGGCTGTGAACCTCCATCCTGGGGCACTTCTCTGTCTGAGGGAGGGAGAATTACAGTATTTGAGAACTTAGGGAAAGGAGGAGGCTGAGAGCTCACAGATTTCCTGCCCATGGCTCCAGCCCTGAGCTGCCCTTGAAGCAGCAGCTCTCGCTGTGCCCCAACACATTCGTGTCCCTGCTCCCAGCTGGAATGCAGCTGAGGCCTTGGAACCTGGAGCCAGCAGCAGGTTTTCCAAGGCAAGATGCAGCTGATGGCTCTGCTGACAGGATCCTGCAGTGTTAATGCATAGGGGTGTGAAGTCCAACCCCCCCGGTTCTGCTCTCACAGCTCATGCTGCCTTTTTAAAGGCAACCACAGCCAAGTGAGTGAATCACAGAAGCATCATCCCCATCCCTCTGAGCAGTGTCAGTATTATCCTTAGCATGGCCCAGTATCCATCCCTGAACTCTCTGGGGCCCCCAGCCCCTTCCCCTGACTGCTCAGAGCCTTCAGTGGCTGGATGAACCCCCCAGCAGGAACAGCCTCACTTAATATTTAATGACCAAGACAACCACAGTCAGAAATTCCAGCCCCCAAGCTCTTAAGATGCGGAGCTCAGCTGAAAATCTAGATTTCAAAATTAGAACTACCCCTCCTGGGCTTGGAATATTTACCCCAAATACAGAATATGCCAAAAACCTCTGCAGGGGTGCCCAGTCTGCCAAGTGTGGAGCACCCATGGCTTGTGCTGCAAACCAGCAAAGGAAGGCAAAACAAAGAGCTCAGAGACAGGGGAAAAGCAGGAGCAGAACCACAAAAGCAGGATATGGAATGTGAATAAACCCCACAGTAAGACCAGCAAACAACGGGATCCTTTTCCTGGCTCCCTCCTCTGCCTGCAGAACACGACAAGGAGAGCAAATCCCAAGACAGCTGGAGCAAGGACAAGGGAGGAGGACACAAATCCATGGCAGTGAGGGGGAATTGGTGCCAAGGGCTGGGTTCTGTGCGAGGGGCTCGGCGCTGGCACTGCTTCCCTTGGAGCAGGGGGATGAGCCCTTGCAGCCTCATCAGTCCCCTGCCACAAAATCCTCCCAGCCTGGGCCATTCCCAGCTTCCCACAAAGTCCTCGGGCACAGATGGGCCCCTCCATGCAAACCCGGCACTCTCCGTGAGGCAGATGAGCCCAGGGACCCTGAGGAAATCAGGAACCTGAGGGAATCGGGAGCCCCAAGGGAATCGGGAGCCCTGAGGGAACCGGGAGCCCTGAGGGAACCGGGAGCCCTGAGGGAACCGGGAGCCCCGAGGGAATCGGGAGCCCTGAGGGGATCAGGAACCTGAGGGAATCAGGAACCTGAGGGAATCGGGAGCCCCGAGGGAACCGGGAGCCCTGAGGGAATCAGGAACCTGAGGGAATCAGGAGCCCCAAGGGAATCAGGAGCCCTGAGGGAATCAGGAGCCCTGAGGGGATCGGGAGCCCCGAGGGAATCAGGAGCCCCAAGGGGATCAGGAGCCCCGAGGGAATCAGGAGCCCCAAGGGAATCAGGAGCCCCGAGGGAATCAGGAGCCCTGAGGGGATCGGGAGCCCCGAGGGGATCGGGAGCCCCGAGGAAATCAGGAACCTGAGGGAATCGGGAGCCCCAAGGGAATCAGGAGCCCCGAGGGAATCAGGAGCCCCGAGGGGATCGGGAGCCCCGAGGGGAGCCCCAAGGGGATCGGGAGCCCCGAGGGGATCAGGAGCCCTGAGGGAACCGGGAGCCCCTCAAGCCCGGCCGGGCTTCACCCGAAATGTCCCGAACACCCAGGGTGTGACAGTGTGAGTGCCCAGTGCCACTGCCACCGAGCCACCATTCCCTTCAGCAATGGTCTCACCCTGCAGGAGGATCTCGGAGCCCTCACACTTGGGATGGGAGCCTCTCCAAAGCCCTCGTGCCAGAGCTGCACTTTGGCCCGCGTTCAGCGTCGCTTTTGATGGCCGGGGGCAGCAGCAAACGCCGTTCGAGGGGTTTGTGCGGGCCGTGGGTCACCTTTATCCCTTTGCCAAGCACTGCGGTGAGGATTAATCCATGGAGCAATTGCAGAGCTCTGAAATCTGCCCGGCCGAGCTCTCTGGCGGCTGCCAAGTCCGTGTCACAAAGGAGAAGCCATTAGCGAGCAATTAGCCTTCAGCAGGATTCCCCCGCCTAATGAGGATCGCGGCTCGAGAGGAGCTGCAAGGCTGAGGGAATAATGAGAGAAAGGGATGGGAGTTCCTGTAAGCCCGACAGAATGAGAAACAACCACGAAGGAAAAGAAAACCATCTGCTGGAGCTGTGCTCGGGCCACAGCCAGATGTGGGTGTTTGTCACAGCGCTCCCAAAGCAGCCCAGGCTGAGCCAAGAGCAGAGCTTCCCAGTAAATTCGATTTGGGGGAAAACCTCCTCATTATCCACAGCAGGTCACTGCAACAACCCCTTCTCAGCAGGGTTAATACCTCTGGGTGATCCACCAGCTCCTGGCATCCTCTGTGCCATACAGCCACCCTGTGCCATACAGCCACCAATGCTTCCTGGAAATCAAAACTTCCTACAAATCAAGTTAACTCAAGCAGCATATCTGTTCTTTAGCCCAGGAGTTCAACTCAATTTAGGGAATCTTTCTTCACAGTGCTGAAATGCAAGTGGAAAAAACGTGTGTAAATGCTGCCTTCTATTTGATGGGAAAGTGCAGTTCCAGAGTCTGCCATTCCATAGAATAGATTCAGATCATCAAGTCCAAGCACCAACCCAACACCATCAGGTATTTTTGAAAAATACTTGCTGGCATGGCCCTCCTTTGAGCACAGTGGGATGGAGCTCTGGAACAGAAATTACCTCTCCAGCACCACCTGATCCCTGCTCCAGGGCAAGAAAACACAGCTGAGGACAAGGCAATTGGAGAAATCCCCAGTACACTTACCTGTGAGGGCAAGCTTTGTCTGAAACTGTGAGAACTCCATAAAAAACAGCCCAAGGACTGCAGGAACCCCTTCCCATGGCATTCCCTCTTCCTCCTGGGACTGTGAAGCCACCAGGGCTTCCTTGGATCTGTCTCTACCACACCATCTTTTCTTACTAACTACAATTTTTCCTACTGCTTTGGGAAGCATCCAGCTGGCTTGGGATCTTTCAGCCACTGTGGTGAAAGGTGAGGTTAGGTGGAGACTTGTCCACGTGATGGAATTCCAGCAGTGGACCAGCAACCTGAGTTTAATCTTTGTTTAATCCAGAAAAAACACTTCTGACATAAATCAAAGGCTTTGGAGGTCAAGGACTAATAAAGCAAGAAAGTTAAAGACATCAAAACATTATTTCCCTTTAAAAGAGCACTGAAAAAATCAAGGCTTTATTTGAATAAATGTTACACAACATTCTTTATCATTTTTACTTCTCAGCAAACCTTAAAGGGTGAATCAGATTTTCCTCATTCAAGTCTACAAAATGAAAGAGGCATAGTGACCATTCAATATACAGACAAGAAGGTAGCACGGAGCAAAGCTTAAATATTAAGCAACTAAAGCAAAAAAGTGAAAAGCAATACATTACTGTCACTCTCTCTCATTAGAATATCCCTGACAAATTCATTTCCAAATGAAAACGTGGTTTCCAACGCAATGCTGGGAAAAGCAAGGCAGACATGAGCTCCCTTGGATGCTATTTGCTCTTTACCCATATTCTCCAGTGCACACCTGCATCCCTTGGGTTAATCCCTCCTGGTTCAGCTGCTGTGCTCAGGGAGGGGAGGAGAGCCCTGGGGGATCCGGGGGCACAGCCAGGCACTACCGGCTTCCAAAACAACAGCAGGCACTCCTCAATCCCATGTGCAACAACCCTGCCACCACAGTCCCGGGCCTTTTTCCTGAGCAGAAACTGGTTTGTGCCATGTGGTTTGGTGGCTTCTCTGTTTGGTTTTTTGGGGGGTGGGGGACAATGTACCTGATTAGGCCAAGCCTCCATCCACTGTCAATCCAAGCGGAGGTGAAAGGCTGGCACGGACCCGGCACCAAGGCACCCCTTTCCTCATTCACATGTCTTTCAGTTCTAGTCACATCCCAGGCCCTGAGGCAGGACCAGACTGCTGGGCCTCTTCCACTGGTGAAAAGGAAAAGCACTGTAGAACAAATATTCATCCAAATTTAAAAAAAAAAAAGTTTGTACTTCATGGTGAAATCGTTATGGCAAACGGTACAATTTGAATGCACTGCACAGTATTGTACAGCCTGTTTTTAAAAAGTAGGTAGTGAATATTCGATTTTTGCATTTATAAATAAAGAATTTAGCTCTGAAAAGCAGACACTGAAGCAGCACAAAGCACGAGCTGCCACACACTCAGTGTGTGAATCCCTGATGGGCCTGGCTGGGGTTTGCGGGCCTGTCCCAGCCTGTCACTTCCCCCTCTCCGATTGTTTAACAAGTATAAACCTGTTGCCAATGACAGAGTTGTCCTAACTTCAAATTTTATGTGGTTCATTCAGGCTCCAGACACGAAGAAATTGTCTTTGTGCTGACCCAGAGGACCCTTGGAAAGGTCTCTCTGGTTTTAAACGATCCAGACAACGACACTCTATTTTCTCCAATTGAATCAGGATATCAGTAAGGAGGAAAAGAGTTTCCTACAAGTCCTTTCATCTCTATAGAAACAGAAATTTGTCTTTTAGTAGATTATGTGCACATTTTCATATCTTCAAAACAAATATTTATTTTCCCGGGTTACACAATAAATCTCCTGCTAAGAACTTTAAAGAAATGGTTCTGCCGAGACAGTGTGCACACAATGGAAATAATTAGTGACAAATAAATTAATATTTAATAACTCAAGATTTCAGCAGCGTGTCCAGCATTCCCAAGCTCCACTGAAGTCAGTCTTACCCAAGACCTTTCTGGGAGGGGAATAAAATGGATAAAACCCAGTGGGTTTCTTTTTTTTTTTTGATTTACAGCTTTTCAAAGAAGTCAACGCAACTCAGATCAACAACCATCAGAAACTCTAATAAAACCTTTGCTCTCTACTAGTTACCTATCTGAAAAATATTCATGTCAAAAGGAAAAAATAACCCATGATTTGAAATAGAAATGCCATCCCATTGAATCACTCTCCATTCATGATTCCCATCCTGTTATGGATTATAAGCAAAACGCTGCTCTCTGCCTTGTAGCCCCTCTCAAGGTTATTTCACAACCCTCAAATCCCTAAGTGTTACAATAGCATAAATAAAATGCAACCATATTCACACAGAAGGAGCTTTCCCATAAAACAGAGATCCATGGAGTTTGTGGTCACTGTCCTTTCCATCACCTCTATGGGAAATGTTGGTCTCAATAGCAGGACTGTTCATATTTCACAATACAACTGGGTTTGGACATGCTTTGATCACAGATCACAGCTCTGCTAACACCTGCACTAAATACTAACTAAGCCTCAGAGAATGGAAAATTGCAATGCTAAAGTCAAGAATTAAAAGAAAAGTTCAAAAGTTACAGTCAACTTCCCAGGCAAATTGGCTCCGTCACTGGCACCTCTCAAAACATACAAACGTGACTGTCACATTACAAAAACCCCAGTTATCTGCAGTGAGTCTTCATCCTAATAATTCAAGTGGTTCCTTGCATGTAAGTGTCATAGAGTCTTTCGTCATTTCATGCGTCATTTATTGCAAAAAAGTTTTATAAAATATTTCCTAACATCTTTTGAAATTTTAAGGAAAATGTACATTAGGTACAGGTGCCCTAATGGTGCGAGGGGGAGCTTGAACATCTTTTACCCCCTTTCCCCTTCAAAAAAATGTTTACTACTTGGGTGAAGATTTCAGAGGAAAAATAGGACAAGTCAGTCTCAGATTTCTCTCAGTCCTGATGAGCTGGTGCTCTTCGTGGCAGTGTAGTGAGGTTCCATAAAAACAGCGGGTCATTAGTGTCTCTGAGCTGAAAAGGGGAGAGAAAGGGAACATGGTTAAATGTCTTCCAGTACATATTGCAAAAGTAGGTAAAGCAAAAGCTGAGGTGGCCAGAAAAGTTACTGGCTCACCTGCTTTGTGCATCGTGTGCAGAAGACAAAAAATAGATTGACATTATCACAAGACAGACACCAGTGAGCAAACTCCTCCGGGACTGGGGTTTGAGGAGGAGCCACCGAACCAATCTGTTACATCTCACCCCATTTCAGCATCCAGAGAGAATTCCAATTGTAAAGACATTCAAAGACAGCTCAGGAATCAGGGAGATTAATTCACAAAATCTATACATTGATGGCAGTTCACAACACAAAGCTAAATCTGAGCCTGCAGTGCCCTTCCACACAAGGGAGCCGAGTGCCTTAGGGAGCATGAACTGTAAACCTGCTAATGGTGTTTCCTTCCCAGGGCTGCCTGTGTTTTCCCATTTACTCCAGAGAACAGGAATAAATTAGGATAAAGCAGACAGGAACAGCCCAAGTACTGAGCTCTGCATGAACCAACACCAGTCAGCCACCAGTTCTTACTGGGAGGAGGGGGAGGCCCTGGCACAGAGTGTCCAGAGAAGCTGTGGCTGTCCCAAGGCCACGTTGGACAGGGCCTGGGGCAACCTGGGGTGGTGGAAAGTGTCCCTGCCCATGGCAGGGGTGGGACTGGATGAGCTTTAAGGTCCCTCCCAACCCAAACCAGTCTGAGATTCTGGGATTCTATGGAGATTGTGCTCCTCAGATAGAGTGACTGAAAACCTGACTGCCTGGGTCAGCTCAGTGTCTGTGCCACTGAATTCCCTGAGTGCAGCCCACTGCCTGTGTATCACTCATTCTGTGGGGTCCCTCACTCCACGTGGGCTCCATGGGTCCCTCACTCCAGGTGTGATCCATGGGTCCCTCACTCCAGGTGGGATCTGTGGTGTGTGGGACAGTGACAGCACAGCCTGGCTGAGGGCACGGCTCTCCCGGGATCTCCAGCAAGCTCACAGGCTGGACTCTGCTTTGGAGCAGCTCTATTCAAGTGCTGGAGGCAGAATCACACAGAATCCCGGGATCCCACAGATCCCAGACTGGGAAAGCCCTCCCAGAGCACCAAGTCCCAGCTGTGCCCAATGCCCACATTGTCCCCAACCCAGAGCACTGAGTGCCACCTCCAGCCCTTCCTTGGACACTCCAGGGATGGGGATCCAAACCTCCCTGGGCAGTAACAAGGCCTGAGCACCCTTTCCATGGGGAAATTCCTGCTGATGCCCACCCTGAGGCTGCCCTGGCCCAGCCTGAGGCCGTTCCCTCTCCTCCTGTCCCTGTTCCTGGAGCAGAGCCCGACCCCCCTGGCTGTACCCTCCTGGCAGCAGCTGTGCAGAGCCACAAGGTCCCCACTGAGCCTCCTTTGCTCCAGGCTGAGCCCCTTCCTGCTCCCCCAGCTGCTTCTGGGGCTCCAGCCCCTTCCCTATGGAGCCATGCTAAGGACTGCCCCAGAACAAGGTAAAAATGTGTGTCAGGGCAGGCACTGACACACCTCAGGCTTTTGCTGCCTGTCCCACTGAACTCAGCTCACACGGACTTTTCCTGGCAGCCAGCACTGCCGTGGGGGCTCTGATTCTTCAATGTGAACTTTTGCTCAATCCCTTTATTCACTGCTGTCCAGAGAGAAGCGCTGCCTTTGAAAGTCCTGGCTTTTATCTCCAAAGGAAAAGCAGAAGGACACCAGGCAGCCATGGAGGGGAAGAAAAGGCACCCCAGAAGGACAAGGGAAGCAAAAATAGCAGCACATCCCATCAGGGATTAAACCTCAAGGCCAGGAGCCCAAATTTAAATTGTCACAGTAACATTTATGCACCTTCCTGGGGGATAATGGTGTCTGTGTAAAACTATGGAACAGAAGGCACAAAACTCCTATTTTCCTGCTACAGATTCCATTTGCAACCAGTGGAGAAGAGGGAAACCAGGCTGCTCTTCCAGATGATGAACTACTAAAAGCAAGAACTGTTTCCTGCCTTTACAGCCTCCAGCAGCAGGACCTCAGCCACCAGGAAAACAAAGAGCAGCAACACATTCTTCCCTTTGTGTGCCTAATTCCCTGAAATATATGACACAGTATCAAGAATTCCTAAAACATAGTGTAACCCAGTTTTTTCCATATAAATGTTCCAGAAGAGATTACTCCTAAATCTCTCAACACTTGAAATACCTCAAGACCTTTTTTTTTTCATTAACTAAACTGACTACAATACTTTAAAAAATAGTTTTTGTGGTTTTAGTTCCTTTTCACCAGAGCTACTAAGCACCCAAACTGGCACCATGTGCTTTAAAATCCTGCAGCACTGCAGAGATGCAATTAAACCCCAGAATTTCCTAAAGCCAAACAAAAATCCTACACATTACTAAATAAAAAATTATGCTAAATTAGCATTTAAGCAAATATTTGCTTGGAATTGTATCTGCTTATTTCACTGACAAAGCAAGATCCCCTCTCCCTCTTTGTGCACCTGTTAAAGGATGGCAAGGACGATTCCACCACCTGAATTTGCTGTGGTTCTGTTACAGAATCTCATTGCTAGCAACAAGCACTTGCCTCCCAAAGCACGGATTCCCAGTACATGCCTTGCATGTAGGAGAATATTCCTTATTCATATTGCATATCTGACATACAAAACATCTCTAAACAAACAGGAAAACTGACCTAGATTTGTTTTTTTTTTTTCCTAAAGAACAACCTGATTTCAAGTTGCTGTTCCATAAATGGCATCAGCCAAGCAGGAGGCTGCACCCCGAGGCCCCTGGCACAAGGGCAGTGCAGGTTTCCTCAGATCAAACCTGGGTCACTCCAAGTGTGATTCCTGCAGGATGTCACCAGGACACAGAGGGCAGAACCCTCTGTTACATACTTTTACAAAGATTTTGTTTTTCCAAAATCAGCCTTGCTAATGACAAAGTGACAGGGCAGACCCACCACCCGTCCTCTCGCCCTCCCGGCTGCACTGAGCCCAGCTCAGCCTGAGCCATTTTGCTTTTCAAACCCTGGCTTTACACAGACAGCACCCAGGGCTTCACTGTCACAAATGCAAGCAATATTCCAGTGTTTGATTCCAACTCCCTGCCTCAGTTTAAGTGTGATTTCCTGTCCCAGCTGCAACTCAACAGAGCCCTGCTTCCCCTTCTGCCCCATCCCACAGGGATTCACACACCTGGAACAGCCTCAGTTCCCACAGTCCTCCCTTCCTTCTCTGCACTGGGGAATGGAATCACTGGCACAGAAATGGAATTACAGCTGCTCAAAATGTGCCTGGTCCTGTTCGGGAAGTAACTTGTCAAACACAGCCCAAACAAACCCCACAGACCCATTTCTTCTCCCACTAAAGGAGCAAAGCTCAGACTCCAACTTGTTCCAGGGGACCCTGATTTGTTCCCTGAGCCAATTCCTACCTGCAGGCTGCTGCTAAGTTCTCCCCTCAGGCCATGGGCAGGCAGGAAGAGGAGATCAGACACCACATCCCATGGCACAAGCACCGGGAGTCATCTTTTCCAGGTTATTCCACCTTTTTTTTCTTTACCTTTTGCACCCTTGTGTGTCCCTCTTGGATGTGCAAGGTGGCTCAGGTTTTCTGAAGCCCTGGTCTGCCAGCACCACCCACCTTCCAGCCAGCAACACCAATTGTTTTTTCCTGGGGAAAACGTGGAGCCAAGCTCTCCTCAGTGGCTGATGCCTGGCACTAAGGTGCTGCTCCAGGGAATTATCCCAAACTGCCCCACCTGGGAGCAACAGCAAAGCTGTGCAGGGAAAAAGCAGAATGGCAAACCAGTCACCAACTCCCTGGCACCACAGCCCTGCCTGGGAACTGCTGCTCTGCCTTGTGTTCACACAAGGGCACTTGTGTCATTGTTAAATGTAAGGGAAGAAAATCATTAATTAATTTAAATGACAGTCTGGATTGTGTCCACATCCCAGGTAATATAGAAGATTGAAATGTATGAGTAAATCACAGGGAATCATAAGCTGCCATCAGGGTCCAACAATTAAACCCCAATGATTAGAGGTATTCTGACCTGGGAGGAATTGCTGCTGCTTGGTAAAACCCATCCAAATGACCACAAACAGCTCTTACCACAGAGGTCAGAGGTAGATGGGCTCAGACTAGAGCAGGAGCCTGAAAATGCCAGGAGGGTGAGCAGGGAGGAGAAGGGAAAAGCCACAGTGCAGGGGATGTTATTCACATGAACAGCCCCAAAATTACACTGCCAGGGTGACCCGTGGGAGGGAACTGTTAGAACTAAAATCCAAAGTGTCCCACAGGGCAGCTGGGGAGGTTAAATGGTGACTGGGAACTGCCATGGTCACTGCAAGGCCAGGGATCACACACAGGCTCTTTCCAGCAGGGATTAAGGAGAATTTGGCACTGGATATTCCCATCCCCATCTCCCAAGCCTGATCTAATGGATCTTCAGGCAGCTACACAAGTCCCCAGTGTTAAATGTGGGTGATCCCTGATCACCCCATGGTCAGAAGCTTTGTCAGTTAAGAAAAAAATCCCTTTTTAAACAGTCCAAGTCATTGTACCCAATGGATTATGCCAGCACACACTGCCATCCATCCCTTTAGGCTCCAGCTCACTGCACATCCCTCCCAGCTCCAGATCAGTGAGGGACCCCCTGCACTGCCTGAATTTGCTGGTCCTGCAGGCATTCACTGGAACACAATGCTAACTAAAGCAAAGGATGGACTGAAATAGCTTTTCCCTGAGCATCAGTCTTTCCACAGCTCCTCAGCCAAGAAAGCTGCTCTGTTTTCTCACTGGACTCCACAGAACAGGCAGAAGGACAGATGACGATGCTGAGAATGAGCTACTGACATTTATTTTCTAAAATTCACGTTTCTATGCTACTCTTGACAGTTTTAGCTGACATGAAAGAAAATATCAGGATTTAAGGGAGTTAAATAGAACCAGACCTAAGGGCCAGCAATGCAAAAAGTAACTCTTACCCTTCCTCACTTGTGCTACTCTTATTCTAATTGCTTAGAAATTTAGAATCCAAATCAGTTCGAAACTATGTTTAAAAAACCCAAATGCTGAAAAAAAAAAAAAAAAGTATTTTCAGCCTTGCACAGACCTGAACCACCCAGGAACCCCACCCCAGGGTAGTTCTGTAGGTTCCAAACTGAAAACAGCGTGTCTGAAAGAGAAACCAAATCATCAGAGATGATTATCAAACTGAAGTGTTGACACAAAGTTCCAACTAATTAGAACAGTAACAAATATCTGTTCAATTTCCTGCACGACTCCACTTCAGACACACACAAGCATTTCCTGTTGCTTCCAGCTCTGCTCCTGAAGCCTCACACCTTCAAACAGCTCTGGGGAAAGAGCTCTAAGCTTTGCACTAACTGCTCTGTCCCCCAAGGCATTTTACCCAAAGATGCTCAGAGGAACAGAACACCTGTACTGAAACTCATCGTGCCCCATTCTCCCCCAAACTGACAGGCCATAAATACCCAACAACCACACAGAGGCACTTCATTGATTAAAAAAGGCACCATTTGCCATTTATCCCATTAAACTGATGGGGAAATAGCAGTCACCCTCTGTGCTGCTGTTTGCCTTCCGAAGGCAGAGTCACAGAAGGGTTTAGGTTGGAGAAGACCTCCAAGGTCACCAAGTCCATTCTGTGCCAGATCCCCACCCTGTCCCCAGCCCAGAGCACTCAGTGCCACCTCCAGAGCTCCTTGGGCACCTCCAGGGACGGGCACTCCAACCCTCCCTGGGCAGTTCCAATCCCAACCACCCTTTCCATGGAGAAATTCTGCCTGACACCCCCTGAGCCTCCCTGCCCAGCCTGAGCCCCTTTGCAGCCACAGGGGTGGGAGCAATGGATAAATAAATCTTGGAGAAGTCATGGAAGGAGCCAGCCCTGGAGCAGTGGCACTGCTGGCACCACAGGCACACCAAGGGGGGGTTACAGTTTAGCTAAGCCAGGCCTAAGCCTTGTCCCAGCCTCCAAGGCTCTGCTCACCCCGGGCCTGCCTGCACCAGGCTCTGCCCCAGCCCAGCCCCTGGAAACTGCTGCATCCACAGGAGCAGCTCCTTTGGTAAAGGACAGGCAGGGATGAGTACAAAGAGATCTTCAACTTACTGCAACATGGTGTTATCAAAATTAACAAATTACTCGTTTTGAGCCCTGTTGAGTCTGCAGCAATCCAGCACATTCACGCTGAAACTGAGGAAAGACTTAAAACTCATCTGTTACAAATCAAAACTGATTTAAATGCCTTCCATAAACAGTAATTTTGAACATAAAACCACCTAAAGAAAGCCCTCCCATACCTGTTGCTCCCCAGTGAACACCTGAGCAAACTCTGCCTATGTAAGCTGCAGTGCTATTCTAATTTTATATAAATTAGGAGAACAAAGCTTCCAGGTCTTCTAAAGAAAAAAATAACAATGTCAATATTGATTTTGCCACTGCTTGGCTTAGAACAACTAACTTAAAGCCAGTTCACTTGAGCTTCTAAACCTCAAGGAAGTGGTGTAGACATCTGACCCACCTCACATGGGTTCCTGACTCCAAAAAGCAGTTTGCTTTAATTACAAAATACAGCTTATTTACTTAAAGAAACTGTTTCTGTTTGCAGGAGAGAATACAGAGAAGTGAAACAGATTTTTTGTTCCAATTTTTTTTTGTTTTTTTACAAAATCTATTGTGTGTTTATCACATTCAAAAAGCATTGACCAGTGGGTTTCTTTTTTGGAACAGTTAGAATGCCAAGGTAAAGTTGCTATATTTGGAAGCTTAATTAGCAATTAATGACTGTCATCTTGAGGAAGATTTGAACAGCCATGCGTCTGACACCTTAGACTTCCAATAGTTCTGTGGGCACGAAAAATAATTAAAAAAGGTAAAAAGAAACTGAATGCTTTGGCAAGACCATACAGTATCATGAACATAAGAAATTAAATCTTAAAATTATTTTCAGGGTTCAATGATTAAATCTTTGCCCCCTTTTTCATATTTGTTTTATTTCAGTCTGAGCTTAAATTTTTACATCTGTCATAATTGCCTACGTGGGCAATCCTGGAAAAACCAGGATGAAAACTGCTTTGGGATGAGCACCAGGAGACTCTTCACAAGGCATTGCAAAGCTGAAGAAGGAATGGGCTGGAGGACACAGGAATTCACATGGTCAGGTAAGGACCAAAACTTACAGAAAAAAAAAAAAAAAGTCAAGTGCATTGCATGAAAATGCCCCAGTAATGAGCAAAAACCATGCAAGAACAGCTGGAATGGCAGTGGAGAGCAGCTCTGACTGCTCTGAGATGGAAACGGAAACATTCCCCACTGTACAAGTGACATTATCCACAGTCTCTACTCAAATGTATGGCCCAAAAGCTAATTTAGGGAGAAATTTAATCAACTTTCCAGAAAGCCCTCTACAGAGCTGGTTCTGAAACAAAAGGGACAGATAATTAATAATCTCCAAATTAAGACTGAAGTATACCAATAGTATTTACATCAAGCACTTCATCTTTAAGAATGCATAAAAAAGGACAATTTACTTTTTAAGGGTGTCCTCTAAATCCGGCATACAGATAAAATACTCTGACATCCTGGATTTGTTTCAAAGCTTTTTGAGAAACACACACAAATAATTCAGATTTAGTCAATTTTATTTACAGTTTGTTTTTTTTACATTTCAGAGCATTACACAATTACATATCTCATTTTTCTGACCTGCAAACAGATACCTTAAACGGAAATAGTTAAAAAAAAAAAGAAAAAAAAAAAAGAAAAAAAAAAGTTAGATACATCCAAAATGCAACAATTACACATCTGACAATTCACAAAGTGTAATTTACTAGGACGTATCCTAAGAATTTAGGAACAACCAGTCAGGAGAAAATCTGACCAATTTCAGCAATTGATTATTTACACATTCAAAACAAAGCCTCTCTTAAGCTAAACCTCCAGGCAAATGGCCTGAAAGATTTCTTCAGGAAGAAAGACCAGAATGATTCACACCTATGCAGCATTAACAGCCCTTGATCCCAAACACTGAGGCCTCCTCAGCTTTATCTTAGAGCTACAGGCATCCCTCGACTTCTCCGACCCTGAAGTGATTTAATTGTGCCCCCATGTGCATAGAAAGGTTGAGTGTTTAAGTGGTCACTACGATAAAACCCCATTTAATCTGGTCTTTAAGTCACTAAAATTCTTCTTCCTTACAACTCGGAGCACGTCTCCAATGCCATTTAAACCGGCCCGCAGAGGGGAGCTTGGGCCCACCGGGCCCGGCCAGACTAAATCCATTAGAGACTGGTTAAAAATAATCTTTAAAGACCATTTAGACAAGGCTTACATTTCTACACTTCCCTGATGGGCCACCTAATAAAACAAAAAAGTCACAGCTACTACTTTCATCCCTCGTGTCAACCCTTGGCCACACAGAACTAGTTATATACTGGGTAGAAACTACTAAAAAATTCCCTGCAAATCAGCTGCCTTCCAGCTGAGGCTATGGCTCCTATGCATCGGGTGGTTTGGTTTGTTTTTTTTTTTCTCTTTCTCTTTTAAAAAAAAAATTTCTCACTTGAAAAATACCTCAGTCCTCGCTTTTAGGCTAATTTTGATTGCATGTTCAATTGGTTTGAACCGTCACGAGCCGCTCCGCACGGCACGAGTCTCGTGCGAGAAGAGCGGTCGGTCAACCGAGTGCAACTTCTGCCTCTGCCACCTCCCTCCTGGCAGCGCTCTCTAACCTGGCTGGGGATTGCTGGAGCCTCCAGGTTTCTTGCCTACCTTACTCTCCACGTTCACGTCTCAAACTGCGTCAGCAGGGCCCGCACCTCGGGCGTGAGCTGCTTGGCAGCCTTGGCTGCCTCAGTGACGGCCTTGCGGTACAGACCCTTTCTCTTCTTATTAAAGCGCAACTGGAAGCTTTCTAAAAAGGGGGAGAGCTGTGCAAGAGCAAGGAAAGACGTGGTGGTGGAGCCAAACCATGAGATACGAGCCTCCTGGCGCACCAGCAGCCCGGTATCCTTGCGGCTCACAGTTATGGTAAGGATACGGGCCGGCCACCAAGGGAAGCCATAAATCTTGGCCCAAACAATGTCCCCTACACATACGGTCCTGCCATCTGGTGTGACACATTTAGAGACGTTTTTGGAAAAGACTTCTGTTTTCAAGGAATTACTGAGCTTTTTCTCTTCCTTCGAAGAGGAGGAGGAGGAGGAAGAGGAGGAGGAGGAGGAAGGTGCATGCATGCTGCCTGGAGGAAAATCAAAGCTTTCAGTAGAGCTACACTCAGAGTTGGTAGATTTCAAATCATCTGTGCTATCACTACTACAAACTGATGCACTGGAAGAGTCAGATTTCTTTTGATTAAGGGTCATGTAAACCGTTATATTGCTTTTGCTGCCTCTCTTGCCCAGTGTCTGCTGTTCATCCTGATCAACAGTTACATGCACTTCACTCGTGTCCTGAACCTCACTGCTGGCCTCTTCGGGGCCTTCTGAGGGGCTCTGGGTTTCTGAAGGGGCCTCACCTGCTGAGCGGGTGGAGGAGCAGCGAGACTGGGGCTTAGTTGCCATCTTGCCACTCCGAATTTTCTCAAGTCCTGTCTTGAGGGAAGAGTCATTTTCTTCGTTGCGGTACCGCTGGGGCTTTAGGCGCAATCGGGGCGGGAGGGACCCTGAGCTGGTGTTCTGAAGACGCCGCGTGAAGTGGACCTTTGAATGTGCATTTTTGGAAGAGGAGGTTGCACTCTGCTTCTTTTGTGCCTTTTCTTTGGCCATTTTCAAGACTTCCCGAGCTTTTGCATGATCCATGTTTTTGCTCTGGAGAACTTTTTTTGTGTTTAACTGCGCTTTTGAAGTATTTGCTTGTGCGGAAACTTTAACCACTCTGCTTCTGCTGTGGGCAATATTTGAAACCTTGACCACAGCGTTCCTTTTCTGGCTTTCGTTTTGGCTTTTTCCATCCACCTTATGGTCAGTCTTAAGTTTTTTATTCACAGTAGTCACGCTCTCGTTTCTTCGCTTTTTACTATCCTCATATTTGGAAGAGTCACTTGCATTGCCACCTTTCTTGATCTCCTTTTTCTCTGCCACCACGCTGTTTTTGCACTTGTCACACAGGACCTGCCGGGGCCGTAGTTTGATGGCGTTCATGATGGAAGTGGGTTCCTCCCTGTACATTTTCCGCTTGGGCCGCTTGATTTTCCGGGGTGGAGGCTGAGGTATTGACTGGTTGTAGGTGTCCCTGATAAACAAAGGAGGAGGGTACGGAGCTCCCTCGTGAAAGAGAGGAGGTGGTTTAGAAGTCCAAAGGCTTTTAGCTATGCTGGGCTCTGAGGGCTGCGTGAGGGAGGAGTCATCAGGGACCGCGGCGTCGGCCTCGCACTTCACCTGCGCCTCCTCTTGGAATGGTTTGCTTTGGAGCTGCATGGCTTCAGGTTTGTCCTTGTACTCCCTTTTAGGAAATATGGTCACAGGGATTCCATGGGGGCCAAACCTTAAAGAGAGAGGGGGAAAAAAAATGTCAACGTTTGGAGGGAATTTTTGCGGCGTTCATCACAAAGCATTTGAAAACTTGGCTGCGTTAGGCAGCCGGCATTTGAAAACCAGAGAAATTAAAGCTTCATATCCAGCCTTATGGGAAGCTTTGAAAATGCAAGACACCAAAATGAGGTCGGTGGAGAACAAAAAATACACAACTTCACTTATTATCAGTTTCTCTTGTATCAACAAGACGCCCTGAAAATGTAACAAAACTATCCCCCAGACAGCAGCAAATGAATTAACTTTATGCTTCTGGAAAATGCTTATAAACATCCCAACTCACCCCAACAACTCCCAATCTACCCAAACTCATTTTCCATATTAAGTCAGCTTTATGAAAAGTCATCTCCAGGAACTTCTCTTCCATTTTTAGCACAGCAGAAAAGGATGAACAGTCCAGATCTAACAGAGACAAATCTGAGCTGCCTAAATCCCTGCAGTGAACAGGGAGTGCCTCCATCCACAAAAGCTCAGCACCTGATGCTTTACAGCCCAAAACTTCCCAGCCCAGTCTGAATTTCTCCCAGCAAAACTCTCCTTATTTCAACTCAACACAAACTATTCCTCACTGTTCCATGAGCAAACAAGATTTTAATCCTTTCACTCCTTTTCTCCAGACTGGAATTGCTGTAGATCTGGATAAGAGAGTAACTCCCCAAGTTACTGTCTTCAGGTTTGTGTTGCACTGTGGCTGCTCAACAGCAGCATCTCCTCAGCTGATTAAACTGAACTTTATTTACTTTTATTTGTACAAGTACCTACATGTCACCTTTATTTCCTCAAAACTGGATTTGCAAAAGCCATCATGTGTTAGAAGGCTGTTTGCACTGTCCCAAACAAAAGCCATCCCTTATTTGCCCTCTTGCTTATCACAAGCTTCTCTCTACACCCAAAGTTGTAACTGAAGCAAACGACCCACCCAAGATTAAATTATCCACCCAGCCTGCATTTCAGCAGCTTGTACAGACATTTTTTCGGCCTATGGTCTGGCATTAAACCACAAGGGACTCGCTGACAACTAAGTTTTACATTCCCTAAAGACCCACAAGTCCATCAAGGGTAAAGAAGTTGCTTTTCCACAAATATTTTCCCTCCACAAAGGATTGTAAGCAAGTCGCTCCGTTCCAAGTAGGGTTTTAAAAGAAACTATCAGCTGACAGTAATTCAATTAACAATATTTTCAGTGTTACTGGCATCAAGAACTTCAGCTTCTAAAAGAAAATAAGATCCAGATCCTATCATTCACCACCTGATAAAGATTAAGAGGATTTGGTAAAAAGTTAATCTATGGTAAGAGCTGAAAACAAGACGGGGCAAGATCTCTGTTGTGCAAATTCCAACCCCAAAGAGCACAAAAGCAGAACTAGACAGAAGTGGGATATCAAACCCCACACAGACACCCCCTACACTGCTCTCAGTGCCTCAGGAACTGCATTGCCAGCCCGCAGAGGCCATTCCCAGAGCCAAGCCCTTCTCCCAGAGGGCATTGATGGGACTCTCAGGAAATCAGCATAATTAGCTGTCACTAGGAAGAGGTGGATGAAGAGGGCTGCAGGGGTTTCCAGGAGGATCCCAGTCAAGTATTTCATCTCTCTTTTCCCAGGTTTTCATCCTATTGCCTCACCACGAAGTGTGCACCATTTGCACTCCAAAGGCACAAAGAAGCTGATGGAAAGCTCAGCACATGCCAGGAAATCAAAGACTCATTCTGCACCTTCCACTCCCCTTCCTTCAAGCACAAAACACAGGCCAGAACTGAGGAACAGGAAGCCACAAAAGGTAATTTTTATCCAAGATACAAACCTGCTTTAGTAAGACACAAAACCAATCCAGAGTGACGCCCTGAAGACAGAGAATCCCTCACACCAAAGGTACTGCTTAAAAAATAAACCAGACTCTCCCACCCCTGTCCACCTACCCATTAATGAAGTGGGGAAGTAAAGAACATTCATGGATATTGTGCCAGTTATGTACAGCACTATTTAACAGCAAACATCATTTACTGTTCCTGTAAATGACGTGTTAATACAGAACATACAATTAGTCAGGACAATCCACCTGCAGCACAAAATATATTTGGTAAGCCAAGAGACTGACCATTATTTCCAACAGCTCAGTGTATTGTGTCTTCTCTTGGCCTCACCCAACAGCAGACCATATCTAGAAACAGTTTTTGATTATCTCTGTTTTCTCCCTGGCTAACCAAGTTCTCCAGCAACTTGGAAGAATACACAAAAAAAAAAAAAAAAAGATAAAACAATGGCAGAAAAACTTGCAAATGAAATAGTAAAGGTTACAGGAAAGAATAAAGACAAAGAACAAGGTAAGAAAAGAGGGATTTATTTTTCCTAAGAGAAGCAGCAGAATGAAGACATGAGCTTAAACCTCTCCAGGACAAGGTATGACACAGCATCTAATTAGCTCTGCAGCAAGCACAAGTGTTTACTGCATGTGCCAGAATTTCAAGGCCTATTTTCACACACCTGCTTGATGGACCTTGAAGAGAAATAATTCTTATACATCCACAGTGATTTTTGTCACACCAGATGCAAGGCTGAACTAGTTAGTTGTGTTAGCAGTTAGAAAAGCTGCAAAAGCATTTGGTTCATCTGCCACTGAGATGAAGGAGGACTAAAAGGCACCTATAGAAAACAAAATTAAAAAACTCCAGGGCACACAGCTCAGTTGTATCATGACATTTACTGATCCCCCAGTCAGTCACTGGCTGGCACTAGATCAGCCCTGAGCAGAACTTCAGTTCCCCACAGTGAGACTCCCAACACGCTCCTTTTGTCACACATTCCATGTTTTAAGTTCTACAAGGAGTTACCTTGTCTTTATTCCAACAATAAAATAAATTTTTAATATACTGGTCCTAAATATCACCTTACCCCACAAGATTTCAAGAAGAGGCTTTTCTGGATGAAAGTAGAGCTATTCTGCAATTACTGTTTGCTTAAACTAAAAATCCCCTGGTGCCCAAGTTCCAGCTGCTCCCTGCCCAGCCCACCCCTGACTCGTGTAACACTTCTACCTCAGAGCATCACACCCCAAGGAACAGCACCATGCACTGGCAGGGATCTAAAAAGGGAAGTGTCAGAAAAACCAAACTCAGAAATAGATGATTTACCCTCAATCCAAGGCAGTGCTGGGAAGCAGTGCCCTGCTGCTTCCTACCTATGGAAATCAGAGCCAGCTCTCCATGCTGCCAGCTCCCCTCCTGCAAAGGTGTCCCAGCTCTTATTTGCCTTGGAAATGCACCTCTAAGAGAGGACAAAACTCATTTCTCAGAGGTTTTTTCAAATAGCCAGGGCAATCAGCAGGATCTGATGCCACTTCTGCTGTAGGTGCACTGCAAAATGTACATTTTCACTGGAGACAGAAATAGCAACAGGGTATCAGGACCTATACTGAACTGAGAGCCTGATCAATGCTGGCACTGCAATGATATTTACACTGAGAGGAGCTTTCAACTGACCAGGGTGTGCAGAGACAGAAACAGGGTAAAAACAGGCAGGCTTCATCTCCAGTTTGCCAGCTGCAAGTTAATTAATAGGCAGCCATGGCATCCAAAAGCCAGTTTGGGTACCAAACCCAAAACTCTGTCACTTAAAGGCAAAGAGTTTTGTATTACAGACATATAAACTTAAGCACTTGAGGAAAGTAAAGCCACTTTTTTCAAATCTAAATCCTGTAGCAGAATTACTACAATGAATGCACATTACTGTTCAATTTACATGCAAAACAGAACAGTTAAAGAGTATTTTTTCAGCAATACCCACAAGAGATAGGGAACAAATTCCATTTTAACTTGTAACTGTATGTACATAAACAAAGTACATAAACAACACACCCTGGGGCAAAGTGTTTTGCATTAGTACCTAAAGTTTTAAGTTCTCATCTTTAGCCTCCAATGTCTGACTTCTTTACTAAAAGGGGGAGAAATGAAAAGCCCCTTGCTCTGCCAAAGGAGTCAAGCCACTGAGAAGGTTCAGAACTATTTCCCATTTGTCTCTGGACACATTGAACTGGTATCAGCAAAGCAGAGAAACTTGTGTTAAAGTGTTCAGTCTGTGGTGAAGGCCTGACCAAAACCCATCTTCACCACCAAGGCAGTGCAGGAATCTCCTGTTTCCTTTTCTGCTCTTGTACCCAAGATCAACCTTGGTGCTCTGCAAAAGCCAGGACAAGCAACAGCTGAAGCCATTTTTATTGCATGGATGGAAGTGGCAGGAGTATAATAATATGCTGAAAGAATCACAGATTATGTATTTCATGCATCTAAACTGAGGGTTTAAATTATAACATTCCATGTAATACACAGTTAGATCATAGCTATTTGAACAGAAAGTTTTGCAGAATTCCTCAAAATAACCTGCATTGAAAACACACATTATGCAACAACCTATTTTTAATGAAGGATTTACTTGGTGTGATAAAGCACAAGATGGAATATACGGCTTTAAGTGCAGGCACCTTCCTGAAAAAAGCATTCCCAGAAGCCAAACAACCAGCTCCATGGTTTATTCACCTCCTGAGCAATGTAACACCAGGCTAAACAGCCTAGAAAATGCACATTTCACTGAGAGCTCTGAACCCATGGCAAAGGACTGCAGTATGAGTGACTCTTTGGAACAGCACAACACAAAGAAAAGACAGGATGCTCTGAGTTTAGGCTTTCCATTAATAATCACCATTACCATAATTTTACTGGCACATCTATAAAGCTGAAGGCCTGTTTAAACTGCAGTATCTTTTAATTTTTACACCTGTTGCCATTATTAGCTGTCAGCTGCATTTGAAGTAGACACTGCTGATACATTTGCCGTGATCTATTCTGAAGGATTATACCTTGAATATACTCTTCAAGAACATCCATATGCCAGACCCAGGACATATGGAAGAGAATGATACCATTAAATAATGGATGAACTGAAGTGTCAAGATGGCCAAGATTCACCAGAAATCACCATAACAGAAAATAAATTGTCATAACAGAAAATAAACTTAAGGCAGACTGAAAATTTCACCCCTGCCCTGCCTCAACACCTTGAACCAAGCCAAGCAGGACAGGCCATGCTGCTGGAATAGAGAGAATTCCAGAAGGAAGGACAGGTCAACCATCATCTGTCACATCCCAGAGCAACAAAGAACAGGAGACCACAGATTCCTTCAGGAAAGGGGAGTTTGAGGCCCAATCCAGACCCTAGTTCTAACCCTACCCTCTAAGTGAGGGTATTGACCCCCTTAAATAAAACCTCTCTCAGCCACAAGCTAACGACACCTGAATTACTCTCTTAACCACACTGTCATTACACCTGAGCTTCCCATGCTCTAGGGTTAACAAAAACAAATGTCAAAGAAGGGTTGGGGCTGCTCCTTAAATGCCAGAATTTCACCAAGCTCCTCTGGGCTCCTGAGGAACTCCAAAGAGGGCAGGTGACGAGGTGTGGGGACACCCTGGGAACACAGTGCAAGTTCTAAAATAAAATAAACCAAAACACACAACCCTGAGCCTCAGATATTTATTTCCTGTTGAGAATGTGCATCACAGAACACGAGGCCTCCTACAAACCCCAGTCCTTCCCCAGACAAGGATGAGCACCTGCTGTCCCTGGTTACTAAACGAGAGCAGGGAGAAATGCACCACGTTTTTTAAGTGAGGCTTCTGCTGTTTCCTTCTCACACCATTCTCCTGCAGTAGAAGCTGAATTAACAAATTGGGAAAAGCACAGGATTCAAGTGTCAGTGCTGAACCTGAAAACTGCTTCTGGGATTGTAAGAATTGCAAATTGCCTATAAAAGTTTATTTTCATCATACACCTCATGCACACCTTGGTGCAGGAAGTCCTTCCTTATCTTCCATAATTAAGGCCCAATAAAGACATAATTTCAAACATATGTCAACTAGGAACACACTGCACATCTTCTGGATATCTAACCAAGGCTCTTAGGTCACAAAACAACTTTTTGCTCTCTCCCTCTCTCAAGATCTATTATGAACACACACAAGTCAGAAGGAAACTGGTTTAGAGAAGACAAGACACATGTCCCTCACATCTGCAGGATTAGAAGGAAAATTTTCAGTTAAATGATAAAGCAGTAAAAAGGCCAAGTCTTGACTGTTGGCAAAACAAAAGAACATAAATTTAATCCCCCCTTCTCCCCTAATCTTTAGGAAAGTGAAAAAAACCCACACAGAAATAATTATCCTTTCTCCAGACAAACAAACTAAAACCACAACTTCTTAATTCTGTATTTTAAGATTTACAAATGCTACACTTCTCAGGTATTTCCCTCCCACCTACTTCCTCCAGGTGCAGAGCAGGATTTACCCTGAGCCAGCAGGTGGGATGGACATCTCCTGTCCCCTGAGCAACCAGGGAGAGAGCAATGCCAGCCATAGGCAGCTCACAGGGACTTTAAACCCCACAGAACCAGGATGGGCTGGGCTGGAAGGGACCTTAAATCCCATCCAGTGCCACCCTGCAGAGACACCTCCCACTGTCCCAGGTGCTCCAAGCCCTGTCCAGCCTGGCCTTGGGCACTGCAGGGATCCAGGGGCAGCCACAGCTGTACCAGGGCCTGCCCACCCTGCCAGGGAACAATTCCTGCCCAATATCCCACCCAGCCCTGCCCTGCCCATTCTCCTTGTCCTGCCATTCCAGTTCCTGATGAAGTTCCCTCTCCAGCCCCCCTGCAGCCCCTTCAGACTCTGGAAGGTGCTGTGAGGTCTCCACACAACCTTCTCCTCTCCAGAATGAGCATTCCCAGCTCTCCCAGTCCATCTCCATAGGGAGGATGCCCCTTCCAGTCCCCTCAGCAGCCTGGTGCCTCCTCTGGATCTCTGCAGCTCCTTGCTGTGCTGGCCCAGGGCTGGAGCAGCTCTGCAGGTGGGGTCTCACCTGAGCAGGGAAGGAATCCCCCATTTCCTGCTGCCCATGCTGTGGGATCAGCCCTGGATATGCCGAGTTTTTCCCCAACCATTTCTGCTCTGTTCTCTGTCTCTGCCCTGAGGAGAGACATCAGGCACATCCACCCGAGGAACCCCAGCAGAATCTCACCCTTGCAGCAGGAAAGCACTGAAAAGGTGATGGCAGCAGCACTGCTGAAGTTTAACAGCAGGAACACATCCCTCATTTGTGCAATGAGCCTTCAGAGTAACCAAAGTGGGGACCTGCTCCTCCCCAGAGAGGATTTACTGCACAACAAATGGATCTGGCACCCAGCAGGTCTGGGTTCCTGCTTTCTGCTGAGTTCCAAATCTCCCTGTGCTTCCTTACCCCCAGTAAAAGTAGGAGTAAAGGCCACCCCACAGCCTGGGGCTCATGGTACAAACTCCTAAGGGGATATCCCATTTACAGGGGTGGGAGAGGGAATCAGCCCCTTCATACAAAGATCACTGACTTCACATCAAAGTCACCCAGAATAAAATGCAAAGTTAGGGCATCATCCCAACAATGGAAAAAGAGATAAAACAGCCAAAAAACCCTTTAAAATTACAAATATATGGGGATATATTTGCTTTTCTTTAATTGTGGAGTTCAAGTAATTCAGAACGTGACTTGAGAAGACAAAAACAACACAATGAACAGGTTTTTCAAACAGTCACTTAAACTTGCTCTCCTTAGTACTGTATGGAAGTAGCACCTTCACTGCTCTGGAGGGTGCAGAGGGGAAAGAGAAATTAAGATCCAAAAAGGAACAGGAATTATTTCCCTCTGATCACACAGTGAACACAGACACTTTTGGAAGCTACCCAATGAGTAAATTCTAATACAAATTGTCACTTTTACTTAGTAAGAACTGTCAGTCTTAAAATATTGATCCCTTTGGCATTAGGAAAATTGAGATTATTCCCATGCATATGAATGAGACAGATTTCAGCAACCACCCATCTCCCATGCTGGAAATCCCACTGTTGTCATGCAAATGCATGGAATTTAGGTGGTTTTCATTTAGTCCTGCCCTTCTTTTTTTTTTTTTTTTTGGTCCACTGGAAAAACTTATGACAAGAATTCCAGGGCCTACCACAGACACAGAAGGAAGTTTGTGAAAAAATATTCATGTTCTGCAAGTCCAGGTGCTGCTACAGCAAACACAAATAAGCAGATATAAGGAAAAGCTGACACCTAGACAACATCACCTGTTAGTCACCATAGAAGTGATAAAATGGAATTGCTGGACATACAGGCAACACTTTTTTAAATAATGCTTCCATTTCTTAGAGGTAGGAAGTTCTTGGAGTATTTCTAGACCTTGTTTCTCACTGCATTTCCTGCTCTGAGACAACTGATAAGAGACACCCCTGTTATCTACCAACGTTTTGCTGTCACCAGCCCATGAATACAGCCCTTCTGTCTCAAAACTCAGTTCTTGTCCAGGCCCTCCGCAGAGCTCAGCCTTGAGAATTTAAATTTCCCCTCCTGGATTTCCATGCAGAAGCATCTCTGAAGGCAGGAATAGCTCCACTGCCAAGAGAAGCTGGGAGGGCCAGCCCCAGCCTCCCTGGATGGCTTTTCCACAGCTCCCCCTGCACAGCTTTGTCCCAGGAGCTGGGCTTGGACCCAGGGAGGCTGGAGATGCTCCCACCAAGGCACAGCAGCAGCAGCCAGCCTGCAAAAAGACTTTTGCTGCAAAGGGCTGCAGATCTGCTGCCTGCCAGAGGCTCCTCAGTGCACAAGAGCCTGGGAAAACGTGGGGTGATTGTGGCCAGGGTGTGTTTAGGAGGACAAGATCCCTTTCAGGAGAAAAGGAGAAGCTGGTATTCTCCTGCACTCCTGGAAACAGAGGGTTTGTCACCCTCCAGCCCAGGGCAACCATGGCATTCTGCTGGGACAACTTCAAACCTACAAAAGAATCCGTGCTACCCAGGATTACATCTTATTTGTGTCACCTCCTGCCCGGATCTGAGACACTGTTTCACCCCACTAAGTGGCTGGAGTTTTTGCTCAGCGTTTCACACCTCATCAAGTGGCAGACTGAAAACGTCACTCCCTGACATTATCCAAAACTTGGGGGTCAGACAAGGCCTTTTGTGTCAAATCCCAGCCTCACAGCCAGAAGTGCTGATCCTCACAATCCTCCTTTTAGAGAGCACCGACAATATTAATATTCCACGAAGTTGCTGAACAGCTACTAACAACATAAAAGGAGTGATAAAAGATATATATCCACACACAGCTTAAATCTGGGGGAGAAAATTGCGGCATATTTTGCATACCGATTATTTTAAATAATAACCTTGCTTAAATTTCACTCTTCTCTCATGAACTTGCAGAGTCCTTACACGTCTAGAAAAAAAACACTAAGACGAAGAAGTATTTTCACCTGCTGATAGAACCTGGATTGTTTGTAAGATACCATGATTTCTGGTCTCCCAAGAGCTTCTCATATTGAAAGGCAGTGAAAAAAAGCAAACCCCAAACCCTGCTGTCTGGTAACTTATTCAGAGACACGTTAAAATCCCCCCCGTCCACAAGGCTATTTAAGAACCATGAAACTTCACCCCGTTCATTGCGTACAAGGAGCAATCAGTACTAATTAACAACTACAACAGCCTAGCTGGAAAACCATTATTCCGGAAAAAGAAGGTTACCTAGGCAATGTAAGGGCGAAGGAAGAGGGCAATCAGATTTCTGATTGTGTACAAAGAGGGGAATAAACGCCACGCTCAGCGCTCGGGTGCTGCTCCCGGCACACAGGGATGCTGCTGCAGCCCCGGCCAAGCCCAAAGGCTGTGCCCATGTGCTCGCCCCTCTCCTGCCTCTCCCAACCCGAGGGGGTCCTGCCCACCCCCGGCTGGAAGGGTCCAGGAGGAGGAAGAGGAGGAAGAGGATGCTCAGGAGCTGCGGGTCCGCTTCCCGGGGAGGACGCGGGGGCAGGAGCTGCTCGGCCCGGGGAGGACAGGGGCCGAGGAGGGCTGGAATGGGATGGGATGGGATGGGATGGGATGGGATGGGATGGGATGGGATGGGATGGGATGGGAGCGAAGCTGCAGAGCCCACGAGGCTCCCGGCGGGGCCGCCCCCATCCCGCCCCCGGCGGCTCCGGGAGCGCTCCCGGGCTCGGCGCTGGGTGGGGGGCTCGGGCTGGGCTCCCCCCGAGCTCTCACCTTTTCGAGAGGTCCATGAGGACCCCGGAAAAAAGCTTCTCTCCCAGCCGGAACGAGACCACCAGGGCGTCCTCGATGATGTGGTCCAGGGTGACCCGCACCTCGGAGCCGGGCAGCAGCGCCGGCACCTCCGCCTCCCCTCCGCCCGGGGCCGCGGGCACCGCCGGCTCGGGCTCCGGCGCGGCGGCGGCGGCAGCATCCGGCTCCTCCTCCTCCGGCCGGGGCGGCTCCTCCCCGGGCCCCGCGGAGCCCCCGGCAGCCGGCGGGCAGGGCTGCGGCGGCTCCCGGGCCGGCTCGGGCGGCGGGCAGGGCTGCGGCGGCTCCGAGCAGCCCGGGCTGGGCGCCGCTGCGCGGGGCTCGGCCCGCGGCGATTCCACCCCCGGGCTGCGCGGCGGCTCCTCCGTCCTCCCCGCGTCCGGCTCGCGAGTCCCGCCGGGGCTGCGGGCGCGCTGCACCGGCGGCGGCTCCTCGGCCTTGCCGCCGTCGGCCTCCTCGCCATCCGGCACCGCCGACTCCACGGCCTCGCTGACGGCGGGTAGAGGGTCCGCGCCGGCCTCGCTGCCCGGGATCGGCTCCATCTCGGGCTCGGCCTCGCCGGCCCCGCCGTCCCCCGGCACCGCCGCAGTCGCCGCCGCCTCCGCAGCCATGGCCGCCATTTTCTCCGCCGCCTCCCTCCAGCAGCGGGAGCGACGGCCACGGCCCGCGGGGAGGGAGAGCCCGCCCCCCGCGCCCGCAGACGGCGCCCTATTGGCGGGTGCGCCGCAATGCTGCGCTTCTATTGGACAGGCCGCCTGTCCATCCAGCTCCGCGGGAACTTCTCGTTGGCCAGCGGGGGCTTCATTCAGTGCAGAGCCAGGAAGGGGAAGAGGGGGCGTGGTCTAACGCTTTAGAGGCTACGGGGGTGGGGCTAGTGGGGCCGCTTCGCTATCTGATTGGCGGAGAGAGGCGTCGCTCCCGAGGGAGGCCGGTGATTGGCGGCGCCAAGTGTCCGTCGCGGGGCGGGAAGCGGCGCCGGGCAGCGCGCGGGGGAAGATGGCGGGGGCGGGCACGGGGCCGGGTCGCCCCTCAGAGGGATCACGTCCCCCCTCAGAGTGGCCAGGTCACCCCACCATGGGATCGCCCTGGAGCGGCTCCCCCGCGGGCCACGGCCCGGCGCTGCCTCCTGCGTTGTGCAGCGCGGGCAGGGGAGCGGCTGGTCTCCGTGCTGGGGAGCACTGAGGGGGTGACGCGGGGAGAGGGGAATACGCGGAGCTGGAGGGGACCCACAGGATCATCCAGTTCAACCCCCTGGCCCTGCACAGACCCCAGACCATCCCAGCCTGGCATCCCTGGAGCGCTGTCCAAGCCCTCCTGGAGCTCTGGCAGCCTCGGGGCCGTGCCCATTCCCATTCCCTGAGGATCTGGGCAGTGCCAGCACCCTCTGGGGAAAAACCTTTCCCAAAATCCACCCTGAGCTGCCCTGGCACAGCCCTTCCCTGGCTCCTGTCCCTGCTCAGCACAGATCAATGTCTGACCCTCCTGTTCCTCCCCTGAGGAGGGCAAGGCAAAGGGACTGTTGCCTTTTGTGAGGCAAATCGGCATTTTAAAGTGTTAAGCGCCTCATTAGACACATCAGGTGCAAACGTGGAGTCGAAGGGGAGAAAAGAAAACGAGTTAAAGATTTCCTCCTGCTGGCCCGAGCCCCGTCCAGCCCGGGGCAGCGCTCGGGTCCTGCCCCTCAGGATATGGCAGAGCTCGGGCTGCAAAAGCCCAGTCTGCAAAAGCCCGTTCTGCAAAACCAGACTTTTCCAGCCACCTTTGGGGCAGGGGGCCAGAAGGGACGTGGCCTTGGCTACAGAGCAGAGGGGTTTTATCTTGTCATGGTATTTCTGTTCTGTGCGCTCAGGACACTCAGCCCCTGCTCCCTTCCCTGTGGCTGCTGAGCAGAGAACGGGGCCATAAATCCTGAGCCTACCAGAAATTCCCAACTAACACAGAAAGAAACTAAAACTACTCAGCCCTGGAGCTGATGGGATGCGCAGATCCAACAGCTGAGCCCAGCAGGCTCTTTGTTATGTTAAGCTGGGATTTATGGAAAGGATGGGCATAAAATGGAAGATTTTCTTCTTGCAAGTCTGCTGGAACGCACCTTTTCAGCAGGTGTTGCTTGTGGAAGGCATTCAAATGCAAATTGTTGTGTTTTACATCCCCTGGAGATCCCAGCAATTCCTGTGCTCCGAAGGGAACAGAGTGGGTGTATGGCTTGTTCTCTGCTTCACTGCAGTAACAGCAGATTATGTGCTTGACCCTACTGAGGGATCAAAATAAAACATAAACGGCTCCTTTGAATGTTGAAAGGTGCTGTGTGTGCTTTTAAAAAGAGGTAAATTAGGACATTTACAGCCCAGAATAATGCCACACAGAAATACTGTACCATAGGTAACTCTAAAATTCAACCTCACCAACACAGGCATGTGGATGCAGGATGGTACTCGTAAATTTAACAAAAAAGCCCTCACTATATAATTTTTCCCATCCCAAATACCTTTGATCACTATTTATTTTCTATTTATTTCAAATCTAACCTGTAATCTCCTTAAGATAGGATTTGCCTTACAGTGGCTGGTCTGCAGAGTGACTGCATAGTTGGAGCCTTTTTTTCTATCCTGGAACCTTTAGAAACTGCCAAAATAAAACTAATTAAGTTAATGAAACAGATTGCAGTACCACACTCTCTGTAAATTAAACCAAGTCTCTCTGTGTTCAGCAAGTGGCAGGAAGGACAGAAATGGAGAGAAGAAACTATAAATTACAGAGAGGAACAGAGACAATCGGGGGGAATAAAACAATTAAAATGAAGGCAGGAAAAATGCTGAGCTCCATAAAGATGTGTTGCAGTAAATTGTTGGGATGGGCAGCTGAGGAAGCTGAGTTTGGGTGGAGAGAGTGAGGGGGATGCAGGGAAGCAGCAGATCCAGCTGGAGTTTGTGCACAGAACCCACAGGGAGGGAATTGTTTGTGTGGGACGTGAGGAACCTCTAAACTCAGCATTAGTGATATTGATTTGTTCTGTCATGAAACTCCACTCTGAAGTGTGGCCAGTCCCAGCAGGTCTGAGTAATAACTACGTTATTACTTCAGGTGATAACTAATGGGGTGTGGGTGTGGAGATTTTAGCTGCTGGACAGTGGGAACATCACTCTCTGGGCATCCAGTTCCCTGGAAATGCAGTGCCATGAAAGAGGCACGGCCCAGTGCAGGGCTTTAAGGAGCAATATTCATAAATGGACAGTAACCAGGCTTGCAGTGAAGCCAAACCCATGACTGCAGCTTCCCCCAGCTTCCTTGGAGCAAAGCTGTGTTAGCAGGCTCCACGAGGAGCTGCCCCTGGAACTGCCCAGTGGCTGGAACTCGTGGAGCTGCTGCTATCCCAGGGGCTGCAGAGGTCCAGGTGGCCTGAGCTGTCCTTGCTGCAGCTGGTCCATCTCAGTGTGGGCACACAGGGCTCTGGAGGATTTACAGGGACTCTTTGTCTTGGTGGGACAGCAGATCCCTGTCCTGATACCTGCACTGGGATGGAGGAGCTTTAGGGAGGAGGTTCTCAGCCTGCCCCACTGAGGCTCTGGGGCTCCCCACATTCCAGGATGAGGTTTATATCCTCACTGCAGCCTTTGCAGGCTCTGCTGCAGGGACACAGAGCTCTGCTGCCCTGCTCAAGCCCAGCTGCAGTCACAGTGGCTTCCTCTGCCTGCCACAGTGACAGCGGCTTCCTGTGACCCTGGGCAGGGCCACCAAACCTCCCCGAGTCAGGTTTAGTGTTCACAGCTTTACACACTGCTAATAAATCCTCCAGTCAGCATTTTCTAGGCATGATCTGCTGGTGGAGAATGTTCAAGGCTTTCTAAGTTAAAAGGAAAAAGTGTAACCAGTGAAAACCACTGGATGTGAGTAATGCAGAGGGATTCAGGCAAATCAACTGAATCTGGGTCGTGCTTGTGTGCTGCAAACTCACTGCTCCTCTAACAGATTAGGAAAGTAATGCTCTTACAACAGTTGTTAATTATATTTAAGCTGGATTGATAGTTGTTAGTGAAATATTACAGAAAATTAATTTAGGGTGAGAGAATCATCAGTCCTTCCTGTAATGCTGGTAACTGATTTCTGTGGCCCTATGAGCACAGAGCTCATTTTTTTGGATTTAGGGATGAGCATTTGGGAAACCTCACTGCAGTCTCATGTGCCCCAGAATTCTGCCCTGCAAGCTGAAAAGTCAATTATGTGCTGCATTTCTTGTGAACATGAGATGAAGTCAATAAATGGGGCTTAATCTAATGTCCATATGGAGAATTGATTGAAATAGATTTCCAGAGTTGGGGTTGCTTTAAAAGAATGGTAATTGTGAGCCCTTGGGGTGAAGGACTGGCACCGTGTCACTGCTGAGATCTCACTTGGTAGTTGTAAGGAAATGGAGTCTGAAGGTACTTCCTGTTTTATCTCCTAATCTGACTGGTTTCTGCCTCCTCCTGCAGCCTGTGCAGCTGCAGGTGCTGGTGGCAGCCACACTGCATCTCCATGGGTCTCTCCATTCAGAGAAAATGGGCATCATCCCTGGAGCCAGGACAGATGGAGAGGCCAAACTCAGCTGTGGGTAAGGCAGCTTGGTAATTGAGGATTTCTCATTAAAGTCCTCTTTACAGAAATTACAGAAGTCTCTTTAGTCATAAATATGTCAGAGCAACTTTTTTGTTCCTTGTGGCGTTTCCGAGGTTGTTCTACGTCTGCAGTCAAGCTCTGTTCACATCAAGAGTGCCCAACTGGTGAGATGTGACCTTTCCTCACCTGTGGTTCCTGGAGATGAATCCTATTTCAAACAGGAGTAACAGGAAGGGTGAAGCACCTTAATTAGAGGAGTGGGAATCCTACACAGTCTGTTCTCATCGAGGGTAGCTGCTGACAGAGCTCAAGGAGACAGGACAATAGGGGAAATGGAATTCACTGGTAATCATTTGGATCCTTTGTACTTCCGAGATGAAGGAGCAGCTGCCAACTGCCTGTGTCACCGTGTCCTTCTCTTTGGCACTTACATGGAGCCTCATCTCTGCTGGCTGTGAAAAATGGACAGGAACATTTCATTCACACAGGAGTGATGTGGTTTAATTATAGTGAAGGTTTAAAAACAACTTCAGGATGAAGTGTTGTGTAAGTGCTGAACGTTATCCTTGACAATGACACAGGGACCAGAAAATTGGTCTTTCAGATGCATCAATTTATTCCATAAATTACAAACTAATTTCTCTGCTTAAATGAAGAGTTACTGAGACATTCAGCTTTCTTGCTAATTGTTTGACTTTAAGAATTGAATGGATTTCAGTAAATTGACTGGTGGAGACAAATGTGTTTTCCAGCTTGACATTGTCTGACATACAACAATTGGAAATGTACTGGCTGCCAAGCACTGCAGGTGGTCCCCAAAGGAGAACAAATTTGTGGTGGGATTTTCTAGGGTGATTTCAAAAGGGCCTGTAACAGGCTGTCCCTCCTTCAGGCAGCTTGCCTTCATGGTTTACCTGAGTAAAAGCATGTAACTCTTGTCTCACATCCTTGTCTGCCTTTCCATGTCACTCACTCAGAACTTGCAGGTGTTGTAGCTGGGTCTTGCTGGGAGTTCACAGTCTGTGATGGAGGCACTGCAGAGCCTGGGGTTCCACACTGCCCTGGTCCCTCTGCCTCTCCTGTGGTACTTTTGAAGCTGTTCCAAAGGCAGGGGCAGGCCATAAATGACAATGCAGTCAAGTTTTTTAAGTCATGCTTAAAAAGCAAAAGTACTGAAAGCCCAGCTTTACCATGTAGTTTGTCTTTCAGTCAAAACCCAAATAAACAAACCCAAAAAAATAAGTCCCAGCTCTTCCTGAAGTCTGCAGCTCTCCTTGGAGGTGTGGGAGCAAAGAAGTGCTGTCATCCCAGGCAAGTATTTTCAACTTTCTGATTTTGAAAGTGACCTTGGACTGTGTGTCCCTGTCTGCTTTGTGTATATTTGCATTTGGGATAAAAATAATGAAGGGACTCTGGTGATGAATAAAAATGACAAGTTTTTGTTATTACTTTAAAATATCACAGGGATTGAGGGGGAATATGTAGGGAAATCATCTCCCATGTTGCTCTCAGTCAGTGTTTTACCTTGTGCTCTCTTATAGACCTTTGTTCTTGTCATTGTCTCATCTTCTTGTGGACTTGGAACCTCTTGTGCCAAGTGTATTTCAAGCAAGAGATGTATCCCTGTATTTTATGGATATCTGGTAGGCATCTTCTCTTACCCTTTCCTAATCCAATTTCAAGTAGGATCAATTTATGGAGTGCCCAGGCTCAGCCTGAATTCCTGTCAGAGCTCACCTGCAAATCCCAGCATGGTCCTTTTCAAGTCACTTCCTTTGGTAAAGTCAGATCAATTTTTAATTTCTCCTCCCAGGTAATCTTGCAATTTCTGACTCTGAGCAACATCTTCAAGGGGCTTGCACATCAAGAGAAAGAATTCTTCACACCAAGAGCTTGCTCTGTTGCCTTTCCAGGATTGTCAGTGGTTGGGAAATTGTGTTGCCCTCATTCTGAGACTCTCTTTAACTCAGGCCAGGGAAAAAACATCCCATCACCTCCAGAACAAAACAGGCTGTGGCTCTGATACTGGAATCAATGAAGCCCTGGGATTTGTGGTGGCAGGGTGGGTGATTGGCAGCTGCTCCACAAAGCCACAGCACAGATGATTGACATGAGAGATTTGATAAGAACACGTGGTAATCTGTGCAAAAAGATAGTAAATGTTGCTTGCCCAAGAGTTTTGGGGAGTGTAGACTTGGAGTGCTGCAATTAGAATGGGAACTCTAAAAAATCCTTTTCCTTGGTCCTGTCACAGACAAGTCCATGACATGACAAATGCCAGCAATGAGAACATCTCTGTCAGGGGTCATTCAGCTGTAGCTCTTGCACATCTGTCTGTGAGCAGCTCCAAAGGCAGAAGATGAATGCAATTAGAATGAATCTTGATGATTTGCAGAGCATTGTTTGTGCTTTTAACTGCATTCCCTGGGACCAGGGGCTGGATCTTGCCTTTGACCCTCTTTCTAGAGCTGGCCCAGTGAAATTATCCCCACTCACTCTTCAGCAAATAATAAAAAGAAAAATGCAATCCTTCAACATCTGTGTCACCACCCTCGTGAGGAAATGTGTTGGTGTGGCCAATATTTCTCTATATTGCCCTAATCTAATCTTCCATGTGGGCTTATCACAGAGCAGAGCCCAAGCTGCAGTGCCCAGGAGGTGCTGCTGGAGCTGGATAATACTTTATTTTTAACAGTTCTTTCCCCACTGCTGCTGAAACCACCATGCTGAGCAGCACAAACTCTGCTGGCAAAAGATACCTTTGCCAGCTTAAATTTATTTCTATTCACTGGAAGAACTGGTTTGAAGTGTGTGGTTATTTCTCTTGGGTGTAGACAAGGTTAGGTTTCCAAAATATTGAGAAATGCTCCAAAAAAAATGCATTTTCCAGGCACAGTTTATGCTAGTTTAGAAAATACAGAAATGAAACCAAAACAGAGGTATTTGATGCTGAAAAGGAAGCACCCAGTAATGACTGCTCTGCTGCAGGATTGTAGGCTTCCTTTGTTTAGCCCCAGCCCAACTTCTGGAATAAAAAGGGATGGAAAACTGTAAGGGAAATAAGTGAACTGTACCCATGTAATTGTATTTGTTCTGAGGAAAAAATGAGAATTACAGCTACTGTTTGCAAGCAATCTGCCCTTCACCCAGGGTTCATCCCTTGTGTTTGGAGATCTGAATCTGGATAATTCATAGCAGAGGCCCTGGCACGGGGCATTGCTCTGCTGGCAGTGGCAGCTGGGCTTTACTGAGAGCTCCTTCTCCACCTCTGGTTCCTCAGTCTACGACGTATCTGAGGTGCTCTGTTTGTTCTGCTTTGGCAAAAATGTTCAGAAATTTGGAATTTCATGCTGCACCCTTCAAGGGACACATTTCTGTAGGAAATTCCCTTGGTGAATCACACAATGCAAGGTGAGGGACTGGGTCCCAAAAAAATTATCAGGATTGAATCAAGTGATCCCTTAACGAGAACGGAGAAGTCTCAGTCTGGATTCTGCATAAAAACAGGCAAACACCTCCCCAGTGCAGGAAGGAACAAAGGAGGAAGGAGAAAACCTCTTGTTCTCTCTGAGATGAAGAAGGAAAGATGTAAAAGTCAGTGCTGTTTAAAAATTGGTAAATAGAATATAATCAGTCCTCACAAAGCATCCTCTGTACTCATCTGTGCTTGCAGGCACAGAACAGACTTGGCAACTGTCTCCTGCATGAAATAAGAAAGGTTTAAATGCTTGTGTAAGCTCTTCAAGCAAAGCAGCTCTTTGCAGTTAGAACACTGTTCTCTAGGACATTGTATCTGGGAAATGTGAAACATTTTCTCTGGGTGCTCACCATGGGTTCCCAGCCGTGTGTGAGTAGGATTTGCAAATCTTTATCTCTGTGGTACAGGGAATTTTTTGTCATTGCAAAGGGTTTTTTCTCTAGGGGATAAATTTAATATAAAAGGGATTCCTGATACTCTTGACATTTTCCCCTCAGAATCAAATCAAACTGGCTGGTGGATGCAGGCTTGGACCAGTGACAGGGCAGATGAATCCTCTCCCGCCTGCAGACTGGAGGCAGGAATACTTTGTCACATCGGTAGTTACAATTTGACTTTAGTTTTGCTTTTTCTCCACCAATCTCGATTTGGTTTGAATTTCTGAAGTCACCCGGGGTGAGTCAGATGTGGTCGGGCCAGAGGAAGTTTCTGAATCATTCCCAAATGAGGGAAAACATGAGTCAGTTGTGAGGGTAAAGCACGTTGGGATACAAAGCACCACAGATCTTTGCAGGTTCAGGGGGAGAGAAGGAGCCCAGGCTGGAGGGGTTGGATTGCAGGGTTCTGCTGGCTGCAGCACTGAGAGCTGTGGACGTGTTTTCCACAGGGAGGACACAATTCCTGGCATGGTGAGCATTCCTGCTGCAGCTGGAGCAGCCGGGTGCACAGATTGCAATTAACGCCAGTGCTTCCCCCGGAGTCCCCCAGGGCAAATCTGTGCTCCTGGCAGGGCCCACGGGAGCAGTCACTGCTCAGCACCAGGGGAAAAGCTCTCCTGCAGGGCTTCATCCAGCACAGTGACACAGCAGAAGTCCTGTTTTAACGGGCTTGGCTTTTGCATGGTGGTGCTTCCTGTCCACCAGCACAGGCAAAACACGGGACATTGCAGAGCCAAGAGGAGCTGCTGCAGCACAGAGCAGGCTCTGGGTCTGGGGCTACAAAACCAGGTGAAAAATCCTCTTATAAAGGCAGGACCTCAGTGATAATTTTAATTTACAGCCAGGAATGTGCCAAGGCAAATCCCTTTCTTTGAGCTCCTTTCTCCTGATTCCTAGCGCATTGCTGCTGCCTCATTACCCCCCTGGCCTCTGGTGGGGCAGTAAATCTGGAGGCCTAATGGTGCACAGGGCCCTTGGAGGACAGCCCTGCCTTTTCAAATATTCATTTCTATGCGGATCAGGGATGTCCCAGTCTGGCTGTAATCAGGGGAAGAGGGAAGGAGACAAATAATCACTGCACATGACTGTTTGGGGAGCAATTCCTGTCAAAAAAACAATCAGCAGCAGAGGTGGATGCGAGCTGGCCTTGCCGCCCCAAGCACAAGGAGTGATGGGGCCTGTTTGATCCCCATAAACTCTGATTTGCTTTTTCCTTCATCCCCAGCCAGCTGCTTCCCTCGGCTGGGCTGAAATGCCAGGTGTTCTCTGGGAGCAGGGAAAGGTGCCAGGCTGGGGGAGCTGCCCTCCTTTGTGCAGACCCTGCTGCAGGAGCACCAGCCCTGCCCTGCAGGGACAGGGCACCGAGCACGGTGCCCTGCAGGGCTCCTCAGCCCCAGGGATGTTCTTGTTTCTGCAGCTGGTGCCAGCTGGGGCACGGATTGCAGCTGCTGCAGGGATTGCAGCAGCACAACTCTCCTCCAGCTCAGAGCTTGGGTTACTCCAGGTGGAACGGGCCTTTGGGCTATGAAATCAGTTTGCAGCAAGTTTGCAGCCCCTGGGATTTGAGCTGATCCCAGACTGATCTCACCCAGCTAAACAAGCAGCCAGCAGGAGTCATGGTCCCACTAATCCTGATTTAAAGGTGAATTAGAGCAGGGCTTGGATTCCACATCTCCTGAGTAATTCCTTGTGCCATCCAGACCTCATCAAAGTGTCCTGGGGAAAATGATTTGAACCCAGCTGTTGTGCTGTGTGTTGGCACAGGAGCCCGGGGCTCAGAGTGACTGAGGTGTCAGCTCCCAGAGCTGTGCCCTGTGCTCAGTCCTGGCCTTTATTCAGAGGCACAGCTCCAGGCTGGGTTTTTCTTTATAGTATCAAGATAACAGCACTAGCAAGGGTGTGTGCATCCCTTCGCCCTCAGTGGGTAAACTCTACATTTTTCCTTGAGGAAAATGTGCATTATCATATTCATATATAATGAAGTAAAGAACCCAACCATACAAAATTTATATAAATTCATACTTGTGTGAAAAGTAATCCAGAGGCCACAGAACTGCAGGGCTGGCTCAGCCAGGCAGTGTCACAGAGAGCTCTTTCTCTTTAATTTTTTATTTGGATCCTCTCTGTATGTAGGTCACAATGACTTTAAAGAGCAGGCACTGACCAGACAGAACCAAACCTCTCAGAACAAAGCCATTGTTGCAGGAGGAGGATTTTTGCCTCAAACAAGACCCTAAATCAGCACTGGAGGATTGCAATTCCCTGTGTCTGGCTCTGCTGGGATTGCCACTCCCGGGAAGGGCAGAGCTGCAGCCCCTGGCTGGGCTGGGCTGGCTCGTGCTGGGGAGGGCTCCAGCTGCTCCTGGGCCTGTGTGCTGGGCTGACCCACGGATCCATCCTGGCTGGGCCCCTGCCTCGGGAGCAGGGGGTGGGAAGCCTCTCCTGCAGCTCCCACCCCTGCCAGCACCACTCCATGGCCAAGGCCACTGCAGGGATTCGCTCCCAGCTTTCCTCCTTCGTGCAGGGACACACAGCCCAAACACCTTCCCTGAGCTGCCCTCCAGCTTTGGGGAGGGAAAACAGATCCTGGGTTTGGCCCTGGCTCAGCCTTGTCCAGCACAGAACAGCAGGGAGACCAATAACCTGCAAGGGTTTATTTGGGAAGAGGAGGGGGAGGCAGCCAAAGGTTGGTGCTCAGGAGGTTCAAATGCTCTGGCCAAAGAGTCTTAGTGATCCCTGGCTTGCAAACAATGCTGGGTGGCAACAGTGCAGATAAAAATCCCCCAAAAAACAGATGTAAACAGGCCCTGAGTACAATCACAGGTAGAAAAGCTCTGTAGAAATGCAAAATTTAAACCCAGCAGATTCCCCTTCGGCTTCAAAATCCATATTGTGCCCCAAATTTTGCATCAGGGAGTTGGAAATGGAGGATCTTCAGGGTCCTTCCAACCCAAATCAGCCTGTGATCCTGTGATGCCGAGATCCTGAATTTTGTAAATGTGACAAAACCCCCAGTTCTGATGCAGGGAGAGCTGAGGTATTTTGGTTTCTTTACCTCTCCTGCCTTTCAGGACATGAGCTGCAGCTTTGGCCCTGGAATTCCCAAGGCAGGGTTCAGCAGCACGGAGCTGGCACTGGATGGTGCTGTGGCCCAGCACAGGTGAGCTCACCTGGCTGCCAGACAAATCCTGCTGCTCCTGGAACCACCAGGGGACAGCCAGGATCCTGCATTACTCCTGGGTGCAAATTCTTTTCAGAAGCAGATTTTGCAAGTGCCTGAAGAAGCAGAATTTTGGAAAGTTGGCTCTCACTCAGTCACTGAGCTTTTAAGCACCCTGAGAGTGACCAGTCTGAGCCACTGCTAAAGGCAAGTTTAGGTTAAAAATCAAGTTTTAAAAAATAAACTGATTTCCAGATCACAGAATGTTGTGAGTTAGAAGAGACCCACAAGGATAATTTTTGATTGTGACAAAACAAGAGTTTTGTCACATTTAAAAATTCAGGAACTCAGCATCACAGGATCACAGACTGATTTGGGTTGGAAGGACCCTGAAGATCCTCCAAGTCCAACTCTTAAGCCCATACAGGGACTGAACCCGCAAATCTGGTGTTCTAGCACCCTGCTCTGATCAACTGAACCAATCTGGCACTTTTTAGGGGCTTTCTGGCCCCTGATGTTTTCCCATTGTTTAGGAGGAAACAGCTGTTGTTTGGTACTCTGGACTAAAGCAATGCTTAAGTAGAAGTTCAGATTTTGAAGTGTTTTCCAGAATTTTCTTCCAATTCTGGAAGGAATCATTAAGAGAAATTTGGCTTATTCTAGGGTTTGAGAAAATCACAGCTGTTACCAACCCGGTCTCATTTTCCCACTTCTCCATCAATGTTGTTTGATTAATAAGAGCCAGCTTAGTGCTGAGCAACTCAGGAATAAATCAAACCATAGAAGTAGAAGAGGGACACCAGATGTAATAAAAGTTCCTGGAACAAGGAGAAGCAAAGATCTGCTTGGTGTGGAGGTGGGGAAGGACTAGCACGTAAAATGTGTGTATTTTCTCTGCCACAGAAGTATATTTTCTTCTCCTGATAAATGTATCCAAGGCAATATAAACAATTTCAAAGAGCTGAAAGTATGCAGTGAGATGTTGCTGTGGATCACACACATCAAAGCAGAGCTGAGGCCCAGAAGAGGCTTTCTATGCAAAGAAAACTGGCTTTTCTTGTATTTCAGGGAAAGAAATCCTTCTCTGCTTCTCAGACTCTGTCTGTCCCTGCACACTTGACTTGGATCAGCATTTTCAGTGGGGCACTTACTAAACACTGCACTAGCGTAAGAAAAATTCACTCAAATATTGGTTTCTCCTGAGTGCCTTTGAGATGATTTCAGATCTAATCCCTCTTTGGTTGGTTCCTGGGGTGGTTTCTCCTGAGTGCCTTTGAGATGATTTCAGATGTAATCCCTCTTTGGTTGGTTCCTGGGGTGGTTTCTCCCCAGCTGCAGGCAGGTGCTGCTCCACCTGAGCCCTCTCCCAGGTGAGCTGCAGGGGAAGGGAGACCAGGAAAGGCTTCAGAGGGTGTCACAGAGAGGAGGGGATTTGGGAATACCAAAAGGTCAACTGCAAACCAGGTGCACCCTCAGAGGAAGAAAAGAGCAGTGCTTGAATTGAATGTTCCCTTTGACAGAGCTTGGCGAAGCAGAGCTGAGGGAATGCTCTGGAACAGCAGGATTGCTCTGGGTGGGAACCACAGTGAGGAAATCCCAATTAGCTTCCTTGGAGGATAAGCTCCATTTGGAGCTGTGTTATCTGATGTGTCAGCAAGGACAAGCACAGATATTATCAAGTAATAATATCTTTACAACACAGCCCATGAACTGTACAGATAAAGGGGTGGCTTTGGGGTTTGCTCAGAAAAGTCCAGAAGAGTTCCAATGATTCCTGTCTTTGGGGCTATCAGTTATTCACTCTATTAAACTTTAGATATTTCTATATAAGAAATCCATAGAGATAGGAGCTTTAACTCTAATTTTTGACCAGAAGACTCTGCAGATAAAGCTGAATTATATCTTCCTTTTTAGCAACCTTTGAACTATTGTCTATATTAGACTAAAACCATTGGAGTTCAAAATATTCCACAGTGGCTCTTAATCCAAGGATGATACTTCAAAGGAATCTGAGCAGTTCTGTGGGAGCCAAATTGAGAGCAGCCAAAATTAGTCTTCCTGTGCCTTTTCAGGATACACAAATCCAAACTGGCTTAACAAAATGCAAGTCTTCTGTTGTACTTGTTAAAAATCAAGATAGCTTCCCATTTCTGCTGTCCATCCCCATCCCATTTAACTGGATACCAGTGGATTTAACCACTGATAACATTTACTACAGGATAACTCATTAAAGGGAAGAATCCCGGAGAAAGGAGGGAATTAAATTCCCAAGAAGTTGTGGTACCAGGTGCATTTTCCCCAGGTTTAGTTGTCTGTCTCTGTAATTCCCAGCCCAGACCCCAGCAGTCCCCCTGAGGCTCCACTGGGAGATCAGGAACACCAGTGGGATCCAAACCCTTCATACAGAGGCTCTGCCAGCCTGTACAGCCTGATGAATCCTTTGTTTGTCTTGTTTTTCTGGAAATGTATTTTCTGGAGATCCAGACACACTGAAAGTTCTCCTGGTGGAGTGTTGTCACACAAAATAATGGAATTTTCTTTTAGGGAGTTCCCAAAAAGATGGGATTTTTGAGAGATCCGTGCCTTCCTGCCCTGCAGGTGTTTCTGTCTCTGAATGTCTGTGAGCTCCTGCTTTTCCTGGTTTTGTTAGGCAGGTCCACGTCCCCTCTGGAGCAGGGACAGGCTCTGGGCTGTGCCACCTGTGGAGCTTGGCAGGTGCGTTTCTGTGCAGTCTTTGAGCTCTGCCCACGCTGTGTAACATTCCAGCCCCACTCTGGTGATGAATTCTCTGCTCTTTAGGGCTGGAGGGCTGCAACACCTCGGACCAGACTAAACGGGCTCTTAAAGGAGGCCGAGTGTAACAAGGCTCCCCTGGAATTACCCAGCACATTAAGGCCAAATGAGCGCATCCTGAATTCATTAGCAATGATTACTCTGAGTGCCAGAGGAATTAATAATCATTAGCATTTCCTAAGCAGGGCTGCCAGATGCGGTGCTTGGGGCTCCCCAGGCTTCCCCAGCCAGTTGCAGTCATTAACTGCAGCTCTGTGGGCACTGCAGAGCCCCACTGATATTTCCAGTCCGCACTCCCAGTTCGGTTGCAGTCCAGCTCTAAAAGCACTTCAAAGCCCGGCACTGCCTGGCCCGGTCGCTGCTGGAATTACCTCCCTTATCCTCGTTTTGTCTCCGAGTGAATCTCCCTGGCTTTCTGCAGCTCTTCTGCAAGGTTAATAAACCTGGGAAGCTGCTGGGAGCCACCCAAGGGCAAGGGGACTCCACAGACAAAAGGAATGCAAAAACGCTGTGTTATTATTTTGCGCAAGCACATTCTCAAAGTAAAGATATCCAAGGCTTTGATTTGGCTCCTTAAAGCTCCCTCTGTTCCCAGCAGCATTTGAAGACTCGGCTGCTTTGCATATCAGAGGCAGCTGACTTGGAGGCACAGGGAATTCACTGCTCACTTTGGATGACCTTTTCCTTTGGGGATGAGCTTCCACAAGAGTTTTACTTCTCTGACAACTTACTCCTGTTCACTGTCTCCAAATGCCGCACACTTGGAATTTACATCATCCTGGTACATTCGAATACAGCTGAGCTTTTCTGCATAGCTGCTCCTTGTAACCAGCAGAATCAAATCATGGGATTATGGACTCTCCTGTCCATGTCTATATGGAGTTGTCAGCATTTTAGTATTTCATCATGGGACAGCTATCAATATAATTTGATCTTTATGGACAGGGAGTATAAAAGCTCAAGTACTGTTCATATAATCTGATTATGTCCTTCCTTTTACACAGGACTGGGCTGCTTTCCTTATCCAGTTTGATCTCTGTCCCAAGGTCCCTGTGGTGCTACTCTGCCAGTGGAATTGTCCCCTGCAAGTTTTACGTGAGCAGGAGAGTTTATGGCCTGAGTTCATGGCCCTCCTTCCCAAGGTTGTGCAGGTCCCTCTGGAGCAGAGCAGTGAGGACTGAGGCTTCCATGGCTGTGCCACCCCTGCCCAGCTCCCTGTGCCAATGCTGCTTTGCTCTTTGCAGCTGGGGCCTCAGCACTGGGGTCCAGCTAGAAAAGGAAGTTTTCTTTCGCTGGGTTCAGCGATCTTGGGATTAAGCTGAAGGAGTTTTAATTAACAAACTAAACATCAAATATGTTTTCAGGATAGTCAGAGTCATTTTCACCCACTTTTATATCAAAAGTGCAAAGCAAACCCTGGTGCTGATGCAAGTTTCCCCAGGTCTTTCTCTGCAGAGCTGAGAACTGATGCATGGTCCATTTTTATTTTATTCTATCCTGAAAGCAAAACCAGTGAAATCTTAAAAGCAAAAATATATCATTTTTTTAAAATCTGCACTAAAGGAAAGCTGATCCCTTGTCCTTGATTCCTGCTGATCTCCAGGTTATTGGCAAGGATGCACAATTGCCTGATAACGTTGACTGTCCCTCGGGTCGATGGCATCGCTGTGACTCAGGGGCCATAAAGCTCCATTTCCACGGGGTGTGGGCCAGGTGGGCTGAGAGCTGGGGCTGGTCTATAAAGGCAGGGCTGAGCCCAGCTGATCCATTCTGCTCCTCCAGCTGCTGCTCTGCTTCCCAGGCTCATCCCAAGGGAACAATGGCATTCTCAGGCAAATACGAGTTCGAGGGTGATGAGAACTACGATGCCTTTGTGCAGAAGATTGGTGAGTCTGGCTGGGATCAGGCACGGGGCATGGATTGGATCAAACACTGGGGAAAGGCTGGGAGAGCTGAGATTGTCCAGCCTGGAGAGGAGGAACCTGGGGGTGACCCAGCTGTGGCCTCCCTGTGCCTGAAGAGGCTGCAGGAAGGATGGAGAGAGACTTTACAGGGAATGGAGTGACAGGACAAGGGGGAATGGATTCAAACTTGCAGGGTGTAGGTTTAGATGGGATATTGGGAAGAAATTCCTCCCTGGGAGGGTGGGCAGCCCTGGCACAGGTACCCAGAGCAGCTGTGGCTGCCCCCTGGATCCCTGGCAGTGCCCAAGGCCAGGCTGGACAGGGCTTGGAGCACCTGGGACAGTGGGAGGTGTTCCTGCCATGACAGAGGGTTGGATGGTCTTTAAGTTCCCTCCCAACCCAAATTGTCTAAAGATTCCATGTGCATCTAATTAAAGAGCAAGAGCAAATATAAAAATAGGTATGTGCAGCTAAATAGCAAAGGCCCAAGGTCCCACAGATGAAACTCCAAGCATTGCAAATGTAAGTTAAGGAGAGGGGAATATTTTATGTACTTTGTACATTTTTCCTGTGTATTGTTTCTTAAGGAAAAGAATGCAAGATTTGTTTCAGCAAATGTATTAATGTACCAATATCTTTCTTTACATCAGCAATTTCAACTCAGAGCTTTGATATTGTAAAAAAATTAAAAATAAGAAATGAACAACAAATCAGATGCTCTGAGAACAAACACCCCACTACCATCCTTCAGTTCAAATTCAACTTAGATTTGATAAACTCTGTGTTTTTATTGTTTAAGGTCTCCCCAGTGACAAGGTTGAAATGGGAAGGAACTGCAAGATTGTGACAGAGGTGGTGCAGAATGGGAATGACTTCACATGGACACAACACTTCCCAGGAGGCCGCACCACCACCAACACCTTCACCGTGGGCAAGGAGGCAGACATGGAGACCATGGGAGGGAAGAAGTTCAAGGTAAATTCATGGAGCTCTTCAGCTCCCCAGCCTCAGGTGGATGTGGATTTAGGGTGAAAAGCAAACCTGTGTCAGGCCTAGTGAAGGTGTCCCTGTCCATGGCAGGGGGTGGAACATGAGGGGCTCTAAGGCCCTTTCCAGCCCAGACCATCCTGGGGTTCCCTGAGTCCATCATCGCTGACTCCTGGGCTGCCTGCCAGGACCGTTTTCAGAGCTGTTAAAGAGTGATGTGCAGATCTGGAACCTGCAGGAGTTGGAAGATGAACAAGTGTCTGTTTAACTTGGGAACATTCAAGAACTAAAGCCCATGGATTTCAGCCCTGTGCAACACACAATCTCTGTCTCATAAAATTCCAGCACCAGGCGTGCAGGTGTTTACAGAATCTGGCAACAAAAATTCCAGCAACCCCAACAACATGAAACCCTTTCTCTCTCACAGGCAACTGTCAAAATGGAAGATGGAAAACTTGTAGCTGATTTCCCCAACTACCGCCACACTGCAGAGATCTGTGGGGGGAAGCTGGTAGAGGTGAGTGCTCAAAGATCCAAAAACAAAGAAAATCCCCAACATTTAAAGTGTAGAAAAAAATCTTAAGTGAAGGACAGACCCTGAGCCATCACCAGGGCTGTTTCCCTGGGACTCTGGAGCTCTGATTACACTGTCCAACCAAAGTTTTGGGTTGTTCTTTGTTCCAGATTTCTACTTCTTCTGGTGTGGTCTACAAGAGGACCAGCAAAAAGATTGCCTAAGACAGCAAGGCCAGTCTCTTCCAGTGCACTGAAAGCCAAAACTAAAATTAATAAAATAAAGTTCTGTCTTTGTCTCTTTCTTGGTTTTACAAACATCATCATGTTAATGCTAACCTCATTCCTGGGGTGGAACCAGATGAGATTTAAGGTCCCTCTCAACCCAAACCCTTCTGTGACTCTGATTCTCTGCTCTGAGGGACACCAGTGGTGCTCAGAGCACCACTTTGTGCCCTGAGAGGAGCCCTGAACCTTAAAAACATGACCTTTTAATCATTTCCTGTGCAGACCAGATGCCTTTGCTGTTAGAGCTGCCTTTATGGGACTGAGAGGGACTTTTACAACTCCAGCTGACCAAATTCCTGACTCCGAACTGGCTGGCAAAGCCCGGTTCCATTAACAAGGACTGTGCTGGGGTGTGGGGGAGGAGGCCCAGTGACACAATCTCCAGCATCAGTGGCACTTCCCAGCTCAGCTTTAGGAAATGACTGTTGGTTTCCATGCTTTATTATAATAATGCAATAACCAAAGCATTCTGCACCAGTATTTGAGTTACATGTCCATGGCATGTTGGAATAATCATGGAATACATAATGTGTGGCTTGGGATGGAGACATTCATGAGGCTGCCGAAAGCCTGGTACCCTGTGGAAAAGTCTAAATAGCCCACACAGGGTGCAATCAGCTGATAATCCCATAGGCAAATGTGGAAACATCTGATAATCCCAGACATGTCCCACGTAAGGCCACATTTTGTTGGATTGAGGCCCATTTCCTATTTTTTCCCATAGTTTCTCCTCCTACACTTCATTGAGATAATCTTGGTCAGGATAAATCAAGAATCCAGTAAATAAACTGTCTGTCCAGTAGGGATCATAAAAGAGCCCATTTTGCTCTGAGTAAAAGATTTGCAGCCACACCTCATCCTCCTGTTTCAGCGCCAGGATGGTCGACCCAGAGGCCACGTCGTGGTTCCCGGTGTTGGCATCAAAAGTCTTGATCCGGTACTGGCCGTTGTGGACCAGGCCAATGGCCAGGTGCTTGTTGGCCAAAGTGATGTCGTAGGTGAAGTAGTAAATCCCTGGGATGCTGCAGATGAACTTCCCACTGGAAGCGTTGTAATGCCCTCCCTCGTTCATCAGGATCCTGTCGAACTTGATGGGCAGCCTCTCCCTGGGGTAGCTGGTGGACACGGCCACCGAGAAGGCTGACCTGGCCTTGCTGGCCCCGCAGCCGCAGGGTCCCGGCAGCCCGGGCTCACCCTTGCCCCCTTTGGGCCCTTTCTTCCCTGGAGCCCCGTTCTTCCCAGGACTGCCCTTCAAACCCTTGGGCCCCCGGGGCCCTGCCTTGCCAATGGCCCCTGCTTTCCCCTTCGGACCTGGCTTGCCAGGGTTTCCTGTTCTGCCCTGGGGACCTGGAAGACAAATGATCTTATCAGTTTTTCCTATCACTCTTGAGGGAATGAGGTGATAGAGCGGGTGGAAGGAGGTTAGAGCATTGCAACAGGGATTTAATTTAGGAGGAAGCCATTGGTGGTGTGAGAATCCCAATGAAATCCCACCGGGGCCTGGACATCTGTCCAGACTGAGCAGCCAGGGTAGGCAGGGAGCTGGTGTGGTAACAGTGGAGCTCTGTCCTTTTTAAGGACCAAAAGGCTGATTCCATTATCTGGCTCACTTGAGAAAAAGGAGGGATTACAGAATAAGCTTTAAATGTTTGGGTTTTACACAGTGGCACAGGTTTGTGAAGCTTTCAGAGCCTCACATTGAGCAGGTGAGTACTTTTGATCTCATGTCTCTCTTTTTTCTTTGCCTTTTTTTTAAACATTTAGCATGAGACCGTATAAAAAACAAGATAAAAGTAAATCTAGATGTGATTAAAAGCCCAGCCCAGCCCAGCTGGGGGATGAACCAGCAAACACCAGGGCCAGGGGCTGCCTAGGGATGGGAAGGGAGTTGGGCTGGCAGCGATTCGGGCTCGGTGGTATCTGATATGAGCAAAACCGTGAGGATTTATGCAGTGTCTCTTGACCTGCTGTTAGCAAGAGCAGATCGAAACGCAGCTGTGGCTGGAAATCTGCTCTGCAGGCTCCCGGTTTGGGGAGGGCGGAGGGAGGCAGCCGCAGGCTGGGCTCGCTGGCGCTGCTGAGGCAGGAGTGCTCTCTAGCGTGGCAGAGGGAAATCTCTGCTGTGCGCAGCGCTGCTCCTGCTGCCTCTGACCCCGGCAGAAGCAGAGCACAGCCGCGCCTCAGCTCCGTGTGCTCTGCACTGGGTCCGGCATGGCCAGCACCTTTCCTCACGGGGCTCCGGATTTCCTGGGAGCAGCTCCTCGCTTTCCTTGCTCCTTGCTTTCCTTGCTCCTTGCCTGCCCTAGAGAGCCCTGAGCAGCGCAGGGCAAACCTCACTGCATCCCAGCATGAAGCCAGCAGAACCTGCCGCTGCCAGGACGGGGTGTGAGTCCGGAGCCCCTCGGACCAGCGGGATCACCCGGAGGAGTTTGCCATGAGTGGAGCTGTGAAGGGGCTGTTCCCCACAGCTTCCACCTTTCCACGGTCACGCTGAGCGCCTCTCTCTTACCTTCATCGCCGTGCTCGCCTTTGTCCCCGTCCTGGCCGTCCTTGCCGTCCTTGCCTGGGAAGCCCATCCTGCCCACGGTGCCGGGGGTGCCGGGCACGCCGGGGGGCCCGGGGGGCCCGGGGGGCCCTGGCAGGCTGCAGGCCAGCTGGGCACCCTCCTGCAGCTCCCGCTTGGCAAAGCCCCCCAGGATGTGGTTTGCCACGCAGGGCACAGTCCAGAGCAGCAGCACAGCAGAGATCATGGCACAGCCTGTGGGGAGCAGACGGGATAAGGGACCAGCTTGTGGGCACCGCTGGCATGGGCTGGTGTAGGAACTTGCATGAAAATGAGAGATTATTTGGCTTGTCCTGGCAGAGTGAGGAAGATCTTTGGTGTGATGTGATTCCAAGGACTTGGCCCACGCAGTTTTCTAGGTCAGACCAATATTTTTATCAAACTTACTCTTCTCCAAGTCTGTATCTGTGGCCATCCCTCATTTTGTTTTGCTCCCTGAGCCTCTTTTCCTCCCAAACACCAGGAGCAATGGCAGAAGGGTGCAGAAAGCACCTGCTTGGGAGCAGGGGAGTAGAAGGACAAGGGGCTTGGTGTGAAAATCCCCAGCCCGTGGTTGGGTCACTGGGTTTCTCCAAAGCACAAAGCCCATCATGTGATGCAGGGCAGGACTCAGAAGAGAGGCCAGGCAGGCTTTGGGCCAGGCCTCAGTGCCTTTTGCCTGTCAGATGAGCTGAGCCTCATCCCCTTCCCCACCGCAGCTCAGCTTTAACAGCTCCCCAGTACTGTTCTATGCAACTCCTGCACTGCAAATAAGATGCTCAAAGCACTGGCTAAATTCCATGTTGGGCTTAGCTCTCATCCTGCTCGTAGCTCCTGAGGGGTGGAAATGCATATTTAGATGCTCCAAATCCAGCCAGCTGATCCTACATATTTATGCTCAGTGGGAGCCCCCAGTTCTGTGATATTATAATTAAGAACATGCAGAGGAGAGGGAAATGCAAACCAGATCCAGGGCTGGATTTGGCTGCTTAAGCCCTTTGGTTCTGCAGCTCTGATTTGCTGCTGCTGAAAGGCATTGGTTTAATGGAGTTGTGAGATGGAAAACACCACCCAGTGTTCATGTGGAAAGTTGAATGAAGGCTTCTGAGTTCGTGAGAAGGGAAACAAAATGCCTGTGGAGTGGGAGATCACGAGGCAAGCTGCATCCCTGCTTCCCAGGAGCCCCTCCAACGGGGCAGAGAAGTGAGAGGTGTCTGGAGGTAGATGTGACTCACAAGCTGTGGCAGGGAAAAATGTCACTGTGGAGCATAACCTGGAGAAAAGCTGGGAATGCCTCATGTGGAGAAGAAAGGTGTAAGAAGGAGCAGAGAATGGAAGGGCAGCTCCTCCTGTGCCAATTTCTTACCATAATCACTTCTGATACCTTGAGACAACCCAGCTCACTGACCTGATGGCATAAAAAGTGGCAAATAAAATCCCCCAAGGTTGAGGGGTCTGTGGGACCAGATAAGTGGGGAGTATCCAAGTAGCTGGGGCTGTGCTCTGGCACGGCTCCAGAGCTGGTGCTAATTAATGGCTCCACAAGAACACTTCATCCCTTATCCCAGCAATGTGCGTGGGATGCAAAGCACCGCCACATCCACAAGAGCATCTATAAATAACCTCTTCAAGAAATCTTTTTGAAAGAGAACAAACCTCATGCTGTTCCACCTTAACAGGAAAATTGTTCCTCGATGTAGAAGGTTCGATGAGCTCCAAAAAGCAAATTGGAAGCAGATCAGCATCTCCCCTCTCCTTGGTGTGGGCAGGCAGCCCAGCACAGGAGGCTGTGCAGCAGCAGGGCTGGTTTTCCAATGACATTTTAACTAATGGCTTTGTCACCAGGGTTAGAGGCCTTTGGGCCATGACCAATGCCTGTTGTACATTAAAGAAGTGTTTCTGCCTGGAAGAGTCAGGATCAGCTGTACTTTCTGCTGCTTCCAGGGCAGCTGGGCTGAGATCCCAGGGGAAAATCCCTGAGGGTTGCCAGATGCAGGGTTTGGTGGCACGTGCAGTGGTTGGATGGTAATTTTTTGGCCACTGAAGCCACCCTGTGCAATGTGGTGGTGGGAATAGGAAACTGAGGAAATTGCTGCTTGGAGGGAGGCAGGAGCAGGATCAGGACCCAGCAATGAGCAATCATCGTGATTTTCTTCTCTATTTCCTTCCAGTATTTGAGGCTTTCTCAAATAAAACATCCATCTTTCTCAAATAAAACATGCCTCACAATTTCCTAGGGTACCTCAAGGTGTCTTAATTAATCTTCAAGATAATCATTATCCCCAAGATCCTAATTCTCAGCTCTGGATGTTGCCCTGCAGCGTCCCCGGGGTGGAAGAAAAAGGAGCCCTTGGGTGCTAGGCTGATTTTGGTGAAATCAGGTGTGACAGCAGTGACAGAACACCGGAAAGGGATAGATTTAGCTGATAGGGGCCAGGGAAGCACTTACACCGACCGGGGTTTGATGTGTTCCCTGCTGCTGCACAAAGCAACGGCAAAGGAGGCAAAGCAGAGGATGCACCTTCTGTCCTGAACCTGCAGCGCTCTCCTGGCTTCAGGCACCGGGAATTCCTGTGCCAAACCTCCCCTAGCCTGGAGCAGAAACACCAGGAATTCCTGTGCCAAACCCTTCCTAACCCTGAGCTCAAGCCCGTCTGGGCAGCTGCCCAGTGCAGGGAGGGCTGAAGGAGGTGGGAGCTCCCAGGAAAGGCTGAGGAATGTTTCCCTCATGGTGGTATTTCTTTAACTGGCAACTGTTGCCTTTATGGATTCCTGTGCAGGCGTTGGAAACCTGAGTGCTCAGTGACTTAGACCTTATTTGGGAAGTTTTCAAAGTTAACCTTACGACGAGGGAGAGGCAGAGAAAGGAAAAGTGGATCTACTCACCAGCCTGATCTCCTCAGTGAGATCCTGACAGGCGCTGGCAGCCCCCAGGGCTTCAGGCAGATGTTTTGCTGCAGATCCCAGCCCCGTCCTGCCACAGCAGGTCCTGGGAGGGCTGTGCAGGATTGACTTTGGTCCTTTTTATTCCTGTTTTACTCCTTCTCGTGCGTAGTTTGAGCTCCCTGCAGCAGCCCCACTTTGGATCCACGTTGCCAAAGGCATATTTTTATTATTGTGTAATGGATCTGTGCCTCTTCCTCAGTCACGTGGCACGGGAAGAGATTTTTACGCACATGTGGCTGGAAAGCTCTTGATGCTTGGGGAGCTTTTCTCTTTCTCCCTCTCCCTCACAGTCCTGGAGGAAAGGCTCAGGGGCTGCCTGGATCATTTCTGATTGATGCTGCCCCTCTGCTGCCCACACAAGCAGGGAATGGGTAACACTGATCCAACTGGGGAACAATTTTGACGCTTTATCCTGGAGCATTAAAGGGAAGAAAATTTTGTCCTACGGGTGGAAAGTCACTTGAAACACTCCTGGCTTGAATTTAAGGACCAAGTCATGCAGCAGCTCTGCAAATGCAAATTTGTACTTCTGCCTTTCTTCAGGCTGATGTGCATTACAAAATACAACTTTGTCTTAGGGGTGGCAGGGCAGGAATGCTTCTGTCTTGGGAAAGGATTGGGATTTTGTTTTAAGCTTGGAAAGTAAATGCAACCCCCAAAAATTGCTTCAGGTAAGGCAGGAACAGCAGGAGCAGCAGCTGAGGCTGGAGCAGGATGCTCTGGGATGCTGCCAGGGCTGGTATTGATCAGATTCCTCTTTGGTAGTGGATTTCTGCTCTGGCCCCACCAGGATCCCACAAGGGTGTGGGGCAGGCATGTGCCTCCAAACCCTGCCCTGCAGCCAGTAAATCCTTTCTGCTCAGTGCAGAACATCAGCTGATTGGGAGAGCATTGGAATTGTCATTCCTTGCTCTGCCCAAAATCATCCTTCTCAGAGCTGTTGTGGTTTATTTTTAAGCTTTCCCCCGTGCTTGCTTTTGGCACTTGGTGGGAACGGATCTAACATAAAAATGAAGTCTGTACAGAGTTGGCTTTGTGAGCTGGGGCCAGTTTAGATGCTCCTGGGAGGACTGGAAACATTTGGCTGAGGAAGCACAGGGCTGTTTTCGTGCTGTGCTGACAGTCCCACAGAGCTCCTGCAGAGCCAGCAGCCCAGCCCCAGCTTCCTGACACTGAACAACCTCCAGGGGAACAGCCCCCCTTCCCAAACCCGTGCAATCATCAGCTTTGCATTTCCCTGGGAAAAGGGCTGTTATAGAAAAGCTGGCTCACCTCTGGCACTGGGGTAAGCACAGCTGGGACAGACCCAGACACTGCTGCGAGAGCAGCTCTGGATATTGGTCAGATAGAAATTATCACTTTTTGTCTGTTTCTATGAAGTTTGTAGGAACCCAGATCTCCTGCTGGGCCCCTCTGCCTGGGTGTAGGCCAAAAGGCTCAAAGCATTTCGTGTGAAATAGGAAACCAGGTGAAAGCTTCCCTGGGCTTTGCTGCCATGCCACTGGGATGGGCCTGGGAAGCCAGAGTGGTTTCCTCAGATGGTGTGGAAAAGAAACAGCTCCTCTGCTGATCCTGCTCCTACCCCGTTGGCTCCTGTGCTTTGGGATGGATGTGACACGGGCCAGGGACGAGAGGATGCTTGGACACACAGCAAACCTGGCAGGCAGCTCCAGGCAGGAGCAGGGAATTCACAGTTCAGGGTGGTTTTGTGCCCAGGTCTGCAGCATGGGGAAGGCAGAGACAGCCTGACCTCGTTCAGCAGCATGGGGAGAATCTGCTGGGAAGCTCCTGCAGATGGAAAATCTGTCTGTGCTGCACAGCCAGGCCAGGCTCCACCAGGGTCCCAGACAGCTCTGCTGAGAACACTTGGCAGCACAATTTGTTAAATATACAGACTGCACAGAGAATCAGAGCAGCCTGAGAATCATGCTCAGTGCTTTTTGTGTCACTGAGACACTGCAGGGGACATTCAGCAGATCTTGTCCCCTCTGTGCTGCCTTTTAGCAGAAGCCTCTGTGCTGTGACTCCCGTGGTGTCCCCAGGGAAGGGGCTGGCTCAGGGACAGGTGTGGGCTGGGGGTGCAGTCCCTGCTCAGGATGCACTGCCTGGAGTGAGGGGGAACAACTCAAATAATGCCCTGCTTGAAAAGCTGCCAGTGAGTGGAGAAGGGGTTCACGCTGCTTTTGGGGTGAATAATGCTAAAACCAGCCTGACCCATGGGTCCCAAAGTTAAACATCTGAGAGCAAGGTGAAAATGTGGTAGATGGTAAAGTGCCTGATAAAGGAACAAACAAGTGATGCTACCGACACCCCATCCAAAGCTGCTGAGCTGGCACAGCTGGCCCAGACACATCTGCCTGACAGCCCAGGCCCACTGTTTAACAGAGGCTTTTCCAGCACACCCCTCTTGGAGAGTGTGTGGAGATTCCCCCCTGGAGTGGGGACACCCCTCAAGGCTACTCCTCAGGGCTGAGCCAAAGAGATTTGCCCACAGTTGTTGGTCTGGATGAGTAACACCATTCTCTAACTAATGCTTTTTGTTATCTTTAGTATAATTGCCCCAATGGAACAGCTTTAATATAAATGCTTCAATTTTGCTTCAAAAATAGTGCACTGTACTATACTAGTAGTTCTGGCTACCCATACTAGGTAGCAAATAATTCTGTTTAAGGCATTTTTAGTCTTATCACTAGCATGATAAATAACTTATTTCTATATAAATATATCTGGTTTGCCATCCTTTATCCTGCAGGACAAAGGACACCTAAAGGTTCATTCACCTTTGCTGTTGTTGTGCACATGCTGTGGGGGAGAAGTGGGAGTGCCTAAAAGAGGGTAACCATCAGTTCCCAGCCCAGCACAGAGCTGTGTCCCAGCCTGGTAGGATTTCCCCTTGTTTACCTTCTGAGCACTCACTGCTTTCATTGTTAGGCACTGACCTTGCAGCCACGACTTTGTAACCAAATAAAATGATTCAGCAAATGCCAGAAGAGCTGAAATTCACACCAAGGCTGTTGGCAGCTTAAAACCCAGCAGTAACAATGGGAGTGTGCCTCACCAAAGATGAGTGTCAGTGCTTTGGGGTTTTGGAGAGATACTAATGGGAAGGAATAAGCATTTTTCCACCCAACAGGCCTCCAGTCTTACTGTGGGATGGTGATATGAGTAATTTTTATTGCCCTGCATAAAAGCACTTTGAAAGCCTGTAAGCAGCCTACAGAGAGTGATTGTCCCTCTCCAAAAGCCCCCATAAAAATGAGTCAAAACCCTGTTTAAACTTAAAGGATGCCCTTGAGACCATTCACTCTGCTTAGGAGCTGCAGCCCTGACCCATTAAGATAAAAATAAATAGAGCTTATTTTGGGAAGACGGAAGTGGGAACCAGCCCAATCACCAGTGGGCCACTGCCAGCACTGAGCAGATGCTGTGTAAAGCTTGGGGTTATTGCTTTTTGTTCCATATACCTTCTATTAATAATTCAAAGTAAATGCAGTAAATTCTGTAATTCAAAGTAAATTCAGCAACCTTTCTGACTCACCACAATTGGCCCTGGCCTTGATACCGAGTAACATAGACAAGAAGGGATTTCTCGAAATACCTTGTATTTCCCAACTAAAAAAATCTCCAGCCCCCTGCTCTGGAGTCTGCAGCACCAGACCTGCATTTTAACCATATCCAGTAATAATGTAAAATAAACAAGACACAAACAAAATGATAAATAATTTCCCTACTCCTACCTTAAAGCCACAACTGAACTCCATGGCAGAGATCCTACAAGAAGGAACAGAACTGACATTTGATTTAGGAGCAATAAAAAAATCTGGAAATATAACTCACAGCTGGTGTACAGCAGGTAACTCAAACCTCACCTCAGGCAGCAAACAGGCCAGGTAACACCAGCAGACTCCATTTTTCACAATTTTTGATTTTTCAGGACTTTCTTTGCTCTCCAGCTTGTAAGCAAGAGCTTCTCAGGCAGGAAAATACACCAAGGAAGCTGAAAGAGATAGTAACAAGCTTGGCAAACTCAGCTTTCCACTGCAGCACACCAAAGCAAGAGGGAGAACATCTGATATAACCCCTAAATTAAGCTACCTGTAAGATGCTCTCAAAGCAGCCTCAAACCTGCTTCCTTAACAAACATCACAACTTTATACCCAGTGAGCAGCTGAGGGCTGGGTTTTTCAGCTCAGAGCTGGTGAAACTACTTCACCAGCATATGGAGAGAGGCCAAAGGCTAAGAGCAGTAATATTTAGCTTCATGTATTCCTGCAAATAAACCAGGATTAATTAGACCAGGCAACACTAACACCTCCCCAGCTCCCTCTGTGGGCTGGCACTCACTCTCAGCCTGTAATTTCCCACGTGAAAAAAGTTAATTCAGAATTACTATCTCTTTATAATAAGCTCCCAGGGCCAAGGCTTAGCCCAACTGCACTGAACCTGTGGCTTCAGGGGCCAGCTGCAGATATTTCTCTTTGCTTCCTAATCAGAAGGAAACCTCCCTCACATTCCACAGCTGCACCCTATATAAGGGATGGGGCTCAGGCACTTTTGTTTTTCCTCGAATACTTGAGGGGAGGTTTTTTTTTTTTATTTTCCATGCTCTCAAGAGCATGGAGAGCACTTGGAGGATTTGCGTCTGTTTGTCCTGCTGCTTGCCCTGGCTCTCTGCTGGCACCCAGCTCTCACCCCGCTCCAGGGGTTGGGAGGGCTCTGCGGAGGCCCCTGGGTTTTTGGCAGCTCCTGAGGATGCTGCGAGCCAGCTCAGCGCGGGGCTGCAGCTGCCCCAAGGCGAGGCACCGGCCCATGCCCTCCTGCCCCCCTTGCTGAAGGTGCTGCAAGACCGCGGTCCCCGGGGCTGGCACAGCGAGGCGCCGCGGCTGCAGCCGGACTCCAGGGCCCTTCGGTACATGAAGAGGCTGTACAGGATGTCAGCCACCAGGGACGGCATCCCCAAGGCGCAGCGAGGCCGCCTCTATAACACGGTGCGGCTCCTGACCCCGTGCTGGGAGTGCGAGCGCCGCCCCGCGCACCTGGGCAAAGGTAGGAGCGCGGCGCTGCTGGGAAGGGTACGTGGGGCTTCTGAGTCTTCTGTGCCGGCAGCACCAGATAAAAATACCTCCTTCCTTTAGAGCTGCTGCTATTTTAGTCCTGGAGGCTCTTCTTCTCAACTGGGGGAGGTTTTCATAGCCTATTTCTCTTTGAGTGGCATTAGATACAGACTTCATAGGCTGGGGAACACCACACAAGTGGTATGTACAAGACATGCTGATGTTTCGGGCTGACTCATCTCCTCATGAGTCAGAAAAAGCCACGAGCAGATATAAGTGAAGTAAGAAAAGTGGAAAAAATGTTGAGGCATAATGGGCAGCACATTTCCTACTACAGCCCATCTTGGCTTTGCTTTTTTCCAAGAATTACAGCACTGGTATGAAACTTCTACCAAACTGCCAGAAACCACTGCCAGAGATTCCTCTCCTTGCCTGCTACACTTGTTAGAGAAGAATCATGACCTAAACCTGAAGGGAAGAGTAGAGTTACTCTCAAATCAGGCTCAGAACTGGGATGGCTGGGCATACTGTAACTTATGGTGCTTCCATGGCTTTATTAAATGTGGGCCAATCACAACAGCACCTAGAAATTGTTGGCTAGAAAGACAGATACAAGCATTGTGCTGCTGCAGAGGAACAGCCCTTTAAGGTGGAGTTTATGGTTTGTATCATCTAGAGTGTTTAGGTCCTGTTACCCCACACCAGCACTGAAGAGACAACAGCTGGCTTTCTTTTGTGCTGGTTCTTTTAGAGAAATTAATCCTGTTAAAATCAGGGGTTTTCTTTGGTTTTTTAAAATGTCTTAATTTTTAACTTGTATGTCCCTGACCAAAGTAGAAATTTCGCATAGTAAATGTAAGGGAGGGCATAGAAATTGTTTTCTTATGCTGTTGAATAAGTTTTACTTATCCACTACAGCAGTATTTATGTCTAGGTGGGAAAATAAGACACATTAACACTACTGGAATCTGTTTCCCTTCCCAGGAGATGTTCACTCGGTGGATTTACTCTTCAACTTGGATGGTGTTACTGCTCTGGAGCACTTACTCAAATCTGTCTTGCTCTATTCCTTTGACACATCTGTTCCCATTTCCTCTTCCATTACCTGCATGTGCCATTTATCCCTTAAGGAACATGATTTTTCTAGTCAAGTCTGTCCCAGCATTTCCCACTCTCTAGCTTTTAGCCTGCACTTTGATGTTAGGAAACGCAAATGGGTGGAGATGGATGTGACTTCTTTCCTCCAGCCTCTGATTGCTATGAACAGGAGGAACGTCCATATGGCTCTGAACTTCACTTGTCTGATGGGTGACCCACAAGGGAGCACGAAACTGGATAACGCTGTTAATGTGACACTGGTTCCCCCTTCCCTTCTGCTGTACCTGAATGACACCAGCGAGCAAGCTTATCACCGGGGGAGCTCACTGGGGCACGGGAGGAAAAGCAGCAGCCCGCTTGTGGATCCAACAAAGGGCGACAGAGGACAAGGCAATCCCCAGGGCAAAAGGGCCTCTCGCCAGCGAAGGAACGAGAATCCCAAAGCGGCTCCGGCCACCTCAGCTCGTAACCTGAGCGAGCACCTGAAGCAGCTCGTGTTCCCTCAGCACGAGTGCGAGCTGCACAGCTTCCGCCTGAGCTTCAGCCAGCTGCGCTGGGACCGCTGGATCATCGCCCCGCACCGCTACAGCCCGCAGTTCTGCCGGGGGGACTGTCCCCGCGCCCTGGGCCACCGCTACGGCTCCCCGGTGCACACCATGGTGCAGACCCTCATCTACGAGCGGCTGGACCCCTCGGTGCCCCGGCCCTCGTGCGTGCCGGCCGCCTACAGCCCGCTCAGCGTGCTGACCATCGAGCCCGACGGCTCCATCGTCTACAAGGAGTACGAGGACATGATCGCCACCAAGTGCACCTGCCGCTAGCGGGACCGGCTTCGGGCGGGGTTCGCGCTCCCGAGCTCGAAACGGGGCTCGCAGCAGAGCACTGATTTTTGTACTCGCTCAGCCTTTCTGGAACGTGCAATGAAATGTAAATAGTGTCTTTTTATCGGGAGAATTTTGCATTGGAAGTGGGGGAAAGGGTTCAACTACGAAATGTCTATTTTTAAGCTGATTTATTACAGATTAAGAAAAAAGATAAATAAATTACTATCACGTATACCCTGACATGAAGTGCCTGCTACTCTACCTCTACAGAAATCTTGTGTGTGGCATATCCAGCAATGACTAGGAAGGGGAGAAAGTCTTTAATATTAGAATAATTTCTTCAGTTTTTCATTATCTTTCCCCTACCACATTCCAGCTCTTCCAGGCACAGTGACAAAACCCTTCCTCACAGTTCTATAAAGAGTTAACAGGTTGGTTTTTGCTTTTCTTTTGTTGCACTCTTTGGGCTTTCTCAGTTAAAAGAAGGGTAAGAATTTAAGGGCAGCTGTGGGTAATTTGTGAACACTTACATGAAAGCACTATTCTGGTAAAAATTGGCATCAGGTGAGGCTTTCTTTGATTTGAGAATAAGGAGCAGCTGTCCATGGGGTGAGGGCAGAGGATTGTCCACTGGAGTCACACAGCCACTGGCTTCTGATGTAGGAAGGTTTGTTTAAAAAGCTTAATCTCCAAAAAGAGCTTCTAAAAGCCTTAAATGTGTTGATGAAAATGCTGTTCAGTGGGCTTAATATTCTGAAATGTGGGGCCACAGCTTTGTTTCCTCTCACAAACTGTAGGTAACAAGTGCCTCAACTCTAGATGCTTTCACACCAATTTTTTTACTGTAATTGATTTATTATTATTTATTTTCTCCTGGACTTGGGGTTCATACACAAAACCTCTCGGCTTTAGTGGGGATTTTTCTGGTTTGCTTGTTAATTAAAGGATATGGAGCAGCACTATATTGTAAAACCTGCTCAGAACATCCTTTAACATTGACTTGCTAATGGATTAATGAATAAATGCTGTCACTTTCTGCACTCAGCCACACAACCAGCCCCTACCTGACATCCTGTGCAATTCCAGAGGCTGGGAACTCAGCCTGGCAGGGCAGGGACTGCCGAGTGGTGTCACGGATGGTTCACCTGGTCACTGAACCCAGGCGTGGTGGGGTGTCTGGAGAGCTCGTGGAGGTGCAACAGGCACAAATCTGCCCAAAACGTGAGGCTCCTGCTCCAGGTTTCGGTCTCTGACTGCTGAAATCAAAGAGGCTGACACCAAAAGCTCAAAGCAGAATCCTGGTGTCACATAGAACCATCCTGGTGCCAGCACTGTGGGTGGTGGGGTCAGTTTGGATTGTATCACTCCTGCTCGTCCCTTCAAACTCTGGGAATTTGGCTTTGCTCACCTGCCAGAAAAGAAAATAAATGGAATTATTTCCTGAGACAAACCCTTCTAATTATGGTGAAATGTCTAATGTAGCCCAATCATCCTAATATATTGTAATGTTCCATCAATGGGTATCATCTTCAATATAGTATAATAATTCCAGTAATAATATGTTAAATATGTGTAATATATTGTAATAATACCAACAATGTTGAACCTAATATATTCTAATAATAATTCCAAAAATGCTGAAGATGTTTAACATATTCAAACAAAACTAATATATTGTAATATGAGTTTAAATAATGGGAAATATGTCTAATATAGCATAATGATCCAAATAAAGTTGAAGATGCCTAATACAGTCTAGTAATTCTACTATCATTCCAATCATGGTGAAAATGTCTAATATTCTAACCATTCTCATCTCTTCTAATAATAATTCCAATAATATTAAATATACATAACAATTCTAGTATCTTCTAATAATTCCAATTATGTGGAAGATGATTAATTATATTATATTAATTCTAATAATTATTCATTAATGTGGAAGCTGAAACTGCTATAGTATTATAATTCTAATATATGCTAATTATAATTGCAATAATTATGATCTCTAATATAGTCAAATAATCATTTAAGTAAGTTCGATGTTGAATATATTCTATAATTCAAATAGTATGGAATATGTCTGATATAGTCTAAAAATTATAATAGGCTCTATTAATCACTCCAGTAATACTGAAGATATCTAATACAGTCTAATAGTAATTTCAGTTATGTGGTAGGTGTGCCATTATTCTAATAATAATTCTATTATTGTTTATTGGGGGGTGGGGTGTGGCAGGATATTTAACCTTTAAAATCCTTTTCCAGCGCCAACTCTTCCATGATTCCACGATATTCTGCTTCAGACACTTCCGCGGAATTCCACAATCGCCACACAAAAGTGGGGTTTTTCCTCAGAATATTATTTATTTTCCATCGGAGCTCCACAATCACCACACAAAAGTAGGTTTTTTCCTCAGCATATTACTTATTTTCCTTGGGAACTCCATGATCGCCACACAAAAGTGGAGTTTTTCCTCAGAACATTATTTATTTTCCATCGGAACTCCACAATCGCCACAAAAAAGTGGGTTTTTTTTCAGAATATTATTTATTTTCCATCGGAACTCCACAATCGCCACACAAAAGTGGGTTTTTTCCTCAGAGCATTACTTATTTTCCATGGGAACTCCACAATCACCACGCAAAAGTGGGCTTTTTCCTCAGAATATTACTTCTTTTTCATCGCAACTCCACAATCGCCACACAAAAGTGCGGTTTTCCCTCAGAATACTATTTATTTTCCATCGGAACTCCACAATCGCCACACAAAAGCGGTTTTTTTTCCTCCATTATTTATTTTTGGCGGGTTTCCCGCGCTGAGGCACCGCCCGCCCCTCACGGCGCAGGTGCCTCGCGTGCCCCCCCCCATTCCCCTCAGGGCAGGTTCCGCTTATGGCGCAAATCATTTATTACAAATCTGTTAAAAACACACTTTAGCACAACTGCGCTTGCTCGCCCTCGCATTCCCCGGCCTGCCCCGTTCATTACAGGCGGAAAGCGCAGCTGGCGGTGCCCCGGAACGCCTCGCCGCGGCAGTTCCGGGGCGGGCGGCGGCCATCGCGCGGTGACCGAGGGGACGCCGCGGCCATGGGGAAGCACTTCGGGAACCTGGCGCGGGTGCGCCATGTCATCTCCTACAGCCTGTCGCCCTTCGAGCAGCAAGCCTTCCCCAATGCCGTGTCCCACGGCGTCCCCAACGTGGCCCGCCGCTTCGCCTCACAGGTGTTGAGGGTGGCGCCCCGTGAGTACCCGGGGGGGAATTCTCTCTTTTTTGTACCCCCTTCGTAGTGTAAATTTGGGCAGGGGGAGCATTGGGGCAGGGGGGGTTGTGGGATGTTGTTGTGTCGCAGGAGGTTGGTGCTGTGCGCGGTGCAGTGTCCCCTCACTGCGATATTCCCATACTGTGAATATTCCGTCCTCCCAGTGTCCCCGTGTTGTGAAATCCCCTTATTGCAGTGTCTTTGTATAGGTGTCCCGTCATCGTGTGCCACTTCATTGCACAGTGAATGGCATAAGTGAATGCCCCCTTACTGCAGTGTCCCCTCAGAGCAGTGTTCCCTCGTTCCACTGTCCCTTTATGGAGTGTCCCTTTCTGGCAGTGTCCCCTCGCTGTACCATTCCCTCAGAGCAGTGTTCCCTCATTCCACTGTCCCTGTATGGAGTGTCCCTTTCTGGCAGTGTCCCCTCGCTGTACCATTCCCTCAGAGCAGTGTTCCCTCATTCCACTGTCCCTTTATGGAGTGTCCCTTTCTGGCAGTGTCCCCTCGCTGTATCATTCCCTCAGAGCAGTGTTCCCTCATTCCACTGTCCCTGTATGGAGTGTCCCTTTCTGGCAGTGTCTCCTCGCTGTGGTGTCCTCTGACCGTGCCTTCCTCTGTCCCTGCCAGCGCTGGCCCTCGGTTACCTCATTTATTCCTGGGGGACGCAGGAGTTCGAGCGGCTCAAGAGGAAGAACCCGGCTGACTACCAGCACGACCAGTGACCAGGAGCAGTGACCAGCGACCACGAGCAGAGCTCCCCGGGGACCTGCTGTGCTCGTTCCCATGGCCGGAGGGGATTAACTGGGAGATAAGCCTTGGCTAATAAACTGTAACTTTGTCCCATGACTCTGTGTGAAATGCGTGTCTTGAGCTGTTTGAGGTGAGAAGCATTAAATCCCTTGTCTGGTTCTCTCTGTACAGGCAGATAATCAGGCTGAAGTTCCATGTGCTCGGATGTTTTATCTTAGAGCACTTCCAGCTTTCGTAATTCCTGTTTCTTTGAAATATTCCTCAGTATAAAGTGCAGCAATGGCTGGTTTGAAATTGTTCCTTGTCCCCTTTATTTTTCCCATCACTGGCCGCTGCTTCTCTCCAGCCTTGAGGTGTGTGAAAAACAAACAGTGCCTAGTTTGGTATTGATTAAAGCTGGATGGGCTGGCTGGTGGCTTGGGATTTGGGGTGGACCCTGACCTCTGGCTGGAGGCTCGCTCTTCACGGGAGCCCCGGGCAGAAGATGAAGGGGAACAGGTACAGGCTGCACCAGGAGAGGTTTAATCTCTGTGTAACAAAGGAATTTTTTCCAGTGAGAACAATCCGTCCCTGGAACAGCCTGGCGGTTTCAGGAGGTGACTGGACGAGGTGCCAGGTAACCTCCTCTGGGCTCGCTTCCCAAAAATGTCTGCACCAGCTGATCTGCCAAGGTCCCTTCCAACCTGGGCTGTTCTCTGATCCTGTGATTCTAATTACCTAGTTATGCTAATGTTAACTGGGTAATTAACAACACTCTGATATCTGATCAGCAGTTAAGAGACTGCATCAGAACCTTCTTGAAAACTGCCAGGAGAAGCAAGACTTTAATGTCTGAAGATGATTAAAAAATCAGCTGCTGGTAATAAAGTTGACACAGGGTGATAAATTTACCCTGTGTCTCTGAGTACAGAAACACCTTCACTGGTGGAAGCTCAGAACACCTGGCTGGTTCCTTTCTCTTAAATTTTTTCCTCCCAGTGTTCCTCTGACTGCCTCCAGCTCCCACCCCATGCAGAGCAACACGTTGGTGTTTCTGCTGTGCTATTCCAGGAGCTGTCCTGGGAGTTTATCTTATCTGCAGGGCAGGAATGACGCTTCCCTGTGTGCTCAGGGCTGGCCTGTCAGGCAGACAATGATGCTCAGGCTCTCACTTCAGGAAGCTGGAGCGATGCAATTTTTGTAGCTCAGTGCTGGAGTATTTTGGGGAGCAGAGCACATGAGACTGAGCTCAGCCTCTTGTGTTTCCTCCAAGCACAGCCTGAGGCTGGCATAAGCAGCAATAAAATCAATCAACCAGTGCTCCCAAGTTGTCCCAAAAATATTCTGTGCTTAGCTGCATTTTGGGTCACTGGTATTTTCTAGGCAGCTTAAGCAAGTGGGGAGCAAGCTGGCTGCTGTGAGCTGGCAGAGATGTACAGAGGCAGATTTATCCCTGAAGAGACCTCAAAGCCCATCCACTGTCACCCCTGCCATGGCAGGGACACCCTCCACTGTCCCAGGCTGCTCCCAGCCCTGTCCAGCCTGGCCTTGGACACTTGCAGGGATGCAGCAGCAGCCACAGCTGCTCTGGGAAATGTGTGTCAGGGCCTCACGGGGATCAATTCCTTCCCAGTACCCCATCTAACCCTGCCCTCTGGCAGTTTGGAGCCATTCCCCTTTGTCTGTCACTGTGTGCCTGCAGAAAAGTCCCTTGCCCTGAGATGTTCCATTTGGAACGTGGTGTCCTGCTCACGGTGCCGCCGAGAGCCGCAGAGCTGGGTGGCCTCACCCAGCCCCTGGGAAGCCGTGCCTCAGCAGCTCTGTCCCCGTGTTTGTCCCAGCGGCTGCCCGGGGCTCTCACGAGGTCCCTGCTCCTCTCACAGACGGCTGAACTGCGCCTGGCCCAGGGGCCAGACTAAGGCAAACAGAGGGGCAGCGGCACCGCGGCCACGCGCCAGCCCCGGGCAGGGTCAGCCCAAGGGACAGGGACAGCACCGAGCTGCTCCGCCAGCAGCCTGCTGCTACCCTGCCCTGCCATCCCCTGCCCCATCCCGACCCTGCCCTGCCATCCCCTGCCCCATCCCGACCCTGCCCTGCCATCCCCTGCCCTATCTCGACCCTGCCCTGCCATCCTGTGACTGTGCCCACCCATCCCAAACCTTCCCACCCATCCCAACCCTGCCCTGCCATCCCCTACCCCACCCCGACCCTGCCCTGCCATCCTGTGACTGTGCCCACCCATCCCAAACCTTCCCACCCATCCCAACCCTGCCTTGCCAACCTCGGATGCAGGCACCATTCCTGGCTGGGATGGCTCTTGCCAGCCCTGTGGCAGTGGGAGTTTAACCCATGGGCATTTCAGAATCTGAACAAGGGGCTTGAGAAGTTTTCACTCATTTATTTCTATTCTCCTTTGGGCAATTATTAGAAGTGGCAACACAGCAACATTTTGTGTTTCTTTCCTCACATCTCTGTGGCGTCTTCTCACCCTTGGGGAATTGAGGGCATGGAAAGGACCAGCTCAGTTATACTCTGTTGTTTTGGTTTTTTTTTCCTCAGTTTCTTGCACAGAGCAGTTTGCTGCCTGACAGGGACAGTCTGATGCTATTAGTGACCCAGAAGGACAGACAACAATTCCGATCTATCATCACAAAGTACCAGACTTCCCCAGCCAACAAAGCTGAGAGGATGACTTACAGAAGGCTCTGCTGCTCTTCCAAATCCTGTGCTTCATGGAAGAAGTCAGGGCTCCTAGTGCTTGTCCTCCTTTGTGTTCTACACTAGTGCCTGATGGAACAGCAGAAATTAGAACTGAGATGAACGAGGAAGGACTCCATGGGAAAAACAACTGAGAAATGCCCAGCCAAATAAAAAAGAAACTTTTAAAGTTCAGCTACTTGTCTGTCATGATTTACTGTCCCATTTTCTTCTCTTAAGATCCAAGAAGGTGAAATAATGAAAATTTTGCTTCCTCCTCCCAGAGAAGCAAAATAAGTAGGGCAGAGGAAGGTGTGTAAGAACCATCCTATGATGAGAAGGATAAAATAGTGTTGTACACTGTGCTGGAAAGGTTTTTCTTTTAATCCCAATGAAATTTGGGCTAAGGGGTAATCATCTGACATCACAGCATTATCTTAATCTAAGTCACTTGCCCTCCACGCTGGCACTTGTGCCTTCATATTAAGCAATCAGAGAAATAGAGCCCGTGGCATCCAGATTTGTATTTACAATTTAGCTAAAACAGTTCATTATACACTTATTAAAGTATTTACTTGAATTCAGTATTCCAAAACCTGCACATGGCGACACAAGTTGGAATTCTCTGCATCACTCTGCAATCTCTGATGTCTTGACCCAACAGATGTGGGTACCAGACAGAACCACAGTGTGGTTTGGGTTGGAAAGGCTCTTGCAGCTCCCCCCCACCCTCCACTAGCCCAGGTTGCTCCAAGCCCCATCCAACGAGACCCACAAGATCCCACAGGTGAGGAGCCATGAGACACTGGGACAAGCACAGGTGTGTAGGCAGAGGGGAGAGGAGATGAGGTGCCAGCTGTGCTCACCCTTTCCTCTGCAGCTGCTGCAATCTCACTCCACAATGGAAAAACTGCGGTTTCCTCTTGATGACAATGAGCCCCTCCACCCCCATGGGAGCTGCTGGCACTTTTGGAAGCTTGATGCTGAGTGACACAGCTTGGGGCAGAGATGGCTCATCCATGAAACCACAGTCTGCACATGGAGCTCCCCAGCTCCAGACAAGCCCTGAGCAGCCTTTTCCATTATCGACCTAGAGATGATTATCTTTGACACCTTGCAAGAGCTCTGGGAGTTATCACACATTTTGCATTCCCAAACCCAGCTGGAAAGTGTTACACCTGCTTTTTGAGCACTGTGTGCCTGGAAATAAAGGTTAAGCAACTTCCTTATAGTTCTTTCACGTACCAAGAGTGAGAAACAAATCAAAAGTACAGCTCTCTGCTCCAAATCAGCTTGGTAAGACAACCCTTACCCCTGGTTGGCTAACTCAGAGCTATAGAAGTTAAATTAGGCTTTGGGCCACCCCCCTTTTGCTTACAAATAGACCATGGAGTTCTGGTAACATCTTAGGAGGAATTTAAAAAAAGGAACAGCTGGCACAAGAGGTCAGCACAGCTGACCAGACAAAGTACAAGTGGAAGGGGAGTAAATCATTAGCTCGAGATAGGCCTTGAACCAGATCACTGCAGCAGATGTAGACTTAGCAATTCTCCCTTGCTCCAAGGTGAACTTTGCTCCTGTAATAACTGGCAGGTGATGCAACGATAAGAGAATGAAGTCTATAAAAATGTGGCTGACAGCCTGGGAAGTCCCGACTGGAGCTCTTTGTGCCTCCTCTGCCCACGGCTGCTCCAAGTGACAGCTCCCTCTGGGAAGATGCACTGGTGGAAAGTGATGGCAGCCCTTCTGCTCTGCTCACTGCTGCTCAGCCAGGTAAACTGAGATAATACTGAAATAAACTATTTAAAGGGCTAATTCAAAGGACAGGCAGTCCATACAAGCCGTTGTGATTTGGACGGACAACTGGCAGGAGTTAAGAGGTGACAGCAGGGCTTTTTACAGGATTCAACATCATAAAAATGTAAGAGTTACTACCTAGTGAATCCTGGGCCACTCTGGGCCATAGCTCAGCCAGTGATTCTGCCTTCACTCCCAAGAAGATTAAAACCATCATTAATTTGGGTAGGTATTTCTTCGGGGTTGGGCTGCAAGCCGTGCTTTACCCAACGGGTGCTGCGATCTGAAAACCAGAAAGATTTCAAGCGCTTCACTTACAATGAAGACTGCTGGCCTCAGCAGCAGCAGAAGGGAGCCTGCAGCTGCCACGTGTGCTGACAGTCCCCCTGCTCTGTTCCAGAGCCACGGCGTGTCCCTGTCCCCAAGGCAGCCCCGCAGCCCCCGGCAGCGGCGCATGACGCCCTTCTGGAGAGGGGTGTCCCTGAGACCCATCGGAGCCTCGTGCAGAGACAACAGCGAGTGCCTCACCATGCTCTGCAGGTAACCACGCTCAGCTCCCCACCTGGGCTCTCCAAACGGGCCCCAGAGGTCACTCCGGGCATACAAAAGATGCCAGGAATAGATGGGGTAACACACTCAGACTCTTTAGTAAGCAGAACAAACAGAGCAGAGTCCAGGACTCCTGAGTGCCAGCCCCAGTCCTTTCACTGCAACCCCAAATAACCTGGCTGGGCAAAGAGAACAGAGGGCTCCAGACAGCTTTTGGGCCATTTATAGACCTTCCCATTAATCCTTCCTTGTAAAGCATGTACTAACAGAAAGTGAAAAATCCTCTATTAATATCTTACCCTAAATTAATCACTTTAAGGTGATTATTTAAGCTCATAGTTTAGAAAGCAACTACAATATCAAAAGCTATTTAATTCTCATTAGGCATGAGCAAATTGTCCAATAACATGTAAACTGATTAGTTAAAATTACTACTTAATGACTGAAAGGTGATTTTGTGTGGCACCTGTTACACACATAGACCAGCACACAGAGACAAGATAGAAAATAGTCATTTTCTACTATATGTAAGTAGCACTAATGGATAAGTATATCCTATTCTTAATAAATATTATATACTATATATATTATAATATATAGATAATACACTATATGTATATCCTATTATTAATGAATATTATTATAAGTAAGCTTATTTTATATTAGAAATTATCAGGATAAGTAAGTAAATATGACAGGGTGGTTGGAGCTGCTATGCTATGTTTGTAATTCTGATGGAAAGCGAAGACCAAAAAATGAATTAAGACTGAATAGCTGAGGGGAATACAGAGTGCCTGAACCCAGCACTGCTGGCACAGGGGCACAAATGTACCTGGGACCCCTGGCTGAGCCTGGCAGGACAGCCCCAGCCCTCAGTGCCTCATGATGGGATTTTTTTCCCAGGAAAAATCGCTGCCTCCTCTCCACGGCCTCAGCGTGAGCTGGCACCAAGCACAGCCTGCACTGTTACTGCTGATCCTGTTCCACACCCTTGGGATGTATTTATTGACTGCTCAGGAGCTGCAAGGGCCTCCAGCAATCAGAGGATTTAATATTTCTGTCACATGTGCTGATGAAAGGACTTCAAGGAGCTCGAGAGCATCTCCTCCCACAGCCACGCCTCTGGAGGCCTCTGGCCAAGCTCAATAAAAGGGCTCTGCATCTCCTCCTCGTTTGGTTTTTTTGTAATGCTTCCTATTATTTATTTGAAGGTGAGAATTAAAATATATATTCAGCAAAGCAGCTTGGTTTTCCTTGTATCTTGGGCACATGGATGGTGAGCACAGAGCTGGGGCTCAGTTCCAGCCAGACTTTGGACATTTATCCTTCCCCCTGGCAAGAGCATCAAGTAGATCAGGCCCCATCTCCTCCCAATCCAGCTCTTATCAGCTCTTATCAGCACTCTGATAAAGCCCTGTTGGAAAGAGGGAGCCAAACTGATAATACCGATAGCAATTCCAGTATCCTAAATATATCCAGCAATACATAGATTGAGAACTATTTACTTCTAATTACTTCTATTCAAAGTTACTTAAATACAGGTCCTAGACTGACTTTTGCCACTGACCTTCTCTCCTGTCTTAAAATGAATTGACCAAAATGATGTTTTGATGTGTTGGATGTTGACTCGGAGGCTGAAAGACAAAAAAAAAAATATCAGCAAGTCTGGACACACACGTTGGATGCTACTTTTCTTTTGTTTCACAAAACAGTAGGATCAAGGAATGAAAATTCTGCCTCAAAATGCACTTCCAGGGAGGAGAAGGCCCCACAAAACAGATACAAGCACAGGGGGTTGGAAGTTTAATACAGAAAATCTATTTGATATTTATTAAACTTAGTTTCTCCAGTTACAGTTTTGCATTGTACAAAGCATTTTAATGACACAGTAGTTAAAAAGATCTTTACAAATTGAAATGTGATACCCTTTTCTCCAAATATTTTAATTGCCATAAATTTGTTTAAAAATACACATTAAACGCATGTTTCAGACACTAAACTTTCTATAATCTCAATACCACAAAATACATAGAATATACTATACAGATGTGGAAAAAATCTAGTTAGTATATAATACTTTGCTCACCATTAACAGCTTTATTACGTGAAATGCACATACTGACTTAGAAATCCTAATTTTGAGCCCCAAAGTACCCTTTGAAATTTCAAATGTATTGCAACAAATAAAATCACAGTTTGTTTCTATTTTTTCTGGTTTTGGTTGAAGACAGATGCCCAAATATTTCGATAGAAAACAAAATGTAACACATGGACTTGTCATGTACAAAGCATAAAACAGAGACATCCCATTAGTTACTAACAGTACCTTTCTGTAGGATTAATCAGGGCTTCATTTATAAGTGACAGGTTAAAAGTTACCTCCCCTCCCCAGCCCTCCCCCAAAAGAAAAACCCCTTCTTCACCAAATAATAATTTCAAATAAGATAAAGGATTTTTAATAAATATATAAGCACTTTATCCTCCATATACAAAATTTTTTTTTTTTAAACAATTTAAAAGGGGGACCAGATACAAATGTCAGGAACTGTGCTTGGAAAGTCATGCCTGGTCCTTGGAGTAGGGTTTGGGACATGGAATGCCAAGGCAGCGCCAGGAGCCGGGGCAGGGCTGGCGGCAGGGAGGGCAGCCCCAGGGACGGGCACACGGCCAGGGGGAACTGAGCTCCCAGGTGGGATTGAAGCAGGGCAAGCACGGGCACACCAAGAGCCCAGCTGGGAGCTGGAACAGCTCCCGGGACACGCAGGGGCTGAGCTGAGCTGCCCAGGGTCACTGCAACCCCTTCCCTCCCCGGGGCCAGCCCAGCCCCAGCCCCAGCCCCGGGCACACCGAGACCCCACCGCCTGCTCTGGAACCCCCCTGGAACTGCTCTGGTTTGGTGAGCAAAGCTCTGGCTCCTCTCTGTCCTTCAGGATGCCCAGCACTGACCCCGCTGCTGCTGCTCGGGAACAGGGGATTTCCAGAACGCCGACACATCACAGGGAGAAGTTTCAACCCTGACCCAAGGATTTGTCGTGAAGGGAAGAATTTGGAAAGTTGTTTACTCCCCAATGGGTAATTCAAACTTGACTTGCTCAGGCCCTTGTGGATCTGCCTCAATGGAAACACTGCAGTGACAGCAAAAGTCTGTTCGGAAAATGACATTAAATACAGCAAAGGTAGTTTCTTTCTCTTTCCAGCAGTTTGCCTTTTGGGCAAATTCCATAATTCTCTGCCTACGGCTTTATTTTACTTGCCCCAGGCAAGTGCTACATCATTCCCATAAATTCTGACTCTCTGTGTGTTGGGGCCATTCATAAATACATTTCAGGGCATTTTTTGTTACCACAGCAATCAAGCCTCAGCAATCTAAAGGAATATACATTGCACTCCTGGATAATATGCAATATTTATCACCAATAAGATGGTGACTCAGCACTCAATAAATAATATATCAATATAGTCAGTTGCACCATAATCTAAAAACAAGTATAACATATACTTTGGACAGACTGAGTCATAGATATATACATATATATTAAAAGACACATACAATACAAATTGCATACTGCCATCGAAGCCAAGGAGAGCCATCCGTCTGCTCTGCTTTATGGCTGAGATTCAAATCAAAACAAAACTCTTGGGCTGGTTTACTCTGGGGTCCTGAAGATTTGTTTGGAATTATAAATGGTTTGCACCTTTATCACCTGGAACCTGCAAGTCTGAGAGCAAAGTCAAACAGCACAGATAGCTGAGCAAGCCTAGTCTGATTGAGCCATTTATAAGATTCACCAACTGGGGCCATGATCAGCAAGGGAATTCAAATTACAGCATTGATATGCATTGATCCATATTCCCTGCCCAGGGAATCATTTGGGAAGCCAGGACTGGGGAATCCCTCCTTAAGTCACTCCTGTGACCTGCAACTCCCCTGTGGTGCTGGGAGCTGCCAGGACAGGGACAGAGCCCTCCTGCTTTGGCTGAGGGATGGAAGCCTAGGACTTAATTGCTTTATTTTTTTGGCTATAAAATCTGATCAAGTACAGAACTTTCCTCTTGGAAACAAGGGTCAATCCCAAATTAAGATACGCTTTTGGAATTGTGAGGTTTGAACTGATCTGTTTGCACCAGCCCCAGCTGCACAAGGCGTTTCCCAGCCATCCCCTGCGGATCCTGCACGGACACAACGCCTGGGACAGCGCTCCGGAGGAAATGCCACCATGGAGTTCACTCACCCTTCAGCTGGGACACTTCCAACCAGCTCAGCTCCACACTTGGACACAATGCTAAAAAAGCCTTCTGGTTGTTTAAAGCCAATTTCTAAGATCCACTGCTCTAGGGATAAGCAATGCGTTTTCAAGGGGCCAATTTTGGTGACACCGAAAGGTATTTGTGGGACTCTAGTTAAGGAAAAAAAATTCCCCGAGATGCCACCATTCCTGCTGACAGCAATGGTGACTGTGCACAAAGGAGCAAGCCAAGAACAGCCACGCTGGCTAGTGCAGCACTACACACAAACCCACCCACGAATGCAACTTCTACCAAGGGATTTCTCAGCGTCAGAGGTGTGCGAGGCACTTCAGAGGAGGAAAGGAAACACAGCTGACAGTGTCCCATGCCCACGGTGGGGAGTTTGAGGGTACAGAGTTCTGTCTCCAACAGCAAAGACTAACAGAAAGGTGACCTTGCACAGTGATTCCATAAAAAGGATGCTGGGACAGACCTGAAGAGTCGAGTCAGGGAGAGCCCCAGGTCTGTTCCCCGTTTATCAATCCGGACGTAGCAAAGCTTTTCTGGAAGTACAAAACACGCTGGGACGCAAAGGAAGCTCTACGAAGATGCAGCTACCTTGTAGTAGGTTACTAATTTGCAAAACTTCTAAACTCTTAAAGCCCATAGGACATACTGCAGTACTAAGGAGCGTAGAATTCTATTCCTTCTCTCGAGGTTGCCGTGATTTTGGCACTTAACTACACCTACACAAAAAATTTAGTGCAATAATTTTCCTGAACATGCACGTTCATATCTGGTACAGAATAAAGGGTTCAATGGGAGAGAAAACAAAGCAGCATTCCACAATCTCACTCCAAAGGATTCAGAGTTGGACTCTGGGGAAGGAGACCACCACGATGAGTCAGTTTGTGTGACAGACACTGGGACTTTGAAAAAGGAAATGGAATTTTACCCAAGTACTGCAGAAGACCACTGCATACAGTATACCTGGTCCTGCTGTAAAACATCTTGTAAACAGTTCATAAAATCTTCATCTAAAAGTAAGGCATAAGGCACACCAGACATGTTGGGGGCACTAAGCAATACTGAAAGCAGTAGCATTTGAAACCTTTAACTCAGACAAGCACCTCACGTGGAAAGGTACTTTGGTTTGCACTCGGAGAGGGGCCACCTGCAGCTCCACCAACCCTCTGTGGCACCCAGCAGCCCCCTCGGGAGCAGACGTTAGTGACATGAACGGGACCTTCATCAGCACGGGGTAAAGCCAAGTTTGCCATCCATCCTGCACAGAACAGTGCTTCCTGCAGGAGCAGCTCTGCTCCCACCCCACGGTGCCTGCTGCACTGCCAGCCTGTAGTGTCCATCCCCAGCAGACCCTAAGAGGACAAAATGGACCTAGAGTTCTACCAAAGATTCCTGGTTTCTCAGTCAATGGAAAAGATGCAAATGACCGTTCTGGTAGGAACTGAGCTACTCTTGGGTTTGGAACCACAAAGTTCCCCAATTTCGTAACTGTCCGAAAGTGACAAGCACGGAAACAAAAGGAATTTGAAATGAAAAGATGCAAAAAAGCACGAGATTGTCCTTTTCCAAAGCCTTTCCTGTTTGCATCGCACCCATCGGACTGAAGGTCATTCCTACACCATTGCCTGGACGTTACATTAAATGCAAATCACTGTAATGTTTTGTGATTGTTATAGTGTTAATCGATGGCTTGAAGCTGCCTTGGAAACAATCCAAGACAGATCCAGCTAAATATTTTTCCATATAAATTTCTTTATAATTCATTTAAATGAAGTATCTCAATACGTAGAAGAATATCTGGAACTTTTCTATTTAGTACAAATTCTGCAATAATAAATCTGTAGTTGTCATTTATTAGTCGACTCATAGGCATTAGGCATGAGAAGTATGGTGTCCCTACTCGTTAGAACCTATCAACCCTAGTTCCTTTTACAGGCTCTACCACCACAAGACATTACAGAGTAACAAAGCTCACGAAGTACTTAAATAAAGTGTCTAGGTTTAATTTCTAAGTACTCAAAAGGGGAAATTTAGGGAAGATATAGCTAAAACCAGCCCCAAAGGGGGCTTTTCAAAATTAAAATTAAAAAAATTAAAATAAATAGGATTTAAACTGACTATTCATGTATTGTGACTGGAATTCCAATGATCTATCAATGACAGATCAGCAAAACTACAACTTTTACGTAGCAAATTTTCAAATATTTAAATAACTTAAACCGGGAATACTGGAGAAGTCCATGAACCAGCTGATTTGGGGTTAAACACAAAACACAAATGAGGATGGGAGACGTGGGAAAGCATTCCTTGCTCTTAGTGTCAACTAAGCAATGTGTTATGGCAGTCTTCCTTATTGACATGACACAGTGTTGTGGAGAGGAATCAGAGGCAGCTGAAGAAGGGCAGGGCAGGGCTGGGCTGGGCTCCTCACTTGGCGTCCAGGCGCAGCCAGTGCAGGCCCTGCCGCGTGTAACGCACCAGCTCCGTCATGATGCTCGTGTTAAACACCAGGGGCCCCATCACCTTGTCCAGTTCTGCAAAGAACTCTGCAACAGCACAAACACAGGTTAAAGAAGCACCTTTGGTAACCACACCCGACCCCAGCTCCCAGCATCAACGGCTGCGGTAGGAAAAAAGGGAATGAGGAGAGGTGGGGGAATGGGGGAAGTCAGGAGAAAGGTCCTTGCTAATCCATGTCTTTACTCTTCTGCACAAGACTGCTTGGAAACAACCAAACCATTGCCAAACTTCTTGGTTTTCCCCTAAAACTTGTATCTCACTAGCTGACAATAATTAAACTACTGCCAAACTTCCTTAAGGAGTTTTCGCTAAAGAATTCCGGAAAGGGAAATGCACCAAGTTCATCTTCCTACACTGAACATTTTACAGGAAACACAGCAAACATCTTTATGTCACAACTCCAACACCACCTTGACAACCACAACGCCCAGCCTGGGGTATCCCTACAACCCAAGGTGGCACCTTCCCCCTGGATTTTGCAGAGGTTCAGCATCCAGGGCTCCATCAACAGAATCAAAGCCTCAGAGTGTTCCAGCCCCCTAAGCCTTACCTTTCTGCTCTCTCGAGAGCTGTTCTGCTTGTTCCCAGATTTCAGTGGCATAGAGGAAGTTGGAGGTGACCTGGACGTAGCTGGCAGCCATCTGATGGATGCGCTGCGGGATCGTCACCGAGGACCCGCTCCCTGAAGGGTTGGCTGCCCCGGAAGAGTAATTTCCTGAATTCCCTGGAGACAGCTTTGGAGAGACTGGAGATGGCATCCCGACAGGTTTGCTGCTCACCCAGAGGGGAAGATGGAATTGGAAAGGCAGAAATGGACCAGCTTTAGACACACCATGCTCTGAGATGTCCCCTAAGATCACTCTGCCCACACTCAGGGTGTGGGATGGGAAAACACTCCCACTTTACACACCAAAAATCAGGATTTGCCCTACAACTAATGGAAATCTCGAGCTGGGAACTGCTGAGGATCCTCCAATAATTATTTATAGCTTACAAAACCTAATTACCAAACCTCAGCATCTCAGAATTCAATAAAATCTAAAATTAATAGTTTAAATGAACCTTAAAGAATAAGAACAAAAAAATTACAGCTACCTGGTAACTCCATTGCCAGAATATTGCACTGTGTAACATTACAGTAGATAACACAATGGAAATCTGAAGTGGCCTCCACCTTAAACTCATGGAATAATTTATCAAAGGTCCATTATTGGGTTTAAAAGAGCAGAAGTAATTGCTAAACTATGGAACAGAGAATCCTGCAAGTGCTTGTAACCTCTGGCCTTGCAGCACTAATAAAGGTCTTGTTTGGGGGGAGAAGCATTAAATTAAACACCAAAACTCCCTGGGATAAATGGTTTGTGGGTTAGTGGCACACTGCTCCTTTTTTAGCCTGACAAACCCTGCAGAGCTGCAGCACCTCCATGCACCATGATAATTACACAAAAAATGGATCAAAATCCACACCCTTCAAATAACCACCCCAAAAGCTGCTCCCTGAGCCCCCTGGCACTCAGAAAATGGAGAAAACGTCCTTTACGTTGAGAAATAGAAGTAACAGCTTTTGCCACTCACCTTCCCATACCAGGGGATGGTGCTTGAGAATTATTGTAGCAATTCTGTGTGGGGAAAAAGACACATTTCACCTGATTTGTCCTTATACTTTCACTAGCTATATTTTACCTGGTTGTTTAATTGGTTCTTTTTAACCAATTTTTTTTTTTTCCAGTTGTACTTTCAAGTTATGTTCTCAATAATATCACAATAAACTGTAATTTAGAGAAATATCCTTTTTTACTGATGGCCAAGACACAAATTAAGGGGTTATTTTAGCAAAGCAAACAAGTATTAGCTCGTTGTCCCTTATGGAAACATTTTAGGTTTTTTTCAGCCCTTTAACAGAAAGAATCTGTTATCACTGGCAGTGAACAATTAAAGATATCACAAATCTGAGACTGGGTATGTGATGAGCCTGTTTCCTCTCAGCACTGAGAGCTGGAAACTTCAGAATCAGCTGCATAGGAATTTAGATAAATTTATGGGTAATTTCCCCAAACCCAGCCAACATCCCATGGCAAACAACCTTCTCCTTGAAGCCTACTACATTTATTAAAGAAAATCAAATGAACAGAGTTGTCGTGCCAGGACCAGCAGGGTTATGGTTATTAAAGCTCTGCCCAGATTTAATACACCTTCAAGTCCAGTTCTAAACAGGTGTTCACATGCAGCAGTCTCAAATTGGATTTGGGGACTTTAAGTGATGTAGAGCTTCCACATCATTAGTTTTAATGTTTAGAAAATACAGATGCAATTACCTTCAGATGTTCAGTCAGAGTTTTTGAGTATTTCAATGCACTTTCCTTTTTCAGTTTGAAAAGCCTCAGGTAGAGCAGAGCTTGGCACCGAAGGCTGCCCAAAGACAGGACAATCAGTCACAATTAAAGTCAGGTTTATCTCAACTCAGTGAATTGCAAAAATCTAATAGCTGTGGACTTGATGTTCTCCCTGCCAACTCAGCTCTCAAGTTGATACTCAACCAGAAAATCCACAACCACCTTGAAATTCTGAAGGGAATTTAGAACTGGAACAGCTCCTTGTGCCTGGAGCTGGAACTGAAACTCGCAGTGCTCTGCTGGGCTTGGGAGACACCACCCAGTGAGTCCCTCTGCTCCCCCCTGAACCTCTGGTCCTCTACACCTCCTGCTCCCTCAGCCTCAGGGCTGCTGCCAGTCCCCACAGCCAGTCCAAGTGTGATTTATCCCTGGCTCAGGGCTCAGGAGGCACCTCCTGCTCTCACCCTTCAATGCTGCAATGCCTTGGCCCTTGCTGGCAGCATTTACAGCAATCAGGCAACATTTACAGCTGGCCCATCTACAGCAATCAGACAGAGATTAATGTTCGTGTACAGCCAAGTGGAAACTCCTGTGTTTGCTTCAGGAACACCCAAGAGCTCAGTGTAAACCAGCAATTTGTGCAGGTTACAGATGTGAAATGCACGAGGGCACTGCAGGAGTGCCAGCACACTCACCAAAGCACTGCCAGCCTTTTGTCTGCAGCCGTCGCATCCGGGGCCAAGTAATTCTTCAGTTTCATAGTGTATCTGCAGAGAAAGGCAGCAGATCAGCCCCAAAACAAAAACCACTTCCATTTATCATTCACACAACACTCATGTTCTCATGAATTGCCAGTTTCTGCTGTCCCCGCTGTTTTAGGAACATCTCTCAGCCCCGAATGAAGCACTGACTCAGCAGTTACCAGAATAATTCTGCTCCTTGTGGGTCACTCATTGTAAAGGGACTTGAAGCCTCAGCAGAAATCACCTCACCCTTCCTGGAAATGCTTTAAACCCAGCAACTGAAATTACTGGTCACTGCTCCAGTGTTACTAGGAATGACAACAGATCTCAAAATCTGGGCCAAACCTCTGACTCCCAGAGCTCCCCCCACCCACCAGCCCCTGCAGGAGCTCAGCAAAGCTTACTTGATTAATTCCACAGTTTCTGAATACATAGGGAACGGGGACTTGGATTCCTGAGCATTTTTCTCCAATGCATTCCCACACTCAATGAAGGACACGACAGCATCCAGGTAGTACACGGCCTTCTCAAACCTGTCCGACTGCGGGAGGAGGAAGAGCTCAGGAACACAAAGCAGGGAAATTGCAGCACAGAGGGCAGGAGAATGGCAAAGGCAGCAAGCCAGCCCCAGGATCAGGGGCACACGCTGGGGGGGCACTGGAGAGCCACTCACCAAAGCATCTGCATTGTGTTTCAGCTTCTTTGCTTCCTGCAAATAATGATCAGCTGAGTAAGTCCTGCAAGAGAGGACACAGACTGAGGGACTGGAGCCACCCACTTACACAGCCTTTTGTAACTTCATCTCCTTCATACTACCACATTTCAGGGCTTTTCCTGCTCTAACTTATGCTATGATAAAACTGTTTAATGGGATCTATTAATTTAGTTAACTAAAAATTGTTAAAAGTAGTTTCAAGTTAATTCTCTAGTATCAGGTAATTCCAACAATATTTCAAGCAAGTTCTTAAGCAGAAAGTTACTCTACATTTGGTGCAAACATAATTTCATCTGTAAAGTGAATTTAAGGAAGGGCTTTCAGAGCAAGCTGACATCTGAATTGGCCCAACTGAAACCTCAAGTCTGCACAAGATGGTGAAATATTTCTTTTCTTTTCAAGGTATTTTCTTTGACAAAGAGCTTGTGTGTAACATCTTCTGCGGAGGAAAATGCCAGCTCTGCTCCGTGGGAGCTGCTTGTGCTCGAGATCCTGAGCTCCAGGGAGGGAAAGGGAATTTTCTGTCCTTACCTATCATCAAAAACGAGCTTTGCTCTCCTCGACTTCGCACTTTCCGTGGCCTGAGCAGAGGCGGGAGGGCAGCTGGAGGAATTGTTCAGGATCTTTTCCTGGAAGGGAAATCCATGCCATGATTACAAGAAAAGCATTTGTGGTGTAAATTCCCCCATGGCTTCCCCATTCCCCCCAGGAAGGACAGCCTGCAGGAGCACTGGGAATAACTCAGCTTTCAGTTATTCAGTTATTTCAGGATGCTCCCACAGGGCTGGGCTGGGGCTCCTCCTGCAGAGGGGAGGGTGCAGCCCTCCAGAATCACCAGGGTCAGGAAATTCCTCCCCTCATCTCACCTGTCACTGTTTCTAAATCCTGCTTTTCTACTCTAACAGAGATGAGGAAGATTTGGAGGCTTTCTATCAACAACACTCTCTCTGAATGCCTTTGCCTTGAAAAGCTCACACAGGAGTAGTTACTCCTCTGAGAAAGACATGAGTAAAAGCACACCTGAAGTATAAAACAACAAACACACCACAAATTAACAGCTCGCTGGGGGACATTCATATTTTTAAATTCTATCACATAGATCTTCCCACCCTAAATCTCTTACAAACCATTTTCTGCACCATCTCCATAACCATGTTTTCTCCCCTCCAACCATGGAGAGCTCTGTAAATTGCTAAGCTGGAGTTGAAATAATATTTCTACAGTGTCATAAAATGAGCGCCAGAGCATGGACTGAGCTCCTGCTGTCCTCTGAAACCAGGACAAGTTCTGTGTCTGCTCTGAGGAGACAAGAGCAGACTCACAGCTCAATTTTCAGCTTTCTAGTGATGTTCTTATTAACCACCTGAACTGAACAGGCAGCACCAGCCACCAGGGGTGACTAAGCCCATTCCTCCACTAACACAGGGATCTGGCAGGATAAACATTTGTATTCCATGATCTCTCCAAGGTGTCCTCTCATTTGTGGCCTTCCAAGGCACTTGAGCTCTATGACAGGAAACAATGCACACCCCAAACTAATTGGTGTTTTAAATTGAACTGGAAATGGTTGTTTAGATCAAACTATAAAAAAGTACAAGAGGCAGGGACAGAACCAGTCCTTTACCTTGGCTTCCTTGGCACTGCTGGAGCCCTTCCCCTCTGTCTTCTTCTGCTTGGAAGAGGAGCTGCTCTTGCTGCCACTGCTGCTCTCCTTGCCCGGGTTGCTGCTGGATTTTAGGGATGAGGACTGACTGACTGTTCTCTTCCTGGAGCTGTGTTCCTGCTTGGAATCCTTCTGCAGGGCTGGGGCAGCAGGGGAGGGCAGCAAATCCTTCTCTTTAACAGCACTTGGCTTTGAAGACCTGGAAAAGAAGAACAAATTCAGGGTTTGGGTTTCTTAACAAACAAAACCAAAATCAAAACAAACGAAAACAACCCCAAAAAAACAAAATTCAGATTTTTAAATCTCTAACTAAACACCTTTTTTCCCCCCCAAGATTTTTACTGTCAGCCCCAGCTTTGGAGAAAAGCAGAATAATCCTCTCGGTGAGTAGGTTTCTCCACAGCCAGATTGAACTTGTTTTCACCATTTTATTTGTTCTGACCTGAAAGCACAGGCAAACCCAGACAAGTTCTAACCATAAAACCACACCCCTGCACCAGTTCTGTACAAAAACCACCCCAATCCCTCCCAATTTCAGCAGTGGGAGCCAGTGCCAGCATCAGGCTGTCTGTGCACACCAGGCAGCCAACAGCTGCAGGGAAAGATGCTCCAGATAAAGCTCTGGAACCCAGGCAAGGGGAAACTTCCCCAGCACAGCCTTTCAGGACACTCTCACTTGGCAGCTGAGGGATGCTCTTGGCTATTCCTGCCCTCCCACCATTATTATTTTTACACATTATTTCTAGAGAAATTATATTTCATTTAATTAAATGGCCTTTGGAGAACTGCACTGGCAATCAAGCAAACAACAGAAAAAATCAAATATCAGGTAAAAAATCAAACTATCCATTCATTCTACAGCTGTTTCCTATCAAACAGTAAGACACTGTTTAATTTAGAAGGGGCAAACACAAGTTGTAGCATCCAAACTGCTGCAGCTTCTCACACCTTTATAATTTGGCAATTACTCACTGGACAGGAATATTTTCCATGACACAATTATACCAGTTTTTGTTGCTTGAACTGAAACAGAACTTTCAAAATGCAGTGGAAAAAACTGTATCTCTCCTGTGGGTTAACACTGACCAAGGAATCAATCAAATAAAGGCAAAACAGGTATTGCAAAAAGCATGGGGAATCCAGAAAAAGCATATTAAACAATGGGACTGATCTGCTCATTCTGTACTACTTTGCTTTGGTATCACACTTTTCTTGCACTAACAAATCAAGAGAACGGAGGTAAATCCATGGATCCAAAGCTCAATGCCATCAGCTTCCCAAAGAAAACCAGCTCAGGTGTTTATTCCCAGTTTAAAACTTACTAAACAGAGAATTACCAGAAGGGGTTAATTTAAAAGCCCAGAGTTTGATTTATAGTCCAAATCCAAGCCCCACTGTGTATCAGAGAAAACCAGGAAGGAAATTTCCCTTCACAGGAGGGGTCACCTCATTTTGTTAAGGAACACAATTGTCCTTGGCCAGTGTTTTTAGGGATGGAAATTCATTTCCACCAATTGCTTGTAGAAACTCTGAAGTACATTTGTTGGAAAGGTAAGAAAAAAATGTTACCAATTTTTTGAGGAAATCTTGGGGTGGGAGAGAGGAGAAGAGGGGGAAGATGAGCACCATTCTCTCCAGAGCCACCCAGACCCCAGAGCAGGAAGAGCAGATACTCACTCCCTGCTGCTGGAATTCTTGTGTCCTGAGGGAGCTTTTTCTTCCAGTTTCGTTTTCTTGCTTTCACTGGCTCTGTTTTCATCCTCGTTCTGAGCAAAAAGATCCACATTTACACATCACTGAGAGTGGATTTTTCACACTGAGAGCCATCGTTCAGCAGGTGTTTCACAGTCACTACAGACCCCAAAACCATCCTTACAAATCCTTACCAGACCCTGGTATTGGAACAAAATGAAAATCCCAGTCTGGCTGCTAAATCACAACCTGATAAAAGCAGCAACAGCCAAGTTGTTCATTTCAGCACAGATCAATTACAGCCATGAATCTCAGGAAAATCTGCCAAAGGCTTTGGCAAGATCAGGAGACAGATTTGATGTTGTGGGGTCTAAAGAGGTGTCTGATGAATGCCAGAAAAGGGTAAAAATCTAATCATCAGTCTATTAAAGTCAGCTCAGAGATGGTGAAGACTAGGTATTGATATTAATTTAATCCTCAGGTCACAGGTTCTTGAAGGTAAATTTCTAAGATGTCTTCACTGAGCACTGGAGAGCTCAATCCAGTGAATAAGAGGGAAAATGGGGCCTCACAGAATAAATCATCTGGCAACAAATCCAGATTGAAACCCCAAAGGTTCTGGTTTTGTTACTGAAGCTGCAACCTGACAACTGGAATCAAGGAAACTCAGGAAATGTAGAAAATCAAGTGGTAGCACTTGGGTTTGGAGCACAAACTTAAAACTGCAGGGTGGGGAAAGGGGTTCTGTCCTTGCCTCACCCAGGTTTCCATCCTCTCAGGAAGCATCAGAGGGATCTGAGGCTTCACAACATTTAACCACCACTGTTTCCTGGGAAAAAGCCTGAATTTAACTGGTCTCACCAAAGCTTTGTGGTTTGGCTGTGAGACTACGGATCTTTAATACTGTAATTCCAAATGTGATCTTAAAGGCAAAACTAGCCAAAGAGAGAGAAATCAGGGAATGCAGACCCACTGGAACATGTGAGTGCATTCCCAGGAGCATCAGGAATTATACAGCAACACCTGCAAAAGTAATTGCTCACTGTACTGGGCAGAGTTATTCCCTTTTTACAAAAGAAGCTCATTTCTCACTTCACTTCTTCAGCCAGAGAAAACAGCAATCTCAGTTAGGAACAGTACAGGACAAATCTGTTTGCAGTTACATGTCAGGGCTCCTGCACAACACTGACTTCAGCCAGTGATCAAGTTTACTTTGGTTGCTCAGTAGGAAACTGGTGGAACTGGAATGATCCATTCTCCTCTGGGAATGATCACCCACAATCCTGGGACTGCAGCCCCTGTCAGATCCCTTTGACATGGTAAAATGGGATTTTTAGAGGGACATCCAGAGCAGCACAGGGATTTTGAATCCCTGCCCCAGGGCCTCATAGCCCTACACTCTAGGAAACCAGACTCCCTGGATCACTGAGCCCAGCTGACAGCCCCAGCTTTGCCCTTTATACAGGGTCCCTGTGCTGAGCTTCCAGCAAGCTGTTTAAAATTACACCAGCATTGACTTCTCACATTCCCCCCTCCAAGAGTATCCCTTCTGTTCAGATCTGACTCTTGTCATTTTACTGTCTCCCAGCCATTCCTGCTTCTTTCTTCTAGCTGAAAAGATGAAATGCTTTTGGAACACATGCAGTATTATAACAGAGAGATGACACTGCTCCCAGTAAAGCAGCACTTGAGATGTTTGCTGCTGCTGCCATGCCCCAGGCCCAGTCCTGCCCCATCCTTTCTCCTGTCAATGGGCAATTCCACGGCTCAGGGAGCTGATCCAGCTGAAAACTGACTTTTGGGGTTTTTTCCCCCAGGTGGATTTCCCATTGGATTAGCTGTCTGAGCTGACCTGCAGAGCACCAGGGGCTGTGCCAGGGAGGCAGGAGAGGGCCGGGGGCAGAGCTCAGAGGCACAGATCTGTGACCTCCCTGAGCTCTGGCTACAGGGCTGCCACCCCTAGAGGTGTTTCTGCAAGAAAATCCCAACAGTCTCTGCAAGAAAATCCTAACAGTCTCCTGCACCAGCACAGGGATGATCCACAGGGATGATGCCGTTCTACACAGGGCAGCAGAGCCCCTCCTGCACAGCTCAGTCCCTGCCCTGAGGTGCCACCTGCATTCTGTGCTGCTCAACGCTCTGAGGGCTGGGAGAAGAGGGAGATCTCCCCAGAGTGCTGACCTGTTTGTGTTTCCTCTTGCCTTTGGTGGAGCTCTTGTCCGAGGGCTGTTTCTGGGCCTCGCGGGCGTGTTTCTCCGGAGCGCTCTTCTTCTCCGCCTTGGCTCCCTCGGCGTCCTTGTAAGGCTTCCCTGGTATCCTGGATAAGAGGCTCAGGTCAATCTTCACAATGAGTGGGTACCTTTCATCAGGATCACTCAGTGGGGACAGAAGCTCTTTCTCTTCCATAGGAGAGAACATTCTTTGCCGAAAAAAGCTGTCATCCTCCTCCATGGAAGATTTAACAGGAGTCCTATTGCTCTCAGAGTATTTGGGTGTTTGTGAGGAAGGAGGCAGACTCTCATTTTCATCTGAATCAGAGGATGAGGTATCTGTTTCGATGAATTCCCTGGATTTCTGGGCAGATTTGCTTGAAGCCTTGTATTTCTTTTTCTCTGTTGTAGGTCGAGGGGAAGACTTGGGCTCCTTTTTTATATTGGGTTTCCTGGAGCCTTTGGTGGCTGCCTTGTGCCTGTTTGAAGGGATATTTGTTGCCATGTCTACTGGGGTTTCACTTTCTATTTTAAGACCTCCTCTGGGCTCTTCCACAGATGTCTTTTCTGCTTTCTTGGGCTGTTTTTTGCCTACAGTCCTCCTTTGAGTCGAGCTGTCGCTCTGGGCAGGTGATTTCTGCCTCCCGCGACTGCTCTCCGAGCCCTTCTGGGTGGGTTTGGAATCTCTCCCTGGTGTAGAAGAAATGGAATCCTTGGATCCACCTTGATCAGTGTACCCACTCCCTGTACCCTGATCTCGTCCCTCTTTCTTGTAGCCTTGGGAAGAAGGGATATTGCTGTCCACGGAAGAAGCTGGTGACACTTTATGGGAATTGACTTTGTTCAACCAGTTATCCAGCTGCCACTTGTTTGTGGGTGGTGGCTCTGGCTAAAAACAAAGTAAAAAACAGAGTTAGATAAAATATTTCCCACTTCTTCCATCTTTTCCACGTGGCAGCTGTATGATGCTGCACACCAATGCACAAGGTACACCCAAAACCCGAGATAAATAAATGAAATACAGGCCCAAATAACACAAATTTTCCCTTTGTTTGCTACCAACAGGCAAGTTGTATTTGATGCCATGATTTTTTAGGGTTCTGATACCATATCTAACTCTGCTCTCCAACAGACAACTGGTGGTAAAAACCACCTAAAATCAAACATCAGATGTGGGCTTCTAGAGAACTGCCACATGCACCACAGGAACTGGAGCAGAACAGCCCAGCCCGACAGCGAGCCCATGTTGGTCAGTGCTTTGTCTTTAACAGTGAGAATTTACTGAACTTTTGTGCTGGTAAGTGGCAGGACTGGAGCCCAGCTGCTGAAGGCAGGCCCTGGCTGCCCTACCTCGGGGGATGCACTCTGGGATGGCTCGTTGGCCTCGCTGTCACTGGAGCTGCTCTCGCTCTCCGAGTCGGAGCCGGAGCTGCTCTCGGAGCCGCTGTGGCTGCTCGAGTCATCCCTGGAGTTGTCTGCTCCTTCACTGTTGTGCTGGGAAGGCTCAGAATTACTGCAACAGAAAGCAGGGAAACCAAGCATTACCTGAGGCACAGGTACATCCTTCAAATCCTTTCATTAGGAGTGACAAAAAAAATCAGGAGAAAATTCAGCCTAGGTGAACACAGATAAGCCTGGAAACAAACAGCCTTTGGGTGTTGTTCCTTCCCAAAGTGGTCAGTCTCATTTGCAATACTTAATATTATATTTATTACTATTTAATCACTGATTAAATTCTCATCACTTTTGCTTTAGTACAAGGCAAAGATGAATTTGGAAAGGAGACCAAGCCAGGAGTGCTGACAGGGCTGAACTTCCCCACTGTGCTGCAATCCCCCAGGAATTCCTACCTTCCAGGTGTGCTCCTTGGCACGGTCTTATCGCAGTCCTGCAATTAAAAAAAAAGAGCATGAAGCTTCTAGAAGCTATTTTAGGCTGGCATATACAATTAAGTTGCACAACATTGGTTTAGAGCCTTTAATTTTTTAAAAAATCATTATTTGCAGTAGTTTAAATTTATCTGCATTTTCCTTATGCAGAAAGAGAAGCAGCGTTATTTGCTCCAAATTTTCAGTACAAATCTCTATATTCTGACTCCATTTGTGAGAGTTCCCATTTCTACCACTAATTAATATCCTGTTTCCACCTTTTTGAATCAGATGATTCAGCATTTCACAATGATTTTCTGAGATGCTCAAGGTAAGTAAAGTCACCAACTCCCAGTTTTCCACTTGAAGAAAATCAAGTACCAGAACTGGGAACAGGAACAGAAGAAACCCCAGAGCAGTGGGGGTTACTGGGCAGTACAGACACGTTTTATTTTTATTTAGCAAGTTAAGTGCCAGTCTGGCAGAAGCTGCACAAAGTTAATCCCGAGAAGAATGAAAAAGAGACTTTTTGATAAATGTGAAGGTGCAGCTGTGCTCCCAGGGACTCCCTGTCACCCCAAATACCCCAGGGCACCAATGCACACAGATGTTCACACCATGAGCTCTGTAGCTGGGATGGCAGAACACAAAGGGGTTTATCTTTAATTAAGGAGCCATTATACCAGTTTTAAAGTACACTACTGTTATTTGATGTTCAGAGAACGCCCATGTGAAATCAGTTAATAAAAATTTCTAGATAAAAGCAAACTGTTTCCACAAAACACAACATTTCATTTTGCTTGCACAAAATTTTCCCCAAGATTACATTTAAGAATGCCTGAGTTTGTCTAAAAACATTCCATGAGATTTCAGTTTCACAGCTCTCCTGCTAAGCTGCCCAGTTTGCTGCTGGGTCATGCTCCCTGCCCAGGGCTGCCCCATGGATGAGTGCAGAGTTTTTTGGGAACTGATCTAAGGAACATACCTGCTCTCCATCGCTGTCTTCACTACTGCTAAGTTTTAAGTCATCTTTCAACATACTAAGGGAAAAGGGAGAAAGTGAGACAAGTTTTTCCAAGTACTTTAATTACTTCCAAAGCATTCTGCTAGATCTCACCATGGCACTGTTTATCCTGCAGGGGCTGCGTGGGTGAGAGCCACCAGACAGCACTCACACATTTCATGGTTAAGAATGGGGAGTTGAGTCATTCTTCAAAGAATGAGGATTCAGGTATTTTGGCTCCTGAGTCCATTCTGTTAAATTTAGAAAGGAAATCTGACACAATTTACTGGTGTGGGAGGAGGTAACTTGTGTTATGTTCAACTCCTTACACACAATGGCCAAGAATTGTGTTTGAAATGGAGGAAAAAAAGCCAGCCCCAGTGGCTGCTTCCTGTCTCATGGCAGCAGTGCAACTGTCCTAAGCCATCATTAATTACTGTTATCCAAAGCCATAATTACTGCTGGTAGTCACACACACACACAGTTCCACATACTGAGAATACATGAGCACAATGAAAACACACAGCAGGGCCTTTGTGATTACTGGAAACATTTGATTATAAAAAGAAAACATCTTACTCTGTCTGGTTCGATTCACATCTGTGGAGGGAAAATAAGAAAGAATTAAGTCTGACTCTTCCTGAGCTTCCCATGAGCTGCTCTGCTGATGATCTGAACAGGAACATCAACCTCAAGGAGCTCACTCCTGAACTCCTGGCCATTGCTATAATTTTACAAATTATGCATTTATCTCCTTTTTAAGGGTTTTCTTTACCAGGTCATAATCACTTAAAGATATATATTTGAAGTTGCTTTGTCATAGTAAACATCATTTAAACTTCCTTCTCCTGCATCCCAGCTCAGCAGGTGTCCAATGCTGCCTCTTCTCTCAGGGGTTCTCTCATTCCCAGCTTTGGCAATGGCACAGCTCCCTCTCAGCACCTCTCTGAACTGCCTGATTTTGGGACACTGGCTCCAGGTTTGTATGAATTGAAGGGGGTTTCTTTTGTTTTATTTCTTTCTCACAGGTCAGGTGCTTTTTCATCTTACCAATTCTGTGGCAGAAGCACCAGGCTGCATCCTGTGTGTGCATCCCAATAAAAGTTAACTGAGGAATGTTACTAACCCAGTCATCTTTCAGAGCCAGCTTTCATCAACACACTATCAGCTGGTAAATATTTATTTTTATGGGCACATTTATTTGGAAACCATCTTTAAACTGCATATCATTGATTTTTAAGTCTGAGGAAGGTGGATTACAGCCATGTAGAACATTCCAGTTGCCTCTGTGTTTTTCTGTGTTGCTGGGTCTGCAAAATGTTTGTCAGGGACTTAAAGAGAAAGCAGAACAAACCTCACAAGATCCCAGACCCAGTTTTCTGTCTCCTCCAATAAAAAACCTTCCCTCATCCTGAATTTGTGCAACTTCCAGCTGTCAGCTCTGCAAGGCCTGTTAGGTCCCATCCTTTCTGATTCCCAAGCCAATTCCAAACTCCTGCTCCTCTCCTGGCAGCTGACAGGAAAGCAAAGGAGCAGAAAGGCAGCTCAGGGTATTTTTTTACTCACTCCAGTGAGCAATATTTGGTTTATTGTCCCAAAAAACCTTTTCCTGCCAGCCAAGGAGATGGATGCTGGAATGGCACTCACATTCTACTAAACACCTTTTCCTACATCTCTTAAAACACAACTTTTGTTTGTGAAATGTTTTCCAGCAGCCACTTACGATTTGGATTGATGACCATTGGATGTTTTGGAGGAGGGATTGTATCGTTCTAGGAGAAGAAAAGAAGAAAAGCACAGCTGAAAACTCAGGCACAGCAGAAGTGCCCCCAAAGCTGCCACAAGGATGGATAAAGCAAGGCCATGTGAGGGGACAGGAGGGAGCAGCACCCAGGTGACACCAGGTACCACCTCCCCCAGGCTGAGGGAGGGAGCAATGCAGAGACAAAACACCAAATACAGCAAATCATTTAACCAAGAAAATAGAGAAAATCAGCTAAATCATTGCTGTGTAAACCAATACACACTTAATTTGTCATTAATGGTGTGAAAACTGTTCTGCTCCTAGCAAGACGGAATTCTTGCTTTACACATGCAGGACATGGATCCACCTGCACACAGCCTCTGATGGATGAGAACCTCCACACCCCAAAATCCAACTCACACACTAACTGCGACAGCAGGAACACACCCTGACAAAATCTGTTTCTCAGTTTGGGGTTTCTTCCCTTCCCTTTTCTTTCATTCTTGTAAATAACTGGGTGCAGCTCAACAAAAACAAGAGCAGAGGCTGTTAAAAGCTCTCCAGAAAACCCAAACAGGCACAGGAAACTGGCTCTGCGTTTAATTAACCTTGGCTCTTCTTTTCCACACCTAAAGATCAGCTGCCCCTATAACGTGAGCCTAGGGTTTAGCATTATGGAATTAAGCTTGAATTTGTTTCCTTAATTCCCCACTGTATCAGATGTTCAGATTAAGCTGCTTGTGAATATCTAAGAATAAACCATTCTTCTTTTACTATTTAAGCTGTTTAATCACTTCAAGAGGGAGTGGAAGGACTTTTGGAAGGTAACAGCACAAACTTAATTCAATTTTACCTGGTATTTACCTGAGTTTTATGTTCTTTTAAGCAATACTCAAAATAATGACAAAGAAATAAAAGCGACTTTTTTCTGAAGTCTAAAAGTGCAAGAAACTCAAGGATAATATCATGTGATTTAAGTTCTTGACCAGTTCTCTCTCTTGACTTTAAAATGTCAAAGTAAAAAAAAAAGAAAACCAGTGAAAATGCTGTGTGCTTTTTCTACTGGAATAAAATCAAAAGCACTCTTCTGGTTTCTAATATGTCCCTAAGCAGGGGGTTGGGTTTTTTAAGGTATTTTGGTTTAGTACTCAGTTACTTTCAAATCAATCAACCATAGAGGCATTTTGTAAAGAATTGGATCAATTAAAATAAATCTTTTCCCTCAAACACACCACCCTTCCACTCAGTGATAACCTCCAAGATCTGAACAAGAAAAGCAGAATAAAATCAAGCAACTGTTTAACAGCTTAAAAGTTGAGAAAGCAGAGAAAATCTGAAGTGAGTCTCCATCCTGTGAGCAGTCTGGAAAACCTCATTTCCTAAAACTCTGACATCTTGGGAGATGCTGAGAACACCGAAAGACAACAAAAACATTCAACACATTCCAGGAAGTTTCATGTACTCACTCTGTTCTCCAGTGCCAAAACTGGACTGCTGAGACTCCTGGGGGAATAAAACATCACAAGTGGGTTTTTTTTTTCAGTGGGAATTTAAGGTACTAAAAACCAGGCTGGAAGGAAGATATCCTTTCTACTTAATGGATGACACTTAAGTCTCTGGAAAAGGTGAAAAAACAATAACAGGCAGAGAAAGGGGGATTCTTTCCCCAGGTGAGACCTTCACACTCCTCTTCCTCACCCACTTCCTGCTGTTCCCAAAGGCACATCAGGGCTGAAACTCCCAAATCCCCGTGTGACTTCCCTAAATCCCCTCCTCCTCTGTGTTTAGGATGGAAAGGAACTGTTCAGGATGTTTGTTTATGCTCCTGATACACACACAAACTTTGCTGCTGTTTGAAGTTCTTCAAGCACACACAGCAATTGGAACAGGGAAAATCTCCCAACAAACAATATTCCTCAGCCACGCAGGAGCCTCAGGGACAAGGTGAGCTTTCAAATGGGACCAGCTCTGCACACTCTGCCCCAAAGGCTCCACGTGGGTCCCTGGCAAGCCCAGCCTGGGTGGGCAGCACAGAATTCCAGCCTGCAACAGCCAGCTCTGGCAGAAAAGCCAGTAAAATGGTATTTTAGATTCACAGGATGGGCTGGGCTGGGCTGGAAGGGATCCCAAAGCTCACCCAGTGCCAACCCCGCCACGGCAGGGACACTCCCACTGTCCCAGGTGTCCCCAAGCCCTGTCCAGCCTGGCCTTGGGCACTGCCAGGGATCCAGGGGCAGCCACAGCTGCTCTGGGTACCTGTGCCAGGGCTGCCCACCCTCCCAGGAAACAATTCCTGCCCAATATCCTGTAAAACCAGCCAGGAAAGAGGAAACCTTGCAGGTTTTAGCACTTCTATCATCCTCAGTATTCCCATTTCAGAAACTCCAATTCTGACTCCCAAGATACAGCAGATTATGAATGTTTTTGAAATCCTAAACCATTGTTTTAACAAACACACAGAGGCTACTGAGCCACCTCAAACTCCCTTCCAGGCTCGAGTGCCTTTTTAAAACAGGACCTTCCTGACCTCATTTCAAAATGAGGACAACTGACGACCCCAGAAAAACAAACTCAGTCCAATATTTGCAATTTCTAGTTGTATACACACATTTTACTTACATGCTCTGGCAATGGCAAACCAGAACTACCATTCAACAATGAATTCCACTTTTCCTGGTCCACCTCTGACCTGGTTTTCCCTCACACCAAGCCAGTGCCAGGCAGTGGTTACAGAGGCAATTTACAGAATGAAGTTTTTAAACACACAAAAGCTTTATACAGCAAAGCACTCTTGAGGTGTTTTCATTTTCCTTCAGCTTTGTATTTCAAAAATGGAACAATGCATTGAACAAGACTTTTGTGGATGGAAAACTTCATAAGGACCTTTCCTTGGGAAGTATTTCAAATACTAATACTACTAATCTTTACTAATTGAAAGGAAGGGACAACAAAAACAATAATAAAAAATTGAGAAAGAATTCAAAAGCAAAGCAAAACTGGAGAGGAGCCTTGTGAACAGCTACACTCCCTTCAAAATAAATTTATTTCTTAAAATTTCACAAGTAGGAGGAGGCAGGTGGGAATCCCTGGTTACCTTTTGCCGCTGGCAGCTCAGCCAAGCCAACAAACTGAGTGAAAAAAACAAATAAAGACTTCAAACTCTACATTTGCAAAGCCACAGCACTGGGGGAGAATGGGATAGGGAACTGGCACCCCTTCCAGCAGCACAGGGATTGGGAACTCTGCAGAACACACCTGCCTAATTCCTCATTTGAGTCAACTTCCTATTTCAGAGGCAAAGCACTGGCTCTCAGCTAAGTGCATTTTAATGAGGTGTTATGGTTCAATGTGCAACTTTTTCCAACTCCCTTGCCATCTGCTGGATACATATTTCTTTAAGAAACTCAGACACTAAAAAAAAAAAAAGTTCTACTTTCAACTCCCAGGTTATTGAGAGCAGCAGCTTCTAAAGAGAAAGCAGCTTCTGCTTGAGAAAGAAATTGCAACCAACTGAAAGGAAAGAAACCCTTTAAAGCAAAGTTTAATGGACTGAGGTTACACAGGGAAGACACTGGAGCAGGAAACAAAAACTCTGACAAAAACACCTGGGGAGAGGAATTCTGCAGCTGGACAGAGGCAGCAGGGCTGGGTTCCCATCCCACAGCCGTGGCTGAGGGGAACGAGGCCATTCCCAGGGGACACCAAAAGCTCAGGTGAGATCTCCTTTCTGCTTCCCAGGAGGAAATCTGTGTGTCCCAGCAGGGCAGGGATGGCAGAAGGGCTCCTGCTGGCCCCAGCCCTGCAGAGGTACAGGCACAGCAAGACCCCTGGAATCCCAGCCTTCCTCCCCCAGCCTGCAGCTGGGCTGCTCAATGCATTTTACAAACACTGCCAGCATTTCTGGAGTGTCTGACTGTGAGCCCATGGACAAAATTATAGAGTGTTAGGTCACAGCATAACATTTTTTATCAAGACACAGCAATCTGCATTTTTCCATAGCATCCATAAAACTTTCCCTGACCTATTTTCATGGAGTTTTCTCTTCTGATCCAAAGACTTCCTGGGAACTATTAGATATATTTATAGCAGTCAGAGAGGCCTCAGTCAGGAGGTTGGGTTCCTTGGAGTTACTCACTCCCTACACACAGGGAAAGCGATCCCATCCCAAGAGTCTGACAAATAAAATCAAGTGGTCTACCAAGGGCAGCTTCACTTTATGTGAGCAGGAAGAACACACCAAGCTGTGCCCACAGGGGCAATGCTGTGAAACACTTCAGCAATAAATGGAGCACAGTTTTACAGAGAAGGAGCTTTCCTCCAACAGAACTGCTTGATTAAAGCAAACCACTGTTGTGTTTTACTTGGTGGATTCTGCTCTGGGCCCAGACTGCACAGGCCCATGGCTCACTAACTCCCTGGAATTCTGCAGAGCTGCTGCTGCCAAGAATGACAAGAGGGGAGAAAGGCAGAGGAAATTATAGGCTTTGGATGCAGAGAGAGAATTTGACAGAGTTCCATGGCTAAAATGTGCAGCCACAAAATAAAAAAGCTGGCAAAAAGTCAAAAAGACTCAGAGCAGCCATAAATGGAATTTTTTGCAAACTGGGTGAAGAGACACAATCCAGGTTGAGAGGTTCAAAAAGCCCCACAAGCCTCCTTTTTGTTCAGACACTGCCAGAGCTGTGCAGTGTTACGTGGCCTCTGTGGCACAGCCACATGGATTTCTGCACACCTTCCTCTCCCCCAGCTCAGTCAAATGCCAGGGAAACTAAAACCAAGCAGCCCCACAGCCAAGGGTGCCCAAAATGCAAAGGGAAAATATCTCCCCAAAGGTTCAGGAATGAGCACTCAAAGCAGAGGAATAAGGACCTTTGTTGATGAGGAAAGGTGTGGAATTTCTTTCCTTATAAGAAAAGGATCTTATAAGAATTATTTCCAGGCTGACAGTTTTACATAGCACACAAATAAACCCTGACTAAAAGTAATATTTGCAAGATTAATATTGATCTAATGCTAGGAAAACAGAAAACAGGATTTATTTCTAGGTATGCCTTCCAAAGTAAAGCTGAGAACTGAATGGTAAATTCTGGGTTTTTTTAATATTGAAGAGAAGCAAAATGCAGTGAGCCAGGGACAGGTCACTCAGAGGTGGTGACAGCAGGACTGTCCTGGCTCTGGGATGTCCAGCCAGGATGAGAACCTGAACGTGGACCAGTCTGGGGGAGGTTTGTGGATGTGCCCTTCCAACAGGGACTGGAACCTTTGGCTGAAGGAAGGTCACGTCAACGCATTCACACAAAAGGATGGGATTAGAGAGATGACAGTAGAAACCTCAGTGAGAAAGTCTTCTCAAAATTATTCCTTCAGATGTTCTGTTTCGGGGAGCAATTTGGATCAAACAGGAAATTAAGAGCAATTAAGTGGTGTCTAGAACAGTCAGAGAGAGCATGGGCTGAATTATTACACAGGTAACTTTTAAAGACAAACAGGGCAATTCCTTCACTCTGAAGCTCTGCCAAATTAGGGGTGGAGCACCCCAATTCATCCCAGAGAGATGTTGAATATGGAGAAAAATCCCATTGTTGAGTTGAATCTTTTACTGGTAATCAGCAGACCCAGGAACCAGATCATGAATTCCTGGGTGAGTCAGCTCCCCATGCTGGGTTTCACCCACAGCTGCCTCCCCTGGGTTTCCAGGATCCTGCAGAGCTGCTCTTCCAGACAAACAATTCCCTGTGTGTGCCCTGGAACCCTGGAGCTGCCAGCCCCAGCCTCAGGGAAGGCAGCAGCAGAATTCCTTCCTCAGAGGTGTCAGCTCCAGCAGCTCCCCTGGACACGTGCCCTGTGCTCTCAGCAGCAGCAGAGGTGGATTTCTCTCTGGAATTAACTGCTTAAACCCTTCAGCAGCTCTTAAGAACACAGGAAGTTGGGAAGAGGATCTTTTGGAACAACTGATTTCTTCAGCAAAACATATGATTCTTAAAAGTCTTATTTTTTTGTAATTGAAAATGAAAAAAAATCTCACACAACTATTAGTGGACTTCAAACTTAGAGGAAAATTCAGTTTATGTAGAAAAGTCCATTTAAATTTCTCAGCCTTTACCATTCAGCCTCTGTTTTGCTACATGGAGGGAAACTCACTTGGTTCTACACAAAATGGTGCAGAGCATTTCCCTGTTAGGGAAAGGGCTCAAAGGAACTTCCAAGCTTCAAAAGTTTGAAAGTTTGAATTTATCCAACAAAACTTAAAAAGGTAAGCTGTATCATAGAGAACTTTGCAGACTGTCTATCCAAAGCAGAGGAAAACCAAGGACATTTTTCCTAAGGCCACTGCTGACAGATGAAGTGAAGAAAAATAAAGAGAGCCAAACCACTGAAACAAACCCAGGTTATACAGAACTGAATGTAGGAGTTCCAAAATCCTGATCTTTAACTGGAGTTACTTTTTCAACGGTATCCACTGTTGGATTCAACACTGACCTTTGTTGGAAAGGGGAATTTGGAGGGTTCAGTTTTGCAGGGGGTGTGGATGGCAGTCAGTGGAGGAGGCCAGGAGTGGGTCATCTCCTACAACACAACAAAAACTGAAATTATTAACAAAATAAATCAGATTTCAACTTGCAATCTGGATTCTCTCAATTTTCAGTTCATTGTTCACCCTTCACTAAGCTTTATATTCAAATCTTAATTTCCCAAACGTGCTACAAAAATTTTGCATGTAAACCTGAATGCTAAATTGCTACCCAGGAGAAGAGGGAGTTATGACATAATAACAACCAGCAAAACATAAATCAATCAACTGGGCTGGCCTGAAGATAAGCTGCAGTGCAAGTCAGTCTGATCCCTTCAGACTGTGTGGGAAGAAGAATCCTAGGAAAGGGAAGCCTGTAGAGTTAGAGGAAAAGGGGGAAATCAAATGCCTGCAGCTGGAAAGTGCCTCCTGTTCTCTCAAAGCATCCCCAAGGCCCTGGAGGACTGAAGGTCACAGGAAGTAATAAGCCATGGAAATGTTCCAGAGGGACCTGATGATCCTTTTGTGAGAGCAGACATAGGACAGGGCATCACAGGAGGGACAAAAGGATTTGGGAAAATAACCCAGGTAGGAGAGAGGGAAAGTGCTGCCATGGGGCAGCAAAGCATTTACTATAATCTAAAATATGAGGATTAAAAACTGTAATTTGGTGGAAGAAATGTAGTTCTGGTTATCAGGGAGGAGGAATGCAGTGAGGATCTCCAGATGATGTGCACACCACAACACCCAGTGGCCAGCTCTGCTCCCAGTTTGGCCCAGTCCCCCTGTGCTGGAGAGTCTTCCTGGGCTTGGACAGATTCTTGGACCTGCACTTGGACAGATTCTAACACTGCAGAGTCCTTCCCCCTCCTTGGGAATGGCTGTATTTTCAACAAAGTCTGGAACAAGAACACCAAGAACTTACTTTGAGGATTTCATCCACGCAGCTCACCTCACCAGAGGCTGATGCCTACAAATCAAAACTCAAAATTAACATCTCCCAAATTTTCCACAGACTAGAAACTGTTAAAAACAAACTTCAATCCTTATTGTGACTCATATGGACTCTACATAGACACAAACAGCCCTTGCTAACTCTTTTCATCAATTTTAACATCAGATAGATCCAGGTTTTTATGGCATGAGTCACAGTTATGAAAAGCAAATACATGACATCCATAAAACTGTGATAATAATCTCTCACTTTTCACTTGACAGTTAAAGTGATCACGGGCAGGCAGTGATATTAAAAACTTGTAGAGAGGGGAAAGAGAATCACAGCTTTCAATCATTTCCTGGTAGCAGCCCCAGGATAATAGCTGAATTCAAGCACAGGACCGTGAATGCACAGGAATGACAAACTGCATTCCCAAGTAAAACAGTCATCACAGAGCGATCCCAGAAACAGCAATAATTACCAAACTATGAATCCACTGCATCCCTGGCTGTCACAAACAGAAAGAAACAAAGCTACTTAAGGATTCACTGCATCAGCATTGATGTGGCAAGTCTTCATAAATAAAGTAATTCCTGATTTCCTTACCTGTGTGCTGGATCTTACTTTGCTATCTGTTGCAATCCCAGGAACAAGGGCTTTTCTCTGGCTATCATGATTCCAGCAGATAGACAGGAGATGAAACGAGACTTTATTACTAGGAAAGGCACTCTCCTTGTGAGCTGGAGTCAGTGTCCTAATGATTCGGGAATTGCCAAACTCCTCCAAGTTGTTAACCTAACAGTATTTTATATCCAGCACAACTGATAAAAGTTCTGCACCCAGTTCAATTTGGTGTGAAGGTATAATAATCACATCTAGTAATTGCTACTCACTTCAAAAGAAAATCTGATACAGGCAGGTTGTATCAACAACTCTAAGTCAATTCAGCTCCCAGGAACAACAATGTATTTACCCAGCTTGTCAAAATATTTGCGGGTATCCTACAATTTCTCTAACTCCTGACTGGAGAAATACTCCCTGAAAATTGGCCTCTTGGGGTTAAGTAAGCCTTTCTGAATTTCTCAGCCTTTATTTAATAAAAATCCCAGTATCCACATTGAAGAAGCAGAAGACAAAAACAATTACTTTTGCATGTTCCCCACTGAAAATACAGCTTAGGTGAAGGTGCTTTGAGGAACAAAAACACAGTGTTTACTAAAAACTCCATTTGGGTTAGGCAAATTGGGATTTTGGAGACGCTGGAAAATCCCAGCCCAGGTGGATTTACATTTAAGAAGGCAGGACACGGCCAGCAACTTACATCCAGTGGCTGAGAAGGAATTTTCAGCTTGGTCAGGTGCGCTTTGCTGCTGGGCTTCAGCTCGTTGACGCCGCCGCCGTGGCTCTGGCTGCTGTAGTGTTCCGAGGATAGCTTTGGCTCCATGGACTCCTGCCCATCCATCGGCCTGACGTAGGCAGTGGGTTTCTGTAACATTGAACTGGACTTGGACATCAGAGAGGGTGGGAAGGACTGGGTCGAGTGCTGCCCGCTGGCGAACGAGGGCACGCGGGAGGGAGAGTCCCAGCTGGGCTCGGGGTCCCGGGGCGACTTGGAGCGCTGGTGGTCCTTGCCGTGGTGGTCGCCGCCGTGGGCTCTGGAGTGGCCGGAGGCCAGCGAGGACACGGCCGGCGGCTTCCCGGGGCTGCCGGAGCGGCCCTTGGAGTGCTCCGAGCCGTGCTGGCCCTTCTTGCGGCCGCCGTAGGAGTCGCGCTCGTGCCGGGCCGCGGCGCCGGCCGCGCCGGCCCCGGAGCGCTGCCCGTGGGCCCCCGGCCCCGCCGAGCGCTTCTGGGACTGGGCCGAGGTGCTGGGGGCCGGCCCCACCGGGGTCCATTTGCTGCTCTGGTGAGAGCCCGCGCCGTGCCGCTGCTCGCCGAAGAAGCCGGGCGTGGGTTTGTCATCGGGCGCCGCGGGAACCGAGGGCTTGGGGATGGCGACGATCTTCTGGAGCGGCCGGTCGCCGATGAGATCCGTCATCTCATCATAGTTACCGAGCATGCTCTGGATGCGGCTCGACAGCTTGTCTTCTTTGCTGGTCTGGGACGACAAGCCACCAAAATGGGATTTAGAACCGATCGCAGCTTCACACCACATCAAACTGTCTGGTAACTACAGCACTCAGCCCGAGTTTCACCTAGGATACACCTCTTTCTTTGCCAGTGTTTCCAATTCTGAATTTTAGGTCTTAAAACAGCAATTTGACTCCCTAAAACGTATTAAAAGTTTGTAACAATATATATTTAACTCCCTAAAACATAGGAAAGATTCAGCAGCAGGGACAGCTGAACCAGCAATAATCAAATAATGTACCGCTGAGCTGGATGCCAGTTCCAAAGCTGTAATGCCTCCTGTCACCTTACAGACTGTAACTTCTCTAATTCAGAATGCATCAGTTCTAAAAGGTTTTAATTAGCAGTAAAATAAAATCAACTTAACCTCAACCTCATAAGTCATTTTTAATTGGTATTTATATTGGCACAATGTTTGCTGCACACAGTTAAAAGGGTTCTTTGTTCCATAACCATTTTGTTTTCCAAATCTGGGATTCTGGATCATTCTCCCATGCATCCCAACCAGCTCCAGTTAACTTCACACATGTGGAATTTGGTTATCGAGCATAGGAGCAAAAAAAACAACAGGTATTTCTCAATTTTCCTCTTGCAGGAAGAGAGTTTTCAGTCATGTTTTACTTCTTGCAAACCAGCTGAAATTGCAACAAGAGAAGAGTTCACTTTCAAAGTGAGTTTTGAACTACGTAATTAACCTATTAAATAATATTTTAATAGTTATTCCAGAATTAGGTTATTCTTTCCAGTACTGTTCAGCATAGCAACCTGGAAGGAAACTCAGCACAGGCTGAAAGCTGTGCAGGACCACAAACAGAATCAACTCCTTCAAAACAAACTAAAATATCAGATACAAACCACTGGAGCACTAGTTAGAGCTGATATATCATATCAAACATAGTCATATCAAACATTCCAGCATTTTGAATTAATCTCCTATTTAAACATTCTCTTCCTGAATTTATCCAGGTCTGGATTGCATTGGTGAAAGGTTAGAAAGTTTAGCAGCAGGCTAAAGCACCCCAAAAATGGCAATTTGGCATCACACAATGGACAGCTTAACTGTTTTGAGTCACTGTATAGAAGGTGAAGGAAGGAAAAAAAAATTAATGGTTTTATTTTCCTTTTTCTCACTCCCTATAAAGGCTCCTCCCCTTCCCGAGCATTACAAATCTGCCAGTGGAGCTGTGACTGTCCAGTTTTATTTTCAAGCCCTGCTTTAACACCTGATTGCCCTAAGAGCTCTCGACCTAACAAAAACACAAATAAAAAAACAGAACAAGAACTTGCACATGATTTGTGTTCTAAAACCTTCATTTTTCTGAGGTGCAGGAACTCACCACTTTGTATGGTTCAGCAAAGAGAGGAGAGTTGGGTGGGAAGGCTTCGTCACCCTGCTGAATTTCTTGATTTCGCCTTTCCCTTTCTTTCATACGCAGCACATTCCGGTCTTCACGGTTCATGTTGCTGTGAGCAAAAAGATCAGTCCTGATCACACAGGGAAGCAGCAGGAGGGATGTCAAGGCCCATGGGAGGGATGAGAGTGCCCAAAGGAGGGATCTAAGTGCCCCCAAGCAGCCTCTGGCCCTGTTTGGCCATGGAATGATCTCCATTAAGAACCCACTGAGGGCCACAATTCCTCAGAACTGTCCCATTTCAGCCCCCTCCAAAGGGCTGTAACCCCCAACCCACAGCTGGCTTCTAACAGGGAAACTTTATGTAGCAATAAGAAAAAAAAAATTTAAAAAACCTCAGCAGGTCCTCAGGCAAGCAGCTATTTCAAACCACTTCACCCGCTCGAATCATCTCAGTTCCAGCCCACGCCAACATCTCCCATTCATTTCTAAAATACCTTTTCTCCCCCACATCCCCCAGATGTTCTGCCATCCCCCCACCCATTCAGTGCCTGACTTCTCCTGTAGATTAGGGTTATTTTTGGTGCTGGCATACCTTTTTTTGGCACCCATTCTCTAACATATTCTAACCTCAAGCTTTGATGTGGTTTCCAGGTCTCTCTCCCTCCCTGATTCCCAAAAGGCATTTCAACTCAAAGCAGTAATTTCAGGGAAGTTCTGGCAATAATGCACCTTTTGCCTTGGACCATATCCTCCTACTGCCAAAATGCAGATTAAGATCCTGCCAATCCCTCTTCTTAACAAACTTTCCTTTGCAGTTTGGTCTTGCTGCTTGTGTTAACAGAAACACATCAAATCCTTGCAAAACGCACACAAAAGTTGAAAATATTCCCTCTGAGCTTGACACAGCACTGGGATATAAAGAAGTAAACAAAATTAGATGATAAATAAGGTGCCACTAACTCCTCTAACATCAAACCCCAGAATGGTTTGGGTTGGGAGGGGCCTTAAAGCCCATCCAGTGCCACCCTGCCATGCCAGGAACACCTCCCACTGTCCCTGGCTGCTGCAAACCCTGTCCAGCCTGGCCCTGGGCACTGCCAGGGCTCCAGGGGCAGCCACAATATGTGCTAAACTCTGCATCAAGAGATTTAGAAATATTCTTCACTGATCTGCACAAAGTACAGTTGGTGCACCCAGGAAAGAAAGCAATGTTTCACCACATAATTTGCAGTCTAAAATGAAAATGTTGGCTGCTTAGAAAATCATTATTTCATGTCTTTAGACTGCTGTCTGATTATTAAAAATAATAAATGATTTGCTAGAGCATGACTGTGAAAGCTATGCAAACCCACCTATTGCATTCTCAACAGGAAAACTTCAACCATCACTCAGTTTTTAAAAACATGAGTTTTTGCACCTCAGTAACATTTTTGCCTCTTACATTTCTTCCCCATTTGGCTTCACTCTGCCTACTGCCCTGAAATCCCAGAGGCTGCCCAAAGCAGACCAAACCCAGGGTGTAAGTTGAGATCTTTGATGCTTTCTAAAGCACCAGGTTTGTTTTATATCCCTGACTTGCAAACAAGGTACAAGCACTGGCATAACCCAACTCTGTGCTGATACCAAACACGTGAATACAATTTACATTTTACATGAAAAATCACTTTTTTCTCCAGTTCTCCTGTAACCTGCTGAACTCATGTAACCACAGGTGGCCACCAGGGCTGAGAGAGGGACCTGTGCACTGGAATGTGGCCAGCAAACTCCTGGGATCATTCTGGCATTGATGACAAACTTGTTTTAGAAGTCTGAGGCTTGAAAAGCTCATTCGTGAGACTGCAGCCCAATTTGTCACATATGTAGGATTTCAACACAGATAAATATCAGATTTAATTATAGACACTGATCAGTTAAAGCCAACTGGAACAGTCTGAGTCCATGGCATTTAGTATTAAAGGCAAATTTTGAGGCAGGGAATAGGAATGCTCTGGCTCTGGGTGGTTCATTCCCCAATACACAAAGATCAGGAATTACATACAGCTATATATCCAGAATATTATAATCTTACCAAAGAATGTTACATCTCTGTTTTCCAAATAGAGGGTTAAATATTTACAAAGACATTCACTATTTTTTACAGAGATAAGCATAATCTTTTAAAATTGCATCAGCATTTCCTATAATTCTCAGAGCTGAAGAAAAACCAACATTTGTACCAACACTGTCACACAAAAGGAACATTACAACAAAGATTCACTTGAGATCTGCGTGGTGCAAACCCAGAGCTGATCTGGCTGTACCTGCCCAGGTCAATGTAAAATTAGTCATCAGAAAGACACCAGTTAATGACACTTTTAACCACTCCTCCCCAGACTTTTGTAATAGAGTAAATGATAAACACCCTCATGGGGAGTCACCTTGACTGTATGGGGAATTAGTCTAGCTTTCTTTAACTCTTTTACATTTTTCATTAGAGCAAATAGCTTGACTGTGATACAAGTTTGACTTGTTGGTATCTAATCATCCAATCTCCACACAGAGCTATTTTAAGTGCCTTTAACATGTACAAGGCCATTAAAATCACACCAGCATGAAATGTGTAAATAGAGGAAGTTGGTGGGGCTTCCTTAGCTCTACTTCAGATAGCTTCCCACTCAAACCCACACCTTCCACAGCCACGAGCCTACAGAAGGGAAATGTTCCTATGCTCAGGAGAAGCAAGGAGAGGGATTTGAAAGGCAGATGACCAAGGCCAGCATCGCTGGCAATGAACTCCAGCAGGTAGGAGACTGCAGGAGCTCCGTTTTCAGACCACTGTTACTTGTAACAAACCTTTAATATCCACTAAGTGCACTGCTCCCACCACTCCTACCCCATCCTCTGGGAACAATAACAGCATCTATGCTCTTCCCTGCACAGGCCTGGAAGTGGAAGATGAAAAACTTCCCTTCTACCTGATGCTACCAAGATAACCCTGCTAAAATTCCCCTTTTCCCAGGTGGCCTGAACTAAAGTGTGAAGGAAGAGCAGAGCCAGGCTGAGAGAGCCAGAACAATGTCCCTGCAGCAAGGGCCAAAGTCATCTCAGTTTCCACATCTGGGAAAAGAGAAGTTCAAAAATTTAAAAAAAAAAAAAAAACCAAAGCCAGAGAGCAGGCCTAAAGCACAGCAGAGTATTTCCATTTTTAGGAAGTTGAACTCTATATGGTCTGAGTCACTCCTGCAGTGTGTCCCACTGTACTTTGAACAGTCCCTGTGGCTGAGACTTCCCTGCACCACCAACCCTTCACATCTCATGCCTCTGCTCCAGCTCAACAGGAAGAGCTGAAAGCAAGCAGGAAATCCAGCAGGGAATTCACAGAAACTCCTGGCCCAGCCTTCCCCTGTGTGCACTCCTGGCTGCTCCAGGCACATCAACACCAGCATCACCGCATCCCCCAGACCAGACACAGCTTTCCTTTCTCCTTCCAACCTCTTCCTAAATCCCATCTGGTATTTCTGTTCATCCCTAATCCAACAAGGGCATGCCTTTGGTTTGAGAGATGATCATCTAGGGTGTGTAACCTGTGGTATGAGCTGGCAGTGCTGGTGCTGCCTTCTCCTCCTGCTCCCCACCTCCCACTCCCTCAGCTGTGGGCAGGGGGCACATCCTAGCTCTGGGGCTTTTGGAGCACAACTCCAGACTAAAGATAAACCCCAACCAGCACACCCACACTGCCTGAGTTTTCCTGGCAAAGCTGTTAAAAGAAAGAGAACCTTGGCCAAACCCTTCTCACCCCCCTGAACCACATCAAGCGCCCAAGTCCTCGCTCCAGCTCAGCACCAGCAGCATCTCTTCATCTTCCCAGACACTGTGAGGCAAAACCATCAAAGGCAGAGCTGGCCCAGGGACCCCTCCACAGGCAGCCCAACCAAAGGGATCTGACCCAGCACACCTCACCCAGCCACCAGGGCACCTTCCAAGCCTGCTCACAACACCTCCCCTTCCTGCAGGACACCCTCACTTCACTCGAGGCCTTCTTCAATCTCAACTGGATTTGTGAGCAGGAGGAATCAAACAGTTAATTGGCTAATTGGCTGCCGTGAAACCCCAATTTTGTTTGACAATTTTTGGCGAAGGATAGGAAGGATAAACAGGCCGAGAGGGAACGTGCAGGATCCCAGCGCCGTGTGGGGCACGCCCAGCTGTGGGGCACACCCAGCTCCCATGATTTCATCCTTTTTTCTCAAAAGGAAGGGAAAAAAGAGCTGGAGAGGCTGCCTATAACAAGGAATGATGTTTTCAGAAGGCATTTAAGAATACCTGAAGCTGCCTTAATGGTGCATCCAAAGATGCCTGATGATTATTTTAATTATTCTTTTTAGCACGGGCAAGGGCAGCTCAGGAACAGGACACTTCTCCCAGCTTGTGCATCAAGTAGGGCATCACCACAAATCCTGCCCTGAAATCATGTGCATGAGCCTAAAATACTGCTCTGTCAGCTTTTAAGAAAATACACTCCCAGAGGAGCTGTTTAAAATGGGATATATTGAAAAATAATTGCCCTGCAACAACAAAATCAACAGAAAATCACCAACACGCAAAGAGGAACATGCCTCGGTGTCACCAAAAGCAACTTATAGAAGTGCACATAAAATCTTAACTTCCAGGTTCTATGTGATGAAGAAGAAAAACAGAAAAAAATACAGTATTTCCTACTAAAACAATACAGCTTTGCCCAAAAAAGCACAAACAGGATGATTCCTCAGGAGAAGTTTATAGGGTAACTGTGATGGTGCAAATACAGAAGCAGCAGAGTCACCTTCAGAGTTTTATAACTGAAATAAGGAACACAACTAAAAACAAGAGTTTACACAGCATACAAGTAGTTTTTGAATGTGTCCAGACAGAGGAAAAAAACTTCTCAAAAGCATGAAATTTTCTGTTTCTGTCCCTCACCCTCTGACACAAAGGCTCCATGCCAAGGGAGGGGGATTTGGTTTGGGATGGTTCCTGGTGCACTTGGGACCTGCTCTGCCAAAGGAAAGGCTGTGATACCACCAGTATCCCAAAATTCTATCCCAGGAACTGGGAATCACAGGGGGAGGCTGCACAGGGGAGCACAGGGAACCCTGAACTTTCATCTTGCTCAGCTATTTTGATGAGAATGAACTTTTCCACAGCTCCATCTCCCTCTTTCCAAGGTTTCATTAGAGCTCTTGGGAATACAATTCAAATACAATTGTACTGGTAACATGATACAAATATAAATCAGATTCACCACTAACTGAAACATAAATGTTTCTCATTCCTACAATACAAACACAAATGCTTCTGTCCCACCCTTCACATCAGGAGTTCCTACTGCACATTCAACAGGGAGAACATGAAGTGCCCAAGAGCTGTCTGGGAACACCTTTGTACATACTGAGGGTGGGAGAGCTTTAAATGGAAATAATAAAAAAGTGAGTTGGCCTAGGTCTGGTTAATGTTTGACAAGAACTCCCAGGGAGGGCAGAGCCAGCAGTTTGCTGCAGGCACTTCTCCTTCCCACTCAGCTCTGGAGCACCCAGAAATCCCCACCAAGCACGATGTGCCTGGACTTGTGCTGCTCCCCAGACAAAGCAGCACAAATCCTTCACCACCGTTAGCTGAGAGAATTCCACAGCACCTTCTGGGGAGTACTGCCTTAATTCCAGCGTCTCAGACAAGTGATGGTGCAAGTAATTACATCCTGCTTTGGAGTTTTAGCTGTCAGAGTCCCCTTCATCCTTCAAATATCAGGTTACCTGAGGATCAGTCAGCATCTTCCACCTGAGAAGCCAACACACAGCGATGGTGGATAAAAGATTACAGTGATCATTTGTAACTCAACACTAACCACTGGAAAAGGACTTGGGGATCCTTTAGAAAGAGGCTCTGTAAGTGTAATATTTCATTTAACAAGTCCAGATGAGAACTGGGTGCATCATTCATCGCACATGAGATTCAGCACACAGAAGCAAGGGAGAAATGGAGTTTGGGTTGGAAGAGACTTTAAAAATCCAGTTCCACATCCCCTGCCAAGGTAAGGTAAAAGTGAACCCCCAGCAACTGGATTTTAGAAGCCAAGTCCAGGAGGACATTTCTAAATTCAGCACTTGAAGTGCAGCCCATTTTAAACTATTTTTAAGTCCATTTTAAAATCATACTACTAAAACAGCTTAAAATTGTTTATGTCTGAGAATTTACAAGACTACTTTGATGTAATTCACTCAAGAGATCTTAAAAATGCACAACCACACATCTTAAATGTCTCATTTTTGTGCAGAAATACTGCCCAGGAGGGAAAATGTCTGGTCCCCCCTCCCTGATGAACACAGAAATGAATTCCCAACTCTTTTCCTTCACAGGGAGCAGAGCTGCTCAAAGGACATTGGTCCCTCCTTTCTGCCCTGTCTCTTCAGGAGTGGGAGAGGAACAGGAAAGCCCAACAAGTGACAGCACAGAGCCCTGCTCCCTGCTCCTCCCTCCACGGCCAGGGAGCAGAGGGAGGGTCACTCCTCCTGCCACTGTCCCTCTCTCCCCAGGCTCCATCCTGGAGCACACCCCAGATCCCACAGTGCCAGCCCTGACTCAGAGGAGAGGAACCTCAGGGACTGACACCATGAGACCACAAAGCCACTAAAATTGTCCTTTTCTGCACCTAGCCCAAGGCCAGGTCAGGACTCCAGGTCAGAAAAGGCACAGGAGCCTCAATGAGCTCCTGCCACAAGAACCAGCCCAGCCAGGAGAGGGAAGTGAAGCTGCTGCTGCTCAGCAAAGCTGAATTTCAGCTTTGCCTTCCCAAGCCTCTGCACTTCTATTTGCTTCATCCTGCAATATCTACTCGGAGGAACAGGGGGCTTTCTTAACCAGGCAGTGAAACTCCTTATCCTGAGATGCCACAGCTGAAATGACTTCACCAGCAGCCCAGCAGTGCAGGCTGACCTCCAGCTCAGCCATCCACCTTTCCTTTCTCAGTTAAATCTCTCCCCAGCCAACTTCAGCCCAATTCCATCTCCCACCCAGCCAAGGACATCCTCCCCATCTTCTCCACTCTTCATCACTGGGAGAGTCTTTAATTCCCCCAGTGCAAAAATGGACCATCACAAATTCAGCATTTTTACGTGGAATCCTTTCGTGTCCACACAGGCTAACCAAAGCATATTCCAACACAGTTTCCCAACAAATTTCTGCCCTTTAATTGGGCAGAAATATAATAACCCAATTCCTGTGCCTACATGTTCATCTGCTTAAACTTTGAAGCCAAGACAATTGGCATTTAGATTTTATTAAGCAATAGTTATTCAGACATCTAACATTAATCTGGCTATTATCATTCTGACTTCCTCCCAATAATTTACTTTCACAGAAGACATCATTACATTTGAGTACTATGAACTCTGTGGCACTAGGATTAAGAAAGTATTCACTTGACAGGAATCCTCAGATAAATCTGCTCTGTGTAAGATTTGAAACAGCAGACAAGGTGAGGTGCCATCTAAACCAGCAGTGAAAAGGCAAAAGAGAAAATCACATTGGAGGTTCACATCCTTCTCCCATCTCAACTACAAAAAAGAAAGGAGAGAAAAGTTTATCAGCCATTTTTACCCTGGTTTAACTGTCACTTCCTCCAGCCTCAGTGTAAGATCATGTCTGCACTGTCTCACAAGACATTTATCTCAGACTCCCATGGTGACCAAGGTTCACCCACTGTGCTGCATCCCCCACTCCACTGAGCAGCAGGGTTTGAGATAATAATTCTGCAACGTGCTTGTGAGGGATGGAGGAAGAGCAGGAGGATGCTGGGGAGCAGGTCAGCACAGCAACCAGAATGAAAAACTTCACTGTTCAATGATTTAACTCTCCCCAGAACCATGGCAAACCACTTGGGGTGAGCCACAGAACAACTGAGAGACCCAGAGGGAAATCTGTGTCCAGGCTGGTCCCAGAACAACTGCAGGGGGAGCACCAAAACCACCGGGGTGGATCCATGCCAGCAGCAATATATTTTCTACATTATCATCAATTTAATATTATCAGTATCTTTTCAAAAGTGGTGCCTTGAACTCTCACAGAGCCAGTGCTCCCCACTGCAGCTGCAGCAGTTCTAGGATTGCTTTACAGATTTCACAAAATCCAAAATTCTGAGTACCAGAGAAGTGAGAACACAAGTTTTCCCTCCCAGTTTTCAGCCCTAACTCGTATTCAAAAGGTTCACCAAACTCAGCATCATTTCCTACTGGTCTAAAATCTACTGTCAGAACATGACACCTTTGAGATCTACACTGCCTGGTACCTTCAAACTTTCTTTTAAAATTTCCAACACGCTGAAGATGAGAGCACAGAGTAGTTAAAACTCTGGAAAAACCTAGGGAAGGGGGGCATTTAAGATTTGCAGGCAGAGCAAAAAAATTTGGAAGCGAGAGGAAGGGCCCACAACTATCTACGGAGGGAAGCTGAAATGCAGCAGGAAAGCCACAGCTTTGATGTGCTGTGCTTCCAAACAAACACTGCTTAAAATCTGGAAAGTTTTCACTTTTCATCCTGCCTACTAAATGTCACCTGTATTTTATAATCCCCCTGAGCAGACTGAGAAAAACATTCACATTTCTGTCCCCACTGAGTCACAGGGCATTTAGTGAGGTATCTTTTACATCAGGAAAACAGTTAATAAATATTAATTTAGCTGTACAAACTCTCTTCATATAAATGACATCATATTTTCCCAAAATAATGATGTTTGGGTTTTTTCCCCCCAAAGTTCTTACAACTTTTTGTACTTTTCTGGATGTGGCCCTAAACCAAAAGACAATAAACTACAAAACATAGAATTCTGCCAACACATTTCACTTCCAGTCAGGGAGACTCGGTGAGTTTTGCCACCAGAAAGAGAAATTCAGCTTTTTGTGGCACAAAGTTAAAGACAAACATAAGAACCATTGCAAAGGCTGAATCAAAATTCAGTTGGGTTTCAAAACCCTTCATGCAAGAGGCCACTTCACACTGAGCTGGGTCAGAGCTGGAGCCTGGAAATGCCTCTGGAAGAGCCAAAACTGCCTCAAGTGCCACAGAAATTCCATGGTGGGAGCTGCTACAGCTCCCAGGCTGTGCTGGGCACATCAGCTGCAGCTCAACAGGCACCAGGCACTGATGGGCACCCCTAGCTGGGGCTTCAATTCATGCAATTCTAAGCACAAGTTCAAATTATTTTTTTTTAAGGTATGATTCACTATTTGTAGTGAGAGTCACACATAATATATATTTTTTTAATTGAATAATGGATTGAAATAAATTGCATAGCAAGGAATCAGCCCATTAGAGCAGCTAATGAGATCCAAATCTCATAGTCTAAAATAGCAATGAAGATTAAACCACACCCATTTCTGACCAGCTTGAGCTTCAATCTGTCAGCAAACCATGACTGGATAGATTTGAGCATTCCTCTGAATAAATAAGAAAAAACAAACAAAAACATTTCTGAATGCCAATTCAGCATGGACCTTGCTTCACGTGGCCAGGAAATAATGCAACTTTTTCCACTTAAAAAAAAAGAGAAAGATGAAGAAAAAAAAACTGAAGAAAAAGCCCTATGAAAGTAGGTTTTTAGGAGGTTATTAGTGATTAACAAATTTAGGTGAAGACTACTTGTTAAAACTCTCTCCTATTAAAACATATTTCTGGTAATTATTGGCTAAGAATGTCTCACAGTGCAAAGTCCTTACTTGTGTTTTTTGCTCATTAAATATAATTAGTGGAGCTCTTTCAGCACAAGCAATTGCTCCAGGAAAAACCTTTTCACCCTTTATCTCTTAAAGGCTGTTTTACACCAAACACCAGTTTCCACCATGGCAAATCAATGCTATAATGTGATGCTAATTTATCCTATCGTTATCAGAAGGCTAAATTAAATCTAAATTAATTAATTTTTAAATAAATTCATTAGCTAGAAATCCCAAACTTCACCAGGCAATTTAAATCAATATTCCATGTGGCCACAGTGCTTTTCACCCACAGCCAGGGGGATTCCAGCAGCTCCACACCAGCAAGAGTCAGAGGTGAACTGGAAGGTTAAATGGGAAAAGTCAAACAAACACAGCACCTCACTCCAAAATATAAAAACCTCCTCAAAACACACAAACAAACTCTCAGGAAGCTCTGCTCCATAGAGGACAACTCAGAACATAAAAAAAACCCAGCAAAAAGGGAAAATATCAGTACATCAATTCATTTAACCTCCTCTTGGCCAATCTTTGTGCTTCAAGGCCTCTTGAAGTTACAAAAATACAATAATATTAGGAGATCTTTGTAAAATCAAGCATTTTTCACTCAGCAATTTCCATTAGGTTCATTTTATTTAAGCCAAAGCAAAAGACAACTTGCTGAAGTTACAATATGCTCCTCCAAGTTCTTCAACCTGTCTCCCATATTCAGTTTTCTGAAATTCCCATCTTAATGTTTTCAAATCTGGATTTTGACCAAACAATTTAAAAATTATCTTTAAATAAGGAAATGCTTATGTTAATTGTAATGCAACACTGGAAAGTCACATTGGCAGATCTCTCAAATGATTTTTTTTTTCCACAGAAACTGTGGTTATTCCTCTACCCGCGAAATGCACGACATCACACAAACCAAATTCCCATTTTGATGTCGCTTTTTTTGGTTTGCTGTTTCCCCTCCCTGTGGGAAAAACAGAATTATAGAATTGTTTAGGCTGGAAAAGCCTTCCAAGTTCCTCAAGTCCAAGCATTGCCACTGCCCCAAGTCAGAAAGTGCCACCTCCACATTTACAGCCACGCAGGGATGGGGACTCCAGCCCTGCCCTGGGCAGCCTGTGGGAGGCTGGACAGCCTTTTCCACGAGGGAATTTTCCCAAAATCCATCCTGAAGCTCCCCTGGCACAGCTTGAGGCTGTTTTCCTTTGAGATTTCCTGAGCCCTTTCCTCCTGCCATGAGTTCCTCTGCAGCCCAGCCATACAAAGGGAACTGGGGACTCTGATCTCTTCATCCTCCTCGCTTTAATGATTTGTGCACATCAAAGCCTGATTAAAACCATTTAAGCACTTCCATCACTGCAATCTCTTTAACGTCTTTTGGAAATTAAATTAAATGCAGAAACAAAAAATCTCCATGTGAAATGCACAAAGCTGGACACTTATGGTCAGGTTTGAGCTTTCATAGTCATGTCAGCAGGAATGGGGAAATACAAGGGAGTACACCGTTTTTGAAGCCTAATTTATATAAAAATACAGCAGATAACCAATATAAATATCCAATACTCATTTAAAATCAGACCCCTTCAACAGGATCACACCAAGGAAAGTGAACATTAGGAATTTCAAAGGAAAATGAAGTGAAAAACCTAATTACTGTTCAATGGCGTGAAATTTCCACAGGAACCAATTGTTGAGGGAAATATCTACTCTGGAACAATTTACCTCTGTGAAATCTTAGAATCCCAGCTAGGGACAAGTGGAAACAGTTTCCTGTGTCTCAGGAGTTTAGCTTGTTACTGATCACAAACACTGTTTTCCCAGTGTCTGGTTCTGCAAATTAAACATCCTTTATTTTTCTTCTTAAACTGGAAAATGTCTGTCAATAAAGTGAAGTATGACCCAACTGCAGTGAGGCACCAAGGCCTGCCCCCACTTCCAGGAGATGACGAAGTGACACCAAAACCTGGCTGCCCTCTCAGCTTACCACCAAAGGTTCCAGAGTTGGAAAAGCGCAGAGTTTTGGGATGTGCTTTGGTTTGGGACCTTTTCTGATATTCCCAACCCTCAGCCACCCCAGGAGCTGCAGGAGGAGCACAACCCTCCCAGGGCTCATTTTCTGCCCCTCCACGAGGAACCCACCAAGCTGAAAAGCTGAGGGAAGTCTCCAGCCTAAAGGACAAACAGCTTAAAGCTGCTCTTGGAAACTGCAAATAATGTGGGAACATCAATCCCTGAGAAACAACCACGCTGAAAAGAAGCACACCATTATCCTGCCTCTGGTCTCCTGCCTCTTCGTGTTCCCAGTGTAGCACTGGGAATACTCACAAACCACTGTGGGGCTGCAGGGGAGCACATCTACCCACAGGGAGAGGCATGGAATGATAAAACAGCCTCTCCTGGACAACGTGATCACTACAGGATTACACATTAGTAAAAGTACACTCTATTTGCTTAATTATAAAACATGAATGCGGCACGTTGATAAAGTAATTTATCAATAAATGTTGTGACATGAATAAAAACTAAGATGAACTGTAAAAAAAAAAAAAAAGGCAGAAAAAAGGGGCTCTGAGCTGCCTCATGAGGTGCTGTTTTCCATAAAAAGATGAGCAGGAAGATTTCTCTTAATGAGCTGTTAACAGAAGAAAATTAGTTCAAGACTTCAGGGCAAGAACTTCCCTTATTCCAGGTTTGTACAGTATGGAGCATAAGGAGATTTTTCTTCCTGCTGGTACCTACTGGCAGTTCATAACCCAGGTCTTACATTCACCAGCAGGAATTAATGAACCAAGCAAGAACAAGAGACAAGACAACCCAAGGAGAACTCCAAGGGAGAAAAGACAGAGTGAGGGAAAAGGGGCTGTGAAACACAGAGCTGAAGAAAGCACCTCGGGAAGCAGTGAGAGTGTGAGAGCCTGGGGAGATGGCAGCCAGGCAGGAGACACGAGCCCAACGAGCTCCCAGCTCCGGGGAAGGCGGAATTTTGGCCGGCACGAACGGGCTGGCCCAGCCCCAAGGAGCCGAGCTCTGAGCACAGGTCACCTCAGCACTGCTCCACGCTGAAGTGTTCATTCAGCCGGGCACCGAGTGCAAGCAGCTGGAAAGGAAATAAAGGTGGATTCCTGCAGGACAGAAGCAAGGGGAGAGCAGCACAGCTTCAGGACTGGCTGCACCTCGGTGGCAGGAAGGGGCAGGGGCTGAGCTGATTTCCCAAGCACGGGCAGCAGCCCTGTCATTTCACAAGCTGAACAGCATCTCATTACTCATTAGTGACTGCAGAGAAGGAACCATCCTGCCAGAGAAGAGTAACTGCCACACAAGTTCTTTCATCTTGAGTTTTGCAATTCTATGAACTTGATTGCTTATTTTCTTAGTTTAACACAGTTAGCAAGATATTTTACATACATCTAACCCTGCTCTAGCTAAATGTGATCTGTTAAAGTTTCTTGACTCGCTTCCAGACACTCCCTCTTCATCCTACAGCCTCTCCATCTCCCCACAGCTCGGGTGTTCTGTTCTCCCAGTTCTGAGAAGGTGACACCAACCTCATTTCGGTTTTGGTACATACTCTGACGTAGACACTGAAGGTGAAGGAGGACAGGGAGTCCTGGTGACCTCAAAGCCCACCCAGTGCCACCCCTGCCATGGCAGGGACACCTCCCACTGTCCCAGGCTGCTCCAAGCCCTGTCCAGCCTGGCCTTGGGCACTGCCAGGGATCCAGGGGCAGCCGGAGCTGCTCTGGGCACCCTGTGCCAGGGCCTGCCCACCCTGCCAGGGAAGGATTCCTTCTGTGGATTGAATTTAAACTGAAGTTAATCTCAAATTTAGTTATTTCTGAGCCTGTGCTGAAGATAACTGTGACAGAGTAGCGAGAGAAAGGAAATAGGCCTGTAGAACAAACCACAGGTGAGTAACAAACTGAAATTATGTGGCCAAGAACAATTATTGCTACAGAAAAGAAACCTTGGTCACCAAAAACTCCAGACTATTCCTAAGGCCTCACACAGGGGGACTCCAAACACGACACTGCAACTCCTACTCCTCCCAGCCCAGCACACACATCGCTGTGGCCTCCTGGAAGCTGCTCAAGGTCTCTCCACGTGCCCAAATCTGCCCATGGCAGAGGTGCTGCTTTCCTGGCTCAGCTCTCCAGACTCAACTCTCAGTATTTCCGCCCTCAACGCTGCGAATTTCTGATGATCTGGAGCAAAGAGTAAGAGCAGTGATGATGACAGAACTCCCAAACCGAGAGGATGAGCAGGAAGGGGGGGGAGGGAGGCATCGGAACAGTCACAGGGCAGCTTTGTCACCTGTCCTAAGCACTGGAAATGCAGTGAGGGACACGATGACAGCAGTTCCAGCATCACCTGGTCACAGTCCCTGGTGCCAGGCAGAAGATGCCAAGGGCTGCTGGCTCAGTCACGTATGTCCTTAGTCACATCCGACACAGGAGCACCCACGCTGGAAAACACCGGGGCAGCACACACCCACCGGCAGCCACGGGAGCAGCTGGTGGCAAATGCCACCCTGTCACGGGCCAGCTGCAACCTCAGGACAGATTTCTGCTGCAGCTCTTTATCTACAAGGCCCCCAGGAAGCAAAGTCCATGGTTTGTGCAGACAGAAATGAGGCATCTTCTCATTAAAGAACTGGGTCGTAACCTGCAAAAGCATCTGCACATTCCAGCTTCCTAAAAAAACCATCCTAGAAATCCAAGCCATATTTCACTGGGGTTTTATAGTGGTTTATCAAGTCCAGGTCACTAGAACTGGCAAGAATGCAAAGCACATAAATATGAATTATTTTTCTGGGTTGCTGTGTGGCTTCTCACACAAAAACTGACCCCAGGGGCTCAGTCTCACTCGCTCAATGTTTGAGGCAAGGAGAAAAGTCATAAAACAAGAAATGCAGAGGTGTTTAGAGGAAATATCAGGGACCTGAGACAGCTTTTGAGATCGGAGTTGAAATCCACTCTTTTCCTTCACTGCTGTTAAACTGCACTGGAATCCTGGGGGTACTTTTGTGTGCCACAATATAAAAAAGATAAAAAGCTGATAGCATCCAAAGAAGGGACAGGGAGATGGGGAAGGGTATGGAAGGACCACGAAGGAACTGCTGAGGGCACTGGGATTGTTCTGCTGGAGAAGAGGAGCCTGAAGTCAGAGTTCATTGAGGGCTGCAGCTCCAATCTCTGCTCTGGGACAGGGACAGGAGCCAGGGAAGGGCTGGAGCTGGGCCAGGGCAGGTCAGGGTGGATTTTGGGAAAGGTTCTTGCCCAGAGGGTGCTGGCACTGCCCAGGCTCCCCAAGGAATGAACGGGACACTGCTCCTAGGGAAGCCCAGGGTGGGATTTTGGGGCTGAGCTGGGCTAGATGATCCCTTCCAGCTCAGAATATTCCAGGATTGTCTCAGTCCTGAACACAGGAGAGTCTGCTCTCACACAGAGCTGCAAACACACTGTGCAGGAGGCAGCAAGTGCCAAAAATCGACTTTGAGACACTAATAAATCCAAGATATTAATAATGCCAAAAGAGAAATTTTCCCTTTTGCTCCTGACTTGCCCCAGTTCAGCCACTGAGTAACTCCAGGGTGACACAGGGACTGTCCCACACCTCCAGGCCGGGAGTTTAATCACGTTTTCCTCACTGGAGGAGCCATGAAGCACCAATCAGGTTCAGCACAAGCTCTCCTGCAAAGCACTTCACTAGACCCTGTTTTGCAATAACCCCCCAGGCTGCAAATCCCCATGTGCCAGGGACCTGAGAGAAGAATTCAGTACTTTTAAAGGAACGCCAGGAGCTAGAAACACACCTGAGAGATCAGCAGCTGGAAAGGAGCCCAGGTGACAAATAAACACTGAGAGCAGAGCACAACCAGCTCAGGGACACTGAGGCAGGGCCTGCCACAGGGGCAGGGGGGGCCTGGCTGCCACCGCTGGAAACACGGGGGTGTTTAAAAGCACTAATATTCCTGAGAAAACGATCAGACTAGGCTGTAGTAAGGTGAGAGATGAGCTGGGGGCACAGCAGGCCCCACACCCGCCCCTTTTCAGGCTCCTTTTCCATCGTGCAGCACCTGCCCGGGCTGTGAGTGAGGTTTGGGCACTCAGCTCTGCCCCAAAATTCACTGGAACGCTTGCTCGTGTCCAGAGGAGAGCCACAGGCACAGCGCTGAACGCAGCGATGCTGGGCTACACACCTCAACGCTTCCTCGCTTTGTTTCGGTCATCGGAAAAGGGAAAAAACGGGGAAAAGTCAGCGCGGAGCGCAGGAACGCTGAGCGACCGCTCTTCTCCGGAGCCCAGCGCCATCCCACCGGGAGGCGGCTTTACACAACAGCCCCCGCCGGCTCCGGTGTCCCGGCTTCGGTGTCCCGGCTTGTCCCGGCTCTGCCCCCCGAGCTCCGGCAGCCGCTGCCCAGGCCGCTCCCCCGAGCGGCACCGGCCGGGCCCGGAGCGGCCGCGGAGAGGGGAAGGAACAAAGCCTTGACGTCAATTACCGGAACGGGATTCAACCATCACCGGGGCGGGCCCGGCGGCCCCGAGCGCCGGTACCGGGAATGCCCCGGCCGCGCCTCCCGGGAGGGACCCCCGCCCTCCGCACGGCATCACCGCGGGCAAACCCGCGCTCCCCGGCGGGAGAAGCGCCCGCAGCGGCCGGGCCCGCCCCGGGCCCGCCGGTTCCGCCGCGGGGCCCGGCCGGGATGTCCCGGGGGCGCCCGGGGCGGCCCCGCTGCCGGCGGGAGGCCCGGCCCGGCCGCGCTCACCTGCGCTGGCCGCTCCGCTAGGCCCGGACCATCTCCCGGCTGCCGCCGCCGGCGAACGATGAGGCCCGAGGAGCCGCCGGCGAGTCACGGAGCGCCGGGGGGCGCGGGGCGGGCCCGGCCCGTGGGGGGGAAGGGAGGGGGGCGGCTCACAAGCGGGCGGCCGCTCCGTGGGGGTCCCGGCGGTCCATGGCGGGCCGGCGGCGGGCTGGCGGCTGGCAGGGCTGGCCGGGGCTGCGCTGGGCCCGGTCCCGGTGCCGATCCCGATCCCGGCCCGGTCCCGCCTGGCGCTTCCCGGCGGCCCCCGCGCGCCGCCGCCGCCCCGATCACGTGACGCGGGATGAGGGGGGGGGGAACCCCCACGTGACCCCGCCCCGGCGGAGCGCGCCCGCGCGCGCGCAGGGGGCGTGGCGAGGGCCCGGCCCCGCCTCCCCGCGCGCGGCGGCGGGAGAGTCACGTGGGGCGGCGCGCGGGGAGCGCCCCCGCGGCCGAGGCGCCCCCTGGCGGCGGCGGCTGGAATGGGAGGGACCGGGAGGGACCGGGACAGCCCGGGACAGACCGGGAGAGCTCGGGACAGCCCGAGACAGCCCGGGAGAGCTCGGGACAGCCCGGGACAGCCCGAGACAGCCCGGGAGAGCTCGGGACAGCCCGGGAGAGCTCGGGACAGCCCGAGACAGCCCGGGACAGCCCGGGACAGCCCGGGACAGCCCGGGACAGCTCGGGAGAGCCCGGGAGAGCCCGAGAGAGCCCGGGAGAGCTCGGGACAGCCCGGGAGAGCTCGGGAGAGCTCGGGACAGCCCGGGAGAGCTCGGGACAGCCCGGGACAGCCCGGGAGAGCCCGGGAGAGCCCGGGACAGCCCGGGACAGCCCGAGACAGCCCGGGAGAGCTCGGGAGAGCCCGGGACAGCCCGAGACAGCTCGGGACAGCCCGGGAGAGCCCGAGACAGCCCGGGAGAGCCCGAGACAGCCCGGGACAGCCCGAGACAGCCCGGGAGAGCCCGGGACAGCCCGGGACAGCCCGGGAGAGCTCGGGACAGCCCGGGAGAGCTCGGGACAGCCCGAGACAGCCCGGGAGAACTCGGGACAGCCCGGGACAGCCCGGGAGAGCTTGGGACAGCCCAGGACAGCCCGGGAGAGCTTGGGACAGCCCGGGAGAGCTCGGGACAGCCCGAGACAGCCCGGGACAGCTCGGGAGAGCTCGGGACAGCCCGGGACAGCCCGAGACAGCCCGGGAGAGCTCGGGACAGCTCGGGACAGCCCGGGAGAGCTCGGGACAGCCCGGGACAGGAGAAGCTCCGGGGTGACCCAACCGTGCCCTCCCAGTGCAGATGGAGAGGGGAGGATTCCAGGGCCCGGAGGCGCAGACCCGGGGAACGGCGGGATGCCGGGCAGGAATCGTTCCCGGCAGGGTGGGCAGGCCTGGCAGAGCCCACCCCGAGACCCCGCGGCTGCTCCAGCCCCGGCAGTGCCCAGGCCAGGCTGGACGGGGCTGGGAGCACCCGGGACAGTGGGAGTGTCCCTGCCACGGCACGGGTGAGCCACGGAATTAATTGGGATTTAAGGTCCATTTCAGGTCCATCCCAAGCCTGGTTCCCTGGGATTCTCCGCTGTCGTGGGGCCAAGGTTTGCAGCCCGGTGAACAAAGGAGGCTGTGCAGCCCCAGCTCCGACAGGAGCCATTGTCCCGGGGGCTGCTCAGGGCACCGTGGGACAAACAGAATCTCACAAGGCAAATCCATTGGCTGGGGAAGCTCCGGTTTTTGAAGAACTCCTCCCCAGGCAAACAAAGCAAAGCCTGAGGCACAGACTGAGCCGTGCCCTCCCACCGGGCACCCAGAGCGCAGCAGGTCGGGCTAATCCAGCCCTGCACGCAGCAGTGGGGCTCTGTCCCCCTGTCCTGCTCTCCCTCCCTTTCTCCTTGGCAGGTGAAGGCTTTTTTCCCGAGGCTCTTTTCCTGCCAGGCTGCACCAGCTGCTCCCCCGAGGTGAGCAGTGGCAGCTTTGGAGAGGGAGGGATGGAACAGGGCAAACCCTGGAACCACTCCTGGTTAACAGGGTTTTGGAAAATCCCTGATCCGCCAGCAGAGCAGAACTGAGGCAGCGGCAGACGCAGGAGGGCAAGAACACCTAGAGACAAAGTAACCCGAAAAGGCAAGAAGGTTAAAAAAAAAAGCCAATACAAACATTGTATTTGAAACTAAACTTTTTTGTTCTTTTTTAAAACTCTGGATACAGAGGGACTTCTGACTGGAGAACTTCCTGAGGAGCAACCCTGCCCCTAGAAAATAACAACACCTAGAGACAAAGTAACCCGAAAAGACAAGAAGGTTAAAAAAAAAAAAAAAGCCAATACATTATTGTATTTGAAACTAAACTTTTTTTTTTTTTTCTTTTAAACTTGGATACAGAGGGACTTCCGGCTGGAGAACTTCCTGGGGAGCAACCCTGCCCCTAGAAAATAACAACACATAGAGACAAAGTAACCAGAAAAGGCAAGAAGGTTAAAAACAAAATCAAAAAACCAATACAAACATTGTATTTGAAACTAAACTTTTTTTTTGTTTCTTTTTTTAAAACTCTGGATACAGAGGGACCTCTGGCTGGAGAACTTCCTGGGGAGCAACTCTGCCCCTCTGCGAGGGAATGCCAGGGCAGCTCCAGCTGAAACCTGCACACAAACACCACAAATATTTTAGATATTTGCAGTAAGCCTCAACTTGGCAACTAGTGTTTAATAATTTTTCCACTTTCCCATTAAATGGCACATTCACTCCACAAGACTTGAACACCTTTCTGGTAGTTTTATTTACAGCCTGCAGCATGGTCTGTAAAACACAGGAGTGGTCACAAAACAGACACACAACATGGGTATTTTCAAGCATTTAAATAAATACAGTTTATTCCAAAGTAAGTCTACACACTACTCTTTTCATAAAAATATAAAAAATAGTTTAGTTACTGTATTTAACCTAAACCAAGATAACTTGAGAATTCTTCCACAAGTGATGCCCCCTCCCCAAAAGGGCACTCCAACAGTTAGAAATTCAGCATCACCAAATAAAATACTAACAGCAACTGCTTCAATCCACCAGAAAACCAAATAATTCCCACTCTGCATCCAGCAATCCCTGTTCTGCAGCGTGCTGGGATCTGCTTTTGTTGGGTTTGTGGGGTTTGCACTCACTTGGCAATCCTGCATTTCACACATTCCTTGGGAAATGCTTTCCTCTGAGACCTTTACTTCAAGGAGTCTCTTCTTTACTGAGCATCCAGTGGAGACAGTGCCCAGTTCTGTTTGTTATTATTTCTCTGCTTTTGCTGACTCTATTAGGGATGGGAATATTCTGATGGAGTTCTGCAGAACACCCACTCCAGCCCTTGTCTCGCTGGGGTACACTGAATTTACAAAAAAAAAAGGCACAAAGATGAAACTCCTAAAGCAGCAGCAGCCCCGGTTCACTGAGCTGCTGCTCTCCAACACCAACCCTGTGTCTCAGCAAACACCTCCAACAAGCAGCCAAGGACAGGGGGAGGGAAGAGCCCTGTGGGCAGGACAACACGACACTGCTCAGGGACAAATCAACACAGCTCAGCTGGCTGCTGCAGTTAAGACTCGAGCTGGAAGCATCAGGAGAAGCCACTGGAACACAAGCTCAGCATCACAGAACCCGTCTGTCACAGCCAGATGGGAGGCTCTGCGTGGGACACGTTGTGCATTCAGGTTCAACAATGCCAGAGCTCCACAGCAGCACTGAAAAACTTCTGCTTTTAACAGTTTAGAGGATTTTTCTCAATGGAAGTGAAACTGTCATTAACAGAGGAACAGCACATGATGCACAGCATAATCTACAACAAAAAGCTTTTGCTTTCCAGCATGTAAACATCCAGGTTACTGGACTTTAGCTCATATAAACAAATCTGATGATATATTTTTTCTTTTCAGGAACTAAAAAAGTATAATCTTCCATAAAAGGATAAACCACAAAAATACTCTCTCAGTAAGTCTCACGTGCCATTTAATACCTTCCATGTCCTATGAACAACTATGCAGAACACTTAGAAATGTGAGCAGTAGAAAAGCTGAAATGGAGCATTTGGCAGCCGTGTGCTCCAGCCCCTGGCAGGGCAGTGTCCCTTGCTCCACACCAGTCCTGCACCTCCCCAGCTATTTCTTCTTCTTCTTCTTCGGGGGCTCGTCCTCAGAGCTGCTGTCTGTGCTGCTGCTGCTGCTGCTGCTGCTGGAGGAGCTGGAATCCGACTCGAAGTCAGAGGAGGAGCTGCTGGAGGAGGGGGAGGAGGAGGAGGAGCTGCTGTCCTCACTGTCACTGTCTGAGGAGGAGGACGAGGAGGAGGAGGAGGTAGAGGAGTCCTCGCTGTCAGAGGAGGAGTCACTGGCTGAGCTGTCACTGCTGCTGCTGCTGGAGCTGGTCACACTCTTGGACCTGAGAGAGAACAAAGAGCTGAGCACAGCCCTGCCAGAACCCAACACCCTCAGAGCTCCCTCTGCTCTGTCACCATCATCCAAAGATCAATTATCTGCCTTGAAAATTCCCACACCTCATCAGCAAAATTTCCAGGCCTCACCACCTAAGATGAATCCCTGTGCCCTCCCTCCCTTCTCCCCTCCTGGATGAGTGGATTTTGGCCGTTTGAGCCATGGCAGAGTGGCCCCAGGACACGCCAGAACCCAGCAGGACAGCAGGGAGGGAAAGCTGGCCAGGATCTCCTTCCTTGCCCTGAGCAGGGGCTTGGCTGGCCTGGCTGCCCTCAACTTGCCAGGCTCAGCCCCTGCCTCACCTCTGCAGCAGGGAAATTCTGCCACTGCAACAGCCAGGGGAGGTTTCAGCAGTGATTTCACCAAGGTCAGAGCTGTTCCCAGTAAAAAACTGTTCTTAGATTACTCCTGGCAAAAGAACCCAAAGTACCTGTCACTACAGGATGTTTTCCAGGTGGAGAAGGGTGGAAGCAATCCAAGATTAAGACAGAATGATGAACACAGCAGAGAGGATTTCTGTATGCTCTGCATTAGTTTTTCATGTTCAGCCCTTCCTGGGGCCACTGTTCTCAAGATCAATGTCTCTGATTTAGGGGGGTGATACAAATTCTAAGAAAGTACAATTCAATTCTCTCAGAGGTCTTTCCCTGAAGTACAAGACACTGATTCACCTCCCTTCCCACCAAAGTCAATCAAAGAGCATCCAAAAATGTAAATTATGATAATGCAGACTCTTGTTCCCATTAGAAAATTAATGCAGTATTTTTTATCAGAGGGTTTGGTTCAATGTAACAGCTCAGGAAGTGCCTGTGTTAAGGTTATTGAAGAGTGTGAGGTTTTTTCATCATATCAGCCCTGTTAGCTGACAAACGTGGGTGTGGATTCAGCCACAAAGCACTGAAGTTTTTACAATACATCTGTAATCTGCTGTCTCCATGTGCAGACACAACAACTGTTCATTACTGATAAATCCATAAGGGCTGCTTAAACACTGACTTTTCTGGAGAAAAAAACAGCACTAAGATGAGGAAAATAAAAAATATGGGAGTAGTAGTTTCAGTCTGAGCAGTTCCATGAGATGGGCAGGAATGAGAGGATCCCCTGAGTAACTCTGAACTTGCTTTTCCTGGTCACCTTTCACAGAATGCATAGCAGCAATCCATGGACATCCAGTGTTTAGGTTTATTCCAAAACTCACTCCCAGAAACATCAGGATACTACATTAAAGCAGCCTTTCCCAGAGGGAACAGGCAGGAGCTTGTTCTCAGGGAAGGCAACACGTGGCTGCTGGCACTGACAGCAGGAGGATGGAGATGGGACAGGTAAAACTCAAAATACAATTTAGGAGTGGGACAATAAACAGCCTGGAGGCTGCTAATCTAAGATTGTGGGGCTTATCACACCTCTGGGAAAGCACAGAATTTTTAAAGTAGGTATCATTCATCCTCCTCAGGACACGTTTCCAAGAGTTCATCTCTGGTTCTGTGCCCCTGTGTGGGCCAAGTGCTGTTGGAGCCCAGGCTGGCACGCCCAGGCTGGCACCCTGCTCTGCTCTGACACCCAACCCACAACTGTGGGCACAGCCACAGCTGGGACCTGAGGAGGGCAGGGAAGGGGGCAGGGAAGGGGGCAGGGAAAGGGGCAGGGAATTCAGGCATTCCAGGTGGGACACTGAAGCCAAGCAGCACCTGGAATTGGCTCTGTCACTGAGGTCACAGGGCTCTGCAGCAGCTGCTCTACCTCAGCCTGTTTTTCTGGTTGGGCCTGAGCTCCATTATTAGTGTTTATATCAAAACAAACACACTTTCTGGAAAAGGTTCCTGCTCCTCCTGCCAGAACCCAAACTTTTACAGCTTTATTTTAAATCTGGAACTTATAAATATGCCGGATTCTCCACATTTCATTCTTCCCATGTTGTAATAAAAATCTAAATAGCAAACTGACGGGAAAGGAATTTATATTGATGGATTGTTCTGGGCTTGCATAGAAGAAGGAGAATAACTCTAATTTACAAGAGTTTTACAACTTCATGGAAAAAGTGTCCAAACCACCCCCTCCCCATGAACCCTTTTGCTCTGTCCATTTTTGCACTGGTTTGGAGCTCAAATACTCTGTAAATAATTATGCCAGCAAAGGCTGCAGGGTCAGAGGAAGCTGAGGCAGGAAGAGGCCTGAGCTGCCCAGCTCAAAACCAGTTAATTCATGATCTCACCAGCCCAGCAATAAATTGGCACTTCTGGGAAAGCAGCCTTTGCTAGAACACACTGAGACAGCCCATTCCAATAAAGCACATTCCACCGAGCAGCCTGGCATAAAAACACTTTAAATATCTGCTCTGCCTTATTTACTGCCTGCCACACACAGCAAAGGCCTGGCCTTTAAACACCTCCTGAAAACTGGGTTAGATCAAACTGAGGGACACACAAGTGACACTAAAGGGGAAGAGATGCTGGGCTGTTACTGCACAGACATTCCCTGGTGTAAAACTCCCATTCCAGGAGTGTTACAGCCACAGTTCTGGCTGTTCCTCCTTTCCATCTGCTAAGAAAGCAAATTCCCAAGTAAACATTAATGCAAGGTAAAGTACAAACAATGTCAAAAGAGTTCCTGGCTCCAAACAGAGCCAGGAGAGGGCCAGGGTCATTTTCTGGCTTTTGCTTTAGTTTGACATCAGGGGGGGTTTGTTTGGTTTTGGGGTTGGGTTTTTTAAGATGTTTTATTTAATCCTTTAGACAAAACTTGAGAGAGAGAGAGAATTGGCAAAGGGAATGAAGAGAGTAGAAGACAGAGCAGGATGGGCAGGTGGAGCAATGAGAGACCAGAAACCCCTGTGCCAGTCTTGTTTCAGAGACTCCTGATGGACTCTGAGGCAGAAATGGGAAGACTTTTATTCCTACAGCAAGATCATGCAGGGGGAGGAAAATCAGCAGGGAGAAAAAGAGAATAAAACTTTGAGAGATTTTGGACAGGGAGGAGTAGAAATTCTCCAGATGCCTGTCAGACAAAAGCTGTAACAGCCTCAAAGCAGTAAAACCAAAACTTCTGTACAAAGCTACTTTTGCCACCCCCCTTCCAAAGTCGTGCTGGAACAGCCAGTGCAGGAACCTGTCCCCACCAGTCCCCACATACCTTTTTTTCTTGGTTTTCTTTTCTGCAGCACTTTCTCCAGCACTAATTAAGGGGGAAAAAATAATGGCTTTGATTAATGCAACAGGAAAATTAAATAAATAGCAGCAGACTGAGGCTAAGTTTAATATTCAAAGGGCACTGGGCAGCTCAGTCCTGTGCAAAGCTGAGAAAACCCATCTATGAGCCAGGGGAGGAAAACCCAGCAATTCACCTCTAATTTTCTGTGCTATTTATGCTCTGCTCTCCCCTTTGTCTCATTTTGTATGGACAGCAGCAGCTGGAATGTGAAAAGCACAGGAGGAAAGGATACAAATAAGTTGTGTGAAACTATATTTAGCAATAAGTGAATTGATTGAAAACAAGGGTAAAAGCTTGACTTAGCCTGTAGCTTTCACATTTCTTTCAAGTGCCAATAGAAACAGAAAAGTCCATTTATATTGATGCTTTCCAGCTGTGTGTCTGTCAGATTCCCAAGTGTTCATCCCCTCACACAGTTTTAGTGGTGCCACAGAGGAAGGTTCTTTGTGTGTCACCAGAAAAGTGAGATTTCTCCATGTTTTTATTTTCAGACACAAGGTATGACAACATTACCAGCACAAGAGTTCTCCACTCTCCCCTGTGGGCAAGGGGAAGAGTCACTGATATTCAGATTCCAACTTTCCCAACCATATTTACATTCCTAAGGCCTCAGACCCTCTGCAGGGAACCAGGGGGTTCCCAGGTAAGAGGAGTCCCTGTGAGAACAGAATTCAACCCCAAACCTTTGAGGGGACAGGACCTAGCTCAGGGAGTGCCTCCCTCCTATGTGTGAGATGTGGGTTACTCAAGACTTACTCCAGGAGCTCCTAGTCTCAGGCCAGACCTGCTCTGGACACTCCCTCCATAATCTGAGCCAAAACCCCAGCTCAGGGCTGGGCTCAGAGCTCCAGCATCTCCAGGAATGAGCATTCCCTCAGCTCCCTGCCCTGCTCTAGGCTCCATCAGAATTGTGGGGCCAGCACGAGGCAAGCACGGGGAGCCTGGAACAACTGGGAAAGGAGTTCATGCTGGAAAAGCCTGGATGAGTTTGTCAGAAGTAAATATTGACCTTTTTAGGCTGGGTTTGCCTGCTGGTTAATGATTCCTGCGTGGCAGACCTGTGGGAGACCCAACTTCTCCAAAAGCAAGGAGAACCTCCCAAAGCAAGTGACACAAAAAGCACAAGTGTGACCCAGGAAGTAGATTTTCCACAAAGAAAAAAGCTTCACCCTTGGAAGTGTAGCCCTGGCAGCTGAGGACCAGGATCCCTCCTGGCACAGCTGAGGAGCTGCTGATGACAGAACCCCAGGGAATGCAGCCCCATGGCCCAGATGAAGCACTGCTCCCACCTGGGGTTACTCAGGCTTCCTTTCACAAGAGGATTTTCCTCAGCACGTGCCTCTCACTGTTAGAGCCCCAAAGCTCCTTCTGTGCCAGACTGGCCAGTCCTGTAACTCCCACACAAAGTGATCCCACACTCAGATTCAAACCCAAGGACAGGACAAGGGATTTCATCCTCAATTCACCATCCTCCAGTGGTAACCTGCAGAATCCACCAGAAAAGGGGCAGAAAAGCAACAAGGAAATAATCTGAGCCTTAAACTCAAACTTAGCCTAAAAAACTTGAGTCTCTGAAGAGGCTCGGCCTCCAAATGGAGCCAAGTGTCAGAGTCCAAGCACTGCTGATCTGTCTACAACACTGGGTGACTCCAATTACATCCCAATTACTCTGTGGATCAGGAGTCATTTCCAAATCAATCACTTTACATCGCTCTCCTCCCAAGCTAAGGAGTCCCTGCTGCAGGCAAGGTTTCGGCTGTGACTCAGAGCTGCTGGGCAGGCTGAGGAGCCCTGCCTGCCTGAGCTCCCTGTGCCACCTGCAGGAGCAGAGCTGGGAATGCTGTCCCCACCTCCCATCCGGCCGGGGATGAGGGACTGAGCCAAAGCCTCAGGAATTCCAGGTGCAAGGAGTGGCACTGGGAGTGACCCTGTCCCCCTGCAGCTCCCAAAACAAAACTGGAGTGGCAGCAAGGACCCTGACACATGGAATTGCATGGAGAACTGAGGCGCTGCATTAGTTTTGCTTGTTAAAACAATTATTAACCTGGGGGGAAGCATTAAAGTACTCCCAGGGCAAAGGGGAAAGGAAATCAGGTGCCACAGGCAGAGCTCTGTTTAGGTTTCTCTGCTCCTTCCACCTTCTGGGCTGTCACAAGAGGAAATAATTGTGCAATTCAGTGAGCTGTTTTCACTTTATGCTTGAGTTGAAGCTGATAACCCAACTCTCACTCAGCTGCCTGAGCCCTGCAGCTCCCAGGGAGCAGCAGCAGCAGGGCTGGGCCAGGTTTAACTGCAGCTCTGAGCTGCACATCTGGACACGGGGCAAGAATTGCTGCCTTGCTAGAAATAAATCTGCAGCTTTCACTGCCTGGACAGCACAACTCAACAACAAACAACTCAAACAACCAAGGAATTCAGGAAACTGCTTCACAACCAAAAAGCCTCCAACTGATTTAACTTTGGCTCAGTGCATGGCTTTGGTTTCAGACAGGCCAAAGCAGTTTTAAAGGTATTTCATATGAGCAGGTGTTGATGAAATTAAAATGCTGATTTTAATTCTCTGGGACCTGAGTGTACATATTTCACAAATCAGCACACAAATAAGCTCTAACATTAAATCAAGGACACATTCCACAGTCTCGAGGAAAAGATCACAGAAAATGGTCTGGGACAACATTTTTTATTTCAATCACAAACCAGACATTTCATCTTGCCAGTCTTACCTCTGCTGCAGCAGGAGTTGCTTTTCTTTCTCCTTAAGGATTTTGGCCAGCTGAGCTGTCCTTGAAGGCCTGTGCAGGTATTTTCTCTTCCCTTTACATTCATATGTCCAGTGGCCAAACTCTAAACACTTCTGACACCTCACATGCTGCTTGTTTGCCTCCCTAGAAAAATGCACAATTGCTTAAGTAACTCATTCCAGGTCTGTTCTACACAGTGAAAAAATACTTAAGTTTTTTATCATGCAGATTTAATCAGGTTATGATTAAACCAAATTTCACAGGTGCTTCAGGTTTTCTTTTGAATCAGGACATGGGCAGTAACACCAAGCAGACACAGAATTCAGGCAGACAGATCTTCATTTATTAAAACAATCTCAGTGCCCAGTTTGCTGCTATCCAACAGCTGCAGGTGGTTCTGGCTTCAGAGAAACACTGAAATTCTGGCTTAGAACAAAGAGCAGCAGCTTCATTTCCAGTCCCAAGTCCCAAACTGCCCAACTCTCAGAGCCCAGGACTCTCTGAGAGGCTCCCAGGAAATCCAAATAAGCTCCAGCCAGGAGCTGGAAAAGCCTGGCACAAGGTTTATCTTTGGGACAGCCAGACTCCTGCTCAGTCTGTGCAGAGTGACTCCAGGCATTCCCTCCCTGGCTGTCCCACCCCCAAACACCTGCAGCAGAAGGGACATTTCACTCCACTCCAGTTCCCAGGGGCATTTTTAGCAGTCATGGAAGGGAAAACACTCCTGTGTTCATGCTGAAGCTCTTAAGCTGTTCTTCTAAAGCTCTGCAAAGTTGTTTTGCCTCCTCTCCCAGCTGCTCTCCTCCTTTACAAAGAAGGGAACTCACCCAGCCCAGGAGCTGCCCAAGGTCACAGCCAAAATTAGTCCTGAGCTCAGGGCTGTGCCACTTCAGTTCCCTGCCACCTTCAGTTTTTGTTCCAAGCACCAAAACATGAATTTTTCAAGGCCAACCTATCTAAACTCCCTGCAATTGCAGCCTGGCTGATCTAGAAGCTTCATCTCATGTGTGAGATGAAGTGACAGAGCAGCAGGGAGCATTTTCCCTCTCCCAGCCAGGCTGTGAACTGCTCCTCCCTCAGCTTCAGCCACTACTCTCTGTGCCAGCTCCTGCAGGGAATCTGGTGCTGAACATTCATCCCTTTTTCAGTGCAGAGCATTTGGATTCATCCTCAGGCCTCAGAAATGCTCAGCTAAAGGAGCACAAAAATCTGACTGAACTGCCAGGCTGAGGAGCACAACGAACCTGGCCTTGGGCAGGACCCAGAACAGCTGGGAATGGGCAGGGCCCAGCAGCTCAGGGGGCTTTGCTTTGCTTCAGCCTCAGCCCTCCCTCCTCCTCCTCAGCACAAACCCCAACCCTGCTTGTCCCTCAGCCCCTCCCCAAGCTGTGCCCACAGCACCAGCCCCAAACTGGGAGCTGCAGAACGCTCAGCCCCAGCTCCACGGACATCAAAGGGTGAGAGGTGAGGCACCAAAAAAGCCAAGCAAATCCACAGGGAACAGCAGCCCTGCTCAGCACTGCAGACCCACAAACAGCACAGCAGCACTAACGAGTCTGGCACTAATGAAGAGCACAGAACCGAGGGAAACTCTGAGCAGGGATCAGTGACCCCAGGGCTGGAGCAGAGAGCTCAGCACACACCCGGCAAGCACAAAGACATCAAAGCTAAACAAGGGTCCTCAACTCCAATAAAACAGCAACTCAAAAGAAAAAGTGTTCCAGGAGCACTTTGAACTCTCAAGTTACTTTCTGCTGGAAAACAGGAAAGAAATTATTCCTAAATCACAAAGAAATTGACCACATTCTGCACACTGTGATTGGGCAAAAAGCCCACAGCCCAAAAATTGAAACAAGAGAAATAAATTAATTTAATGGAAAAAAAAAAAAACAAAAACAAAAAAAACACACCCAAACCAACAAAGAGCTGAAAAACCAATGTCAGCACCCCACGGGAGCGGGATACCAAAAAAATAATAGGAACGGGGACAGGATAGGGACAGAAAAAGCAAAAATGTAATTTCCTCATTCCAGGGCTCTGCAATCAGAGCCCCTCGGTGCTGAGGGTATTCACTCCTCGATTGCAACATCCCCGTGAGAGCAAGAGCCACTCGCTTGGCTTTTGGCCTTTTTAACAGCTGCGCGAATTCATGCTAACAACGTGAAGCTGAAGGTTCTTGTTTCGTGCTTGAAGGGCTGGGTGTGCGCTGAGGAGCGGGGAAATGTCCCCGGGCGCTGCTCCCGAGCACCGGTCCCGCTCCCAGCGCTGCCCACGGCAGCAGCCGGGCCAGAACTCCCTCAGCCCTGATCCTCCGCGCCTCTGCACCTCCGCACCTCGCTCCCGCGGGACGCCCGGAGCAGAAAGGCGCTCGATTCCAAGCCCCGGCCCTGCACGGCCACCCGAGGCCGCCCTCGTTCCGCCCCAGCCGCGTTTTGGGGCGGTTTCGCCTCAGTCGAGCTGCGGCCCCTCCCGGGACACAGCGGAGGCCGCGGAGCGGCGGGAAAAGGCCGGGCAGCGCGGCCGCAGCAGTGCCCGCCGCTCCGCACCCCCGCCCCGCGCTGTCCCCCCGGTCCCACTCACGCCTGTCTGCGCGCGATCAGCCGGTGCATGGGCGTCGCCATCTTAGCGCCCGCGCCGGAAGTGAGGCTGCGCCGGGGAACGGCGGGACGGGGGCGGCCGGGGCCACGGAGAGCCAGGCCTCCGGGGTCATAGAGAGCCAGGCCTCCAGGGTCATAGAGAGCCAGGCCTCCGGGGCCACAGAGAGCCAGGCCTCCAGGGTCATAGAGAGCCAGGCCTCCGGGGTCATAGAGAGCCAGGCCTCCGGGGTCACAGAGAGCCAGGCCTCCGGGGCCACAGAGAGCCAGGCCTCCGGGGCCACAGAGAGCCAGGCCTCCAGGGCCACAGAGAGCCAGGCCTCCAGGGTCACAGAGAGCCAGGCCTCCAGGGCCACAGAGAGCCAGTCCTCCAGGGCCACAGAGAGCCAGGCCTCCAGGGCCATAGAGAGCCAGGCCTCCAGGGCCACAGAGAGCCAGGCCTCCAGGGTCATAGAGAGCCAGGCCTCCAGGGCCACAGAGAGCCAGGCCTCCGGGGTCATGGCCACAGAGAGCCAGGCCTCCAGGGTCACAGAGAGCCAGGCCTCCAGGGTCATAGAGAGCCAGGCCTCCAGGGCCACAGAGAGCCAGGCCTCCAGGGTCATGGCCATGGAGAGCCAGGCCTCCAGGGTCACAGAGAGCCAGGCCTCCAGGGCCACAGAGAGCCAGGCCTCCAGGGTCACGGAGAGCCAGGCCTCCAGGGTCATGGAGAGCCAGGCCTCCAGGACCACAGAGAGCCAGTCCTCCAGGGTCATGGCCACAGAGAGCCAGTCCTCCAGGGCCATGGAGAGCCAGGCCTCCAGGGTCATGGAGAACCAGTCCTCCAGGGTCACAGAGAGCCAGGCCTCCAGGGCCACAGAGAGCCAGGCCTCCAGGGTCACGGAGAGCCAGGCCTCCAGGGTCATGGAGAGCCAGGCCTCCAGGACCACAGAGAGCCAGTCCTCCAGGGTCATGGCCACAGAGAGCCAGTCCTCCAGGGCCATGGAGAGCCAGGCCTCCAGGGTCATGGAGAACCAGTCCTCCAGGGTCACAGAGAGCCAGGCCTCCAGGGCCATAGAGAACGAGGCCTCCGGCGGCCAGAGCGGCAGCACCCGCGGGCCTGCACTCTCTACCGCCCCTGCCGCTCCCACTGCCTCATTGCAGCGGGCCGGGGCCCGGGCCTGGGCCCTTTTCGTGTCCCTGTCGCTGTCCTGTTCCTATTCCTGTCCCTGTTTCTGTCCTGTCCCTGTCCCTATCCTAGTTCCCGTCGCTATCCCAGTTCCTGTCCCTATCCCAGTTCCTGTCCCTGTCCCTGTCTTGGACACTTTGCAGTTTATTCCGTGGACAGTCATCCAGCCCTGATGGTTTAATTTGGAAACCCATGATATCTAATTCTCTTTCAGGTTTGATGGAAAGCCATGAAACCAGAAGAAAAGGCAGTTTATCATTTTAATATCTGTTTCCCTGCGAACTCCTGATCTAAGGGAGTTGGTGGAAATGGCTCCTGGGAGATGTTGGTAGCACAGGGAGGTGGGATTTCGGAGAGCTGGGTTATCTCTGGTGGGATTTATGTCAGAGCTTGGGCAGCATGACTGCAGATCCCTCAGCAGAGGGGATCACAAAGCCCTTTCCTATTTGAATATCCCAGAATAGCCCAGTGAACCTTTGGTCGGGTGACGTGTGAGGGCTATTTCAGCAGCCCGAGGAAGAGCCTGGGACAGAGAGCAGCCAGGGATTATTTTAAGTCCAGATTCACGGTTGTATTTGGCTGGCATTAATGAATTCTGAGACTGAACTGGGATGGCAATGAAGTGTAAAGTGAGGCTGGGCAGAGCCATGGGAATAAAGCAGGGATTTATGGAAAGGCCTTCACAGGATACACCTTGGGCAGTGCCAGAGCCCGCCAGTGGCTCCACCCCAGGTGGGCTCCTGCTCACGAGTTTTGACATTTTTATGAGTTTGGGTCCATTTCCATGTTGGGGTTCATTGTCCAATTCCAGCTCCAGGTGATGCAGTCCCACCCTCCCAGGCTGCTCTCCTCCATTCCTGTTGTTTGCACTTTTTGGGCTGAAGCTGCAGCGTGTCCTTGGTTCTGGGCTGGAGAAGGATTGTTCAGTGTGCCTGAGCTGGTTCTGGGCTGGAGAAGGATTGTTCTGTGTGCCTGAGCTGTGAGGAGAATTTGATAACACTTTACATGAAGTTCAGAGTGATAAATGCAGTACAGAGTCTGGAAAACAGGAAAGCTCAAAGTGAAGGCATCACAAGGACGCCCGAGGTCAAACAGTTCATTAATATCACGGCATTAACACCATGATGCAATTCCCGGGGCAATTCCCAGCCCCCTGCAGCTGCCGGAGCTGAGCCAGGCGGTGGCTCTGGGGCAGGAGTTCCCCTGCCAGTCCTGCTGAGTGTCTCTGGCTGTGTGTCCTGTGTCACTGCAACAAGGAGCAGCCTGGAAATGCAGCGCTGGGCCCTTGGTGACGCTCTGTTTGTGACACACTGCATTGCCACGGCTGCTTTTGGCGTGTTTCATCATGGAATTCAAAGTATTCCTAAACAGTCTTAGGATGAATCCACGAATGCCTTGTGCTTTCATCCCAAAATGTCCCTTGGCAGAGCCTTTCACACTGCCCAGGGGAACAACTCCACTGTCCACTGCCCCCTCCACTGCTGGGACTGTGGAATGTCCCAGGAACTTCTAGGGATTTTTTTTTTTATTATTATTGTTTAGGGAATTGGGATTTGTTTAGGGATCCTTCAAAGGACTTTTCTCCTACCAGCCCACAAACCACTTGGTGGCCAAACACTGCCCTGGAAAACACAGTGTATCTGCACTCATCCAAACTGCAGCAGAGGGCCCCAGTGAGATGCAATATTATTATATTAAAATATATTATATTAAAATATTCTGTGATTATTATATGCCAAGTGTACTGTAAATCCTACTGGACATAAAGCAATTGAATGCTGAATTTTATTTGGAGTGTGGTTGGTAACAAATTGTCTTTTAACACAATCTTAAATTATGACACCTTGGATTTTCAACCTGGGCTCATCAAAACCAGCTTTAGACCTTCTGCTGTAATTCAGGAATAATTAGAACATGGAATTCCAGAAAGGTTTGGGTTGAAAGGACCCTAAAGCCCATCCCACCCCTGCCATGGGCAGGGACAGCTTCTGCTACCCCAGAGTGCTCCAAGTCCCATCCAATCTGGCCTTGGACATTTCAAGCAATGTCTGAGTCACAAAAGAAAAATTATAAGGAGGCATTTAAGTAATTTTCTGCAAAAACTATGTTTCCAGAGACTGCACTTGTATTATCATTACATCTCACGGTGTTTGCGCTGTTCCCATCCACCACATCTGTCACCCTCAGGTCCTTACATCATAGGCAAGGAAAAGGTTTCATTAAACAGCTTTTGTGTGGCACCGCTTCGGACTAAGGGCAGCTGAAATGTAAATTTTAAGGAATTTAGAGATTTTAGAGGTGCTAAGATTTTAGTTAGAGATAAGCCTTACTAGAGTTAATTAAAATAAATGAGTAGGCCTTGATGAAGTTAAGAGTTAGTAGTTAACTAATAATTGATTGCTTGTCAACACTTGGGTTTATAATGAAGAATACACAAACTGACAAGTTGCTTTTAGGAACATAAGACAATTGTGGGCCTCCTCTGCTCTGAAACCAATTGAAGACAAGGAATGGGAGTTCTACCAAGAGTTTATTTTCATATTTTCATTGAAAAGGTAGAAAGGTCAGAACGAGGAAGACTTCATTTACTTCCTCATTTTGGGACTCCTCCCCATGAAAGGGACACCGACCCATTTCAAGGGACAAACTATGCAGGTTTAATAGCTTTTGAAATTATTAGTGTACGAAGCAAGGAATGGGATGTACCAAAATTATGAATGTGTATTTGTATTTTGGCTATTCAATACTTGTATGGATAAAAGGGCTCTGTACTTGGAAGGTGCGGTGTGTATTTGGGAATGGGATGTACTAAAATTATGAATATGTATTTGTATTTTGGGTATTCAATACTTGGATGTATAAAAGGACTCTGTAATCACTTGGAAGGCGCGGTGTGTATTTGGGAGTGATCCCACACACAACACACACTTTCTAACTTTAAACTGTTAGAGAGATTTTGTCTGTCACAGTTGGATATCGATACTAAATCAATATCCATATTTTTTTAATAAATCGCAACAACTCAGCCACCTGAGCAGTGCTGCCAAGCTGTGCCTCTATCGCCTTTTTCTGCCATTCCTGACGCAAGGAAATAACTTGGACAAAGGGGAAAAGCGAGACGGAACCGAGCGCCCTCCGAGCCCCTCACGGAGCCCGCCCTCCGAGCCCCTCACGGAGCCCGCCCTCGGAGCCCCTCCGAGCCCCTCACGGAGCCCCTCACGGAGCCCCTCACGGAGCCCGCCCTCGGAGCCCCTCACGGAGCCCCTCACGGAGCCCGCCCTCCGAGCCCCTCACGGAGCCCCTCACGGAGCCCCTCACGGAGCCCGCCCTCCGAGCCCCTCACGGAGCCCCTCACGGAGCCCCTCACGGAGCCCCTCACGGAGCCCGCCCTCCGAGCCCCTCACGGAGCCCGCCCTCCGCCCCGCCGCGCTCTCGCGAGATCTCGGCCGCCCTGCGCGCCGGCGCGGCCGCGGCCCGACGGGATCTTTCGAGAATTGCCGGTACCGCGCTCCCCCCTCAGCGCCGCCGCCATGTCCGTGGTGGGCATCGACCTGGGCTTCCAGAGCTGCTACGTGGCTGTGGCCCGCGCCGGCGGCATCGAGACTGTCGCCAACGAGTACAGCGACCGCTGCACGCCGTGAGTCAGCCCGGCAAGCCGCGCTGAGGCGGCGGCAAGGCGCCCGCGGGGCCCGGCGTGGCGGGGCCGGGGAGGGAGGGAAGCGGTGGGGCCGGGAGGAGTGGAGGTATAAAGTGCGTACAGAGATGTGGGAAAACGCGGCGGACACGGAGGGGGCTTCGGGAGACCCTCTCAGCTGCCTTCCATAGAATCACAGAATCATAGGATGCTAAGGGGGTGGAAGGGATTTTGAAGCTGATACAGTTCTACTCCTGCCATGGGCAGGGGCACCTTCCACCACCCCACGGTACTCCAAACCCCGTCCAGCCTGGCCTCGAACACTTCCAGGGATGGGGCAGCCACAGTTTCTGTGGGCACTCTGTCTCCTCACCCTCACGGGGAAGACTTTGTACCCTACATCTAACTTAAATTTCCATTCTTTCAGTCTGAAGCCTTGTTCTTTCAGCACCCCCTTGTGCTGTCAGTCCAGTTCCTGATGCAGAAACTCCGGCTTCCTTGTAGCCCCTTGAGCTGCAGGACGCTCCAGGTGTCCGCACAGCCTCCTCATTTCCCGGCTGAGCAGCCCCAGCTCTCCAGCCTTGCCGTGCAGTACGGCCGGTTTGTCCCCCCCGAGGCGGGCTCTGCCCTTGGGGTTAGAAGGACGGGGGCTGTGAGCGTAGAGAAAAGCATCCCTGGCTGCTGCAAGTGCCAGACTTAATTCCCTGTGTGTTCATGCTCCGTGTTCTGGAATCACGGCTGTCATTCCCCTGCGATCCCAGCGCAGCAGGTCCCAGGAAGGAAGGGCTGAGTTGGGCTAATGTGGGGCTTGGTGTGAGCCCCATGCTTGTCCTGGGATCAGAGTTTGAAAAGCTGCTCAGCACCCTGCAGTGCCAGGGGAATGGCTTCAAAAGTGACAGAGAGGAGCTTTGGACTGGATATTGGGAAGAAATCCTTCCCTGTGAGGGTGGGCAGACCCTGGCACAGGGTGCCCAGAGAAGCTGCCCCTGGGTCTCTGGGAGTGTCCAAGGCCAGGCTGTATGAGGCTTGGTGCCACCTGGCATAGTGGAAGGGGTCCCTGCCCATTGCAGGGGACTGGATGAGCTTTAAGGTCCCTCCCAACCCACATCATTCCATGATTCTGTGGTACAGTGTGGTCAGTATATTCTAGCCCTGCTTGTGTAATGATCCCTCCTAACACATTCTCAACAGGACCGTTCATTGTCTCAGTTCATTAAGGAACTCCTAAGAAGGAAAGAGAGAACTGCTGTAAAACTCTTATGAATGAGTTGCAAAATAAAAGTGGGAAAAGAATTTGCATCAAGAATTGGGCATCAGACCTGGAGAGGAACTGTGGGGAAGGCTGTCCTAGAAGTGTTTCTGGAGGTTCCCCTCTGTTGCACTTTGGCTTTATTTAGGCAGATCCTGAAGTGGCTATCTTGGTGAGACAGTTGCGTCATCTTCAGTGTTTGGGGTTTTTTAGATCCCTCGCATCACTCCAGAAAGCCCAAAGTGACCTTGCTTCTCATTAGACAATACATCACTGTTTGCTTCCTCCTGTCTCTAAGCAGTGAATAAATGGAGAAGGAAATTTTGAATTCAGCATGTGTGCCCGAGTATCTGGAGATTTCTTAAGTGTTCTCAATAATGTGGAAGTTTAAAGGTTAGATGTACTGAGAAAATATTGAATGTAGAGAGTATCAGAGCTGGGTTCTAATAGCTGTAGGTATTTGGCTCTCAGGGAGTTGAAGTTCTGCTGATAAATACATCTATATATTTGAGATGTGATCACAAATGTCCCTTGTTGAAGGAGATGAGCTAAATAAAATATCTGACACGGTGCATCTCTTGGGAAATAATTCAGTTATGGGAGCCTGAAGCGAAATGGAAAAAATGAGCATAATGCAAATGAGAGGGTTTTAGCAGGGCTTAATCTCCAGGTTCTGACGGAATGCAGAAAATCATTCTGCAAGCAGACCCTTCTATTAAAAGAACTTCTGCATGGTTTTTAAGTGACTTGGAATCAGACGCCTGGTTCAAAAAGTCAGCGCTGAGCAGTTGTTACAGTGGGGAAGTCATGCAAGGTGTAGTGACAGGTTTCCTCAGGCACTGGCTCATGGTCAGGGTTAAACACTGTGTTTTGTATGTGTTATTGTAATAATTTGTATTATTAAAATAAACCCCCCTGAGTGCATTGCTCTGAGTTCAGTGGCACAGATGACACTCCCACAGAATCTGCCTTCAGCTCTGGTACTTAGATTCTTCTGGAGTGCTGTAAAATTTAAACTTGTACATCCCAAAGCTGTGCAAACTGTGTTTGTCTTTGGATATGGAAAAGTGGTGGAGAGAAAGGTAGTGGAAACTGAGAGGAAAAAATAAGAGTTTAATTATTTCTGTAGGCATGAAGGGCCTTGAGTTAAATGAAGTCATTGTGATTGACCTTCTGGAGCTGGTGCTGATGGTCAGTGCAGAGGACCTCTGATGACCTTCACTGTGAATGTTTCTGCTTAAAATGCACTGGTTAGTTTTTCTGCTCCCAGAAATCCTGTCATAGTGTAATTTGTATTTCATGAGTTCACTGGTTCTTGTGAACTGATCAGGGAAATGGGACCGGTTGAAAATTCTTCCTTTTCTTCTCGTTCCTGGTTTCACTCGCCGCTGTGAATGAAACTCACTACCAGGGCTTTCATCTAAATTAGTGCATTTGTGTTGGTGAGGGGATCTTGGTTTGTGAATTCAGCAGTGGAGTAGTGGATATTTTTTTTTTGTCCAAGAGAAGGGCAACAATTCATGTCTTAATTCCTTTCAGGAGACCAGAGTAAATTAATAACCAGCTCCTTGCTTGGGCTCATTAGGTTTTTACCTCCTGTTCTTTTGGTGTGGGCCCAAGGGTCTGCAGAGCACAAACTTAGCTGTTTTTTTTTTTTTTTTTTAACTAATATCATGAATAGTTGTTTCAAACAACTGCAGATTTATTCAGAAATGTTAATTCTGTTGTTGCACATATTTTAGGGTAGGCCTTGTTGCATTTGTGAAGTTGTTAGTAAATTGGAAGAAGATACAAACCCAGTGCAATTCTATCACCCCAGCCTTCAGGTTGGTTTTGACAGTTTCTGCTTGGAATGCCCAATTCCAAAGCTCAGGCTGAGCTGGAATGTTTCCTGTGGCAGTCCTGCACATCACCCTGCTGTAAAGCAGATTCTTTACCTGCTGCATGGGGAGCAGCTTAATTAGACTTAGTTGGCATGTTGTGTGAGCAGTAAGGATCTGCTTACCTAATGGCAGGCTTCCCCCCACCAAGCTTACCTCAGTGGTATGAACAACTTGGATTAGATGGCTGGATTTTGTTTTGTTAGGGCTCCTACAGTTTGTTAAATATGTAAATCAAGAGGCTTAATCGGCCAAGGAATTTCTCCTAAAAGGAGGATTTCTCTATTCAGAACTGCAGGCTGTCACAAGGCAGGGCAGAGTAAAACATAATTTCTCTTCCTGTGCTCCATGTTATTTCAGTGGGTACAGATGAAACTCTGAAACACCAATCTTCTCTGCAGATAGTTTCTTTCTGCCCTGGAAGGGTTTGCCTTAAACCTGGAAGGCTTAGTTAGCATCTGCTACAGACGTGTAGGAACGATGTAATATCTTTTGTGCCTTGTGTTTGTCTGCTGAGCAGTCGAATGTTTCCTGTGGTATTAGCTACAGCTTATCCCTGAGTGCATCACATGCATGGGCAGTTAGTGAGATAAGGCTGGCTGACCAGTCAGTGCTTAGATGGGAAGCTTGAAGGAGCATGGATGAGTTTGGGGTTAGTTTGTTCTGCAGGAGGGACCATTGGTGTTTTAAATGCAGTTAGAGAGCCTGATTTTCCCAGAATCCACAGAATGTTCCATGCACAGGTTGCAGCGAGTGACCAACGTTTTTAATGGCCCAAATCATATAGATTACAGTGATTTTCTAGACAGTATCAGTACTTTTTACCCAGAAGATGTGCAGCTGTAGAGTCACTGGCTGAACTTGCTCCTTTTCTTGCAGAGCCTGTATATCCTTTGGGCCCAAGAATCGCTCCATTGGTGCTGCAGCTAAAAGCCAGGTGAGTGTGGGCTTTGGGTAGAACAACTTCAGAGCAGCAGTGTGGGGTTTGTCACTGCAGATAACAGATGTCCCTGAGCTGCTGCCCTGGTGTCTCCTTAACCAGCGAACAGCTGAGCTGCCCTCAGCTGTTCACCATGGGCTGCTGCTTTGTCATCTGGCAGAGAAATTTCAGGGTTGATCCTTGCACATAATGAAGTGTGAGCAGAATAAAGCTGTGCCTCTTAAGAAATTCTGATAACTACTAATTTCTTTTTTAAGTTGCAAACCTAAATTCACAAGTGGTGCTTCACCCTGCCCTAGTTTGTTCCAGTTCCTATGCTTTATGATGGAATTTAATTATGTGACTCTGTTCAATAGTATTCCATTAAGTGCATGATGGGCAGAAAGGGGGTATATTTGAGTGTAAATAGACAGAGCTTTTGTGACCCTTTGGGGCTGAATTACAATTTAAATATCGCTTTTGGGTGTTCAAGCCCATAGTCTGAGTTTCTGTTGCTATAGGTAGGTAAATGTAATTTAAGGACTGAGAAAAAGTTAAGGTGATTTGTCCTACTTGTGGTATTTGGGTCCTGCTGTATCAGATTTTGTGTTGCTGTGTAAATAACCCCTATAAAAGATGATGTATTTTTTCCGAGTCTTCTACAGGAAGTGACTAGTCAAACAGTTGTTTTTCCTTAGCCTAAAAAGCCTAGAGATTTGTGAAGATTCTTTATCTAAAATACAAAAATGCCTGGACACAGCCATGTTATTCAAGAACAGCACAACTGTACTAGAACCAAACACAGCTGTTTTTTCTGGAATTGAGTCTGCTTAGCTTAACGAAATCCATTGGTGCAGAGCCCTGTAGAGATGAGTATGTCCTGCACAGACTAAACTTAGAGAACATCCAGCCCAAGTTACTTAGGAAGTAGACTCCTGCCTGAGCCCAAATCCCAGGTAATGATCTGTGGAACAGTGCCTGTCTGCTCTCTCAGTGCCTGTGGTTTTCAGTGCGTGCCTCGCTCTGGTGTCAGTGACAGAATTCCCTTCACTTGTGCTACGTGAAGCCAGCTGGGATGGGCTTTCACTTCTCTGTGCTGATCTCTGCTGGTAATGAAAGTCAGTCTACCTTTTGTCAGTTAAGTCCAGGTGATAGCATCATTTTATGGGACCTCCTTACCTCCTAAAGCTTCATGAGCTGGTCCTTGAGTTGTTTTGTGAGAATATCTGTGTGTTGAGTGTCGTGCATGTGATGAACCTAAGCTGGAGTTTACATCCATGTGCTTGTTATGTTTGGGCAATCACTGGTTGTAGAAAGGTAGTGGGTAGAGAATAGGTAAGTGGGAAAGAGATTTTGCTAACAGTTCTAAAGAGTTTCCTACACGTGCCCTATGAAATTTGAATGTGGTTGTAATCAATATTTTATAGACTTGGCTCGGTTTTTAGTGTACATTTTATTTTCCATCTCAAGTTTCTGTAGGTTCCCTGAGCAACCAGAGGGAAGTTGCCTCCCAGCACCTGCCCAGATACTGTTAAGATACAAATGACAAAAATGCCCTGGCAGGAGAAGCATGAGAACAAAACTCTGTCTTCTGTTTGAAATTCAGATGTTCCCCTGCCGCGTTGTATTAAAGATTTCTTTTCCTCTAGGTTATTTCAAATGCAAAGAATACAGTACAAAGTTTTAAAAGATTTCATGGTCGTGCATTCTCAGATCCCTTTGTTCAAGCTGAAAAAGAAAGCCTTGCCTATGAACTTGTCCAGCTGCCAACAGGCTCAACTGGCATCAAGGTAAGTCTGGCATGTTTGAGAATGAGCCAGAGGAGGAAACTGATAAAATTTCCTTTTATTTCTCTGTTTTCAATCTGCTCGCTGTAGTTTGTGTTCTCTTTCAAATGGAAAGCCTTAGTAGGGAAGGGAATAAAAGGCTGATAATGGAGATGGTGCTTGGGTTCCACTGCAGTGTAATGAGCATGCACAATTTTTATTTGAAGGCCATGTATATGGAAGAAGAAAGAAACTTTACAATTGAGCAGGTGACAGGAATGCTTCTGACCAAATTAAAGGAGACTGCTGAGAATGCGCTTAAGAAGCCTGTGGTTGACTGTGTTGTTTCTGTAAGTATGGAATCCAACAAAACACACAGAACTAGTTACTGTCTGAACTGAAATGGCTGCAGCATTCAATTAAATCTGATTAAATTGGCCAGTAAACTTAAATGTCTAGGTATCTTTCTTTTCTGTTTAAACAGAATCTTACACCTCTTGGAAACTAGACTTACATCATTAATGGTCTTAAATTGCTGCTAATTAGAAGTATAAGTAATACTTGATTCCTATTTTCTGATTATGTGCTCCAGAAATGAGTGCCTTGTGATGTAAAATAGAAAAAGGAACTTTGTCTTTATGTATTTTTTTTCGCTTTTCCTCTATTGCAACTGAAATGAGCACTGCATTTGAAGGAGCTTTGTGCTCCATGAGCTCGCTGTCCACCCTTGTAACTGTTTCCTGAAGGTGGCTCCTGGAATTGCTAATATTTGCTCTCTGACCTCCTTGCAGGTTCCTTGTTTCTACACAGATGCAGAAAGGAGATCTGTGATGGATGCTACCCAGATTGCTGGTCTCAACTGTCTGAGACTAATCAATGAAACAACTGCAGGTAATTTCTACCTGTCTCACACTCAGTGTTGCAGTTTTACTACGTGAAAAGATTTTTATTCTGCCAGTGAGCCTTGCTTTCTGGAGTTACAGCTGGTTTTATACACTTGGAATAGATGAGTTGATCAGAAAGTTTCTTAAATACTAGCTTGTCTTTTCATTATTAGAAAGGCATAAAGATATTTGGTGAATATCTGTTTTAATGAGGGAGGGGTGGTACTGTTTAATGTTCTTCCATGTTTCTTTGGCATTGAGAATTCTGTTTATTCAATGTCTGTAGCTTGAGGAGCATGATAAAATGCTAATGCTGATTCCTGATTGCCACTTATTTCTTGATAATTACAAACCTTTGTGTCCTAACTATACTTTTATTTCTGTAGTTGCACTTGCATATGGGATCTATAAGCAAGACCTGCCTGCCTTTGAAGAAAAGCCACGGAACGTTGTTTTTGTGGACATGGGGCATTCTGCATATCAAGTTTCTGTTTGTGCATTCAACAAAGGCAAACTGAAAGTAAACAATCTGTTACACATCCATTTTGATTATCTGTAGAACATTTATCAGCACATCCATGGACTGTGGCAGGCAAGCCTGCCTGGCTTCACAGAGGGGCATCCACACAGTTCAATTCTTGTTCTTAAAATTGCACTTTGTCTGGAGCAAAAAGTAGGTCAGGGAACTAGAGGGCTTTTGAGCAGTGTGTGGAGGAAGCAAACATGCCTTAATCAGCAGGCAAAGAATAAAAAACCTGGATTAAATGGTTTATTCAGAAATTATCATATCTGACTGTGCTGCTTTCAGAAAATACTCCAATTCAGTCATGAGATCTGGTGTTGAAGCAGCAATTCCTGCAGTGGTGTAAGTGACAGATATTGTTGAACCCTCACTGTGGTTCAAGTACAGGATAAGAAACATTCCTGATTGCTTTAAACTGCCAGTGGAAGCTCAGCAGATGACAGTGTACTTGTGAGTGTACACTGTCATAGCGTTGCTGTTTTGCAGCAAGCACTAACATTTCTTCTGGCATTTTTATTTTATTATTATTATTAATTATTACAATCTGGACCTGGCAGTTGAAATACCTTTCTAATGATTGGCTGGAGAAAGAGATGCAGAATTTAAATTATGAGGTAGTGAAATGCAGAGAAATGTTCTGACAACATTCGTTTTCTCAGTTTTATTTATTTGAGGAAATGGAACCTTTGTGTTTCTTTTGCATTTGTTTTTTAAACTTGGAAGCCATGCCAGTGTGGAAAGGATGCTTTGGGTTCCAGAGTGCAGGGCTGTTAGCCTGTGTAGAGGCCAAAGCCATCTGAAAGGTATTGAGGGTAATGATTTCTGTTCCTAAAAAAATTAATTCCTGGTGTGTTTACAGAGCAGAATGAGCTGAGGTGGGTGGGCTGCAGGTGTTCTTTGCAGATAATTCCTTCATCAAAAAGGAGCACCTGTTTTAAGAGTTAATATTATTTATTTGCTTCCTGTTTTATTTTTAGCTTGGTGTAAGCATGTTCCACCCTTAGGAGGCATCAAATATTAAACTGGGATATGACTCAAACTGACAGTGGCTAAGCAGAATTTGGAGCAGAGATCTGCTCTCAGCAGAAGCTATGGAGCAGATTGTGTTGCTAAGTCCTGCCCGATATCCCTGAATTCCTTTAAAAGCAGTTGTCGCCTTATTCCAGGAAGGCGATTTCTCTGACTTAGAGTTAAACTATGTTTGAAACAAAGCACTGCTTTGATGTAGACTGCTGATTGCTTTCATTGGGTAATGGCACATTGTACTGTTACTGAAGGGTTCCCTTCCTTTAAGGTTCTTGCTACAGCGTTTGATACAACCCTTGGAGGCAGGAAGTTTGATGAGGTGTTGGTGGAATACTTTTGTGAGGAGTTTGGGAAGAAATACAAACTTGACATCAAGTCCAAGATCCGAGCACTGCTGAGGCTGTACCAGGAGTGTGAGAGGCTGAAGAAGCTGATGAGTGCCAATGCCTCTGACCTGCCCATGAACATAGAGTGCTTCATGAATGATATAGATGTGTCTGGAACCATGAACAGGTAACCTTGGGGTTTCCCCTACAAGGGGAAACTTCAGAGTGCCCTTCAGGCAGTTAAAAACTTGGTATGAAGTGTCAGCTCTTAGGGCTGCAGGGAGGTGAGAAATCAAAGAGCAACATGTGCAGGAATGCTGCTGGAAATGCAAGTGTTTAGAGCCTGGTCAGTGGCCTTGAGGTTAAGAGGGAGGACTGGGGATGTTGCAAGAATGCCAGGAACCAGGTTTTGTCTGGGAGAACATACAAAGTATAAAGCTGGGACTGGGGGAGAGAAAACCCTGCAGTACACAGTGAAAATGTCATTCCTTCAGTTTGGGCATCCTGTTGTTTGCAATGTTTCTTTATGGTGTGCTAGAGCTTTGTTTATGGCTTCTTCCAACAGAAGCAAATTTTTAGAGATGTGTGAAGGACTTCTGGCAAGAGTGGAGCCTCCCCTTCGCAGCGTGCTGGAGCAAGCCAGTAAGTGGGGGTGTGGGGATAAGGGGTGCTCTGCATGCAGACAGGAGCCAGCCAGAGTGCAGGCTGCCTTTGCATGTTGGACACAACGGTTACCACAAACAACAGTTTCTTGCTTAGGAATTACAAGATTAAAAAACTTTCTCACCCAAGCTAAGAGCTGAAATTTTTACTTTGCCTAAAGATGGTCTATTAAAACTTCCGGTTTATATGTTGGTGTGTTAATGTGAAAGAGAAACGTTTCATGTATTGTCTGACTCCTTTCTAGGGTTGAAAAAGGAGGATATTCATGCAGTAGAGATAGTTGGTGGTACCACAAGAATCCCTGCTGTCAAAGAGAAGATCAGTAAATTTTTTGGCAAAGAAGTCAGTACGACCCTGAATGCGGATGAGGCTGTGGCACGAGGCTGTGCACTGCAGGTAAAAAGTGCTGTTTGCTTTAGCTGTGAGAATATTAAGCAGCATCAATAGCGACTTGCTGAATGAAATGCTTGTTCACCTAAAGTCTGAACATTTGTAATGTGGCTTTTGTGCTCTTGCAGTGTGCAATTTTGTCCCCGGCTTTCAAAGTGAGAGAGTTTTCTATCACAGATTTGATACCGTACCCCATTTCTTTGCGATGGAATTCGCCAGAAGAAGCTCTGAGGTAAAATCAGTACAATCTTCTTGCATGTTACAGCTTAAAATTACTGGTGATGATTAGAGTAAATAACAAACATCAATAAATACCCTTAGAACAGTGTATTTCCAGGGTTAAATGCCCATTTAACACTTCCAGTTTTGATACTTGTGACGTTAATGATGGCAGAAAACAAAACCAAGGTTGAGTGGCAGTTTGGCACTTCCTGCGTGGCTGTTTTGTTACTTAACCTGAAAGATCAGGACAGTCTTGTCACTTCTTAAGGAAACTTTTTCCCTAAGAGTATCCAGAAATGTTTAGTTACCTTACCAGCTGTGTTGTCATACTGAACACAGGCTGTGTTTTCTCTTGCAGTGACTTTGAGGTCTTCCCCAAGAACCACCCTGCTCCCTTTTCCAAGGTCCTCACTTTCTACAGGAAGGAGCCCTTCACTCTGGAGGCCTACTACAGTTCCCCCAAGGAGCTGCCTTACCCAGACCCTGCTATAGGTTAGCACCATTTTGTACCTTTAACTAAGAGTCTTTCCTGGGTTTCAAACCTTTTCTTTCTAATTAGGGTGGACATGCAACCTACTGCAAATGCTCTCAGGACAACATTTCAAAGGCATTTTTAGTAAAATAGGTGGAGTAGCATGAAGTTTATGGGCAAAAAGCTCCTAATACTGGGGTAAACATGAAAGGGGCACACTAAGAGTTGTGCAATCTTTTGCTCTGATAAAAGTAACACCAGGTTTGACATAAAGAATTCCCAGTAGCTGTGCCCCAGCATTGCTGAGTAAAAAAACTGGATTGTCCAACTTGAGTGGGTTTTAACATTCCCTGAGCACACTGCAGTCAGCTGTGTCAGTGGCAGTTGGGGTTTGCTTTGCATTCAGAACTGAGGTTAATCAAAAGTGTTTGTTTTTTGTTTTTTTTTGTCTATGTAGCTCACTTCTTGGTTCAGAAGGTCACTCCTCAAACAGATGGATCCAGTTCCAAAGTGAAAGTCAAAGTTAGAATAAATATCCATGGCATCTTCAGTGTTTCAAGTGCATCTCTGGTGGAGGTTCATAAATTTGATGAGAACGAGGAGCCAATGGAGACAGATCAGCACGCGAAGGAGGAAGAGGTAACAGACTCACTGCTCCCAGCTGCTCAGAATCCCCAGGAAACACAGCTGGCCATGGGCTCAGGCTTGTGTAAGGATTTACTAGACATGCCCACAGCTGAAATATGAGATAGAGTACTCATTGTAGTATGTTGCACCAGTGATAGATCTCTTGAAATTAGGACTTGAGGTGTAGATCTCATTCTTACTGATAGAGCTGTGGCTTGCTGGAGCAAAGACTGGAGCTCATAATTTATTCCTGCAGTTTTCATTCTGTTTGTTTTGCCTAAAGACCATTAGAGGTGTTATGGGATCAGTCTAGGAACTGAAGCAGTGATCTGCATTTTTTTAATGTGTGAAATTGGATCTCTCTGAATTTCAGAAGATGCAAGTAGACGAGGAGCAACAAAAGGCTGAAGAGCAACAGCAAACCCAGCCTGAAAATAAGGCAGAGTCTGAAGAAATGGAGGTAACAGGAGCATTTGAGACTTTCTTTTAATGAGATCTGTGAGAATATGAGGAGTGTGAGCACATTTGCTACCTTTGTCATAGTTCTGGAAGCTGAACTTGTATTTCAATGCACTGGTGGTCCATTGTGATTAGACCTTTAGAAAGGACACAAATAGCACTGATAACTGCAGACCTGTCAGGTGACCTGGTACTGATAAAATGGGGGAACTCTCCTGTTCAGGGAAGAAATAATCATCTAGTTTTCAACAACTTGAATACTAGAATAGTGTTCTGCCATGAGCACCCTCTCCCATGAATGTAGAGTGCCCAGAAAAGGTCAGTGGCTGCATTAATTGTCTCAGGCTTCAGCAGATGAGGTGTCAGAATGGCAGGGAGTGCTTGGTTTTCTTGTTGAGGTGCTAACTCAGTTTTTCTGATGTAAACTTTGACTGCTCCCCTTGAACTGAGTGGTGATGCTGTTTTTACTGTGAATGTAATTATATTTTAATGCAGACTTGCCAGGCTGACTCGAAGGACAAGAAAGTGGATCAGCCACCTCAGGCCAAGAAGGCCAAAGTGAAGACGACCACAGTGGACCTTCCCATCGAGAACCAGCTGGTGTGGCAGATTGGGAAGGACATGCTCAACTTGTTCATTGAGAACGAGGTAAACTCTTCCTGCCAAGCAAAAAACGTCACTTGTTGGTCTCCAGAAATGCTGTTGTTCATTAAAACAGTTAAGGATGGCCAAGAAAAGGATTAAAAGGAATAAAACAAGTGGTTAGCAGTCAGAGGTGAACAACAGTGCCCCGTGGACGCAATGTACATTTATTGTTCCTGGTCAGGGGAGCTGTCACTCTCAAAGGGCTGTTCTGCAGAAAACCTCCAGAAGGTGCAGGTGGCCCTCAGGGTGGAGGTTCCTCAGCTGGAGGAGGATTGGACATCACACCAAAACTGAAATCAGTTTTCAGGCATTTGCTGTGTTAGAACAGTTTTGCAAAATCTTGATCTGGTTTGAGCCTTTGCTAACAAGGTGCCCTGGAAATAAATGTTAAATAATGAGCTTTTTAGTCAATTAATTTGATATCTTGTTCACAGGGTAAGATGATAATGCAGGATAAGCTGGAGAAGGAGAGGAATGATGCCAAGAATGCAGTGGAGGAGTATGTGTACGAAATGAGAGACAAACTCTGCAGTGTTTATGAGAAATTCGTCAGTGAGGATGTGAGTATTGCTGCTCAGCTGTCCTGATACATTGTGGTACAATCAGCAGTTGGACTTAGTAATGCTTGACCTGTATCACATACTATACTTATATAAATTACATAGTCAGACTTAAAATTTGAAGAAATCATTGTAACCTTTCTGGCTCTGATGATAATCTACTAAATGTAGACAACTGTATCTGAACTGGTTGTCTAAAAATCTCTTGGTATTATTAGGCAGCTTTCCCTGTTTTACTGAAGGAGCTTGGTGTGTAATGAAGTTAACTCCGCTTTTAGGGATGACTGAACACCTGAGTGCATCTCCATTGACTGCAATGGAGCTTTGCCAGCCAGGTGCCTGCAGAGCCCAAACTGGGACATGCCAGGTGACATTTATGGCACCTTTGCTAAAGAAGAGTTTCCCTGTGTTCTCAGGCTTGCTTATGTAGTGACAATGTAAACGTGCAGGGGACAAAAAAGCCTTTGATGTGACAGTATTTGATCTGAACTGTGGCTGTCACACATGCTTCTTCCTTGGGCCTGGAATCCAGCACAAAGCTCTACAGAAGAAAATTTATTTCTTACTTTTCTCTAAAATAGGATAAAGCATTCCAGGCAGAGTTCTTTATATTCTAAAAATACAACCCTTCCAGAAAGGTTCCAAGTACCATTTAATGCAGTTTGTTACCTAATAAATGATGTCACCTGCCTGTTTTGTGTGCATTGCTGCAGGATCGAAATAGCTTCACACTGAAGCTAGAAGATACAGAAAATTGGCTTTATGAAGATGGTGAAGACCAGCCCAAACAAATATACATTGATAAACTGGCAGAACTGAAGGTGAGTGGTTTTTACATTCCCATGGGAATTTACCAGAGCTGGAGAACTTTGTTCCAGTCAGGAGCTGTCTGGGGTCTGCTGGTTCTGAGGTAACAACAGCCTGCTTTGGATTGTTAGTGTGTGGGGAGTAGGTCTCCAACAGACCTGTAACAGCAGGGCTGGGGGCGGCTCAGTCTTTCCTGTAAGTTGAAGGAAGAGTCAGAGTTCCAAGGAATTCAGGAAAGTTGATGTATCCTGTCAAACCTTGAGGATCCCTCAGCAATGCTCCATGAGTTTTATACTTGTGCTTTGTTTCAGACTCTGGGTCAGCCTATTCAGGCAAGATTCCAAGAATCAGAGGAAAGACCAAAAGCATTTGAGGACTTGGGGAAGCAAATCCAGCAATACATGAAAGCTGTTCATGCATTCAAAGCAAAGGTATTTTTATACTTAATTTCTGAAAAATGCAAGGAAATGGTACAAATATTTTCTGAATTTTAGGTAAATTTCAGACAAAAATCTGGTGCAACCTCCCAGTGAACTTATGAGTTCTTGATGTTTAATAGACTTTCAGAAGTAGCTTTTGGGCCTTGCACATCTCGGTCCCTTTTTAATCATGTGTTCATTTCCTCATGCAGGCAAAATGCCAGCAGCAGGAGATTTTCAGTCTCTGGTTACTGAGCTGTGGGTGATCAGTTCTGTTGATTTGTTAACCACAACAGCTCTTGACTAAATGGGCTTTCAGTATTTTGAAGCTAAGTTTTGAGGATGTCAGGATGCAGGTTGTGCTCAAACTCTGACACAGCTGCTCCTGTTTGGGTGTTGCAGGATGAACTGTATGAGCATCTTGATGAAGCAGACGTGGCAAAGGTGGAGAAGAGCACCAATGAAGCCATGGAGTGGATGAACAACAACCTCAACCTGCAGAACAAGAGAAGTCTTACTTTGGACCCAGTTATAAAAGCAAAAGACATACAGTCGAAAGCAAAAGTACGTTTTTCTGCATAATTCACTGTATTTCTGAATGTTTGTGTTTATTACTCTGATCAGAAAACTCTGAGGTGAGAAATCTCAAAAGTACCAGGGAACATCAACTGGAGCATTCCCAACAGTGGTTTCAGAAGTTAAAGTTCAACAGTGGGAGATAAAACCATTTCTAAGGATGTGTTGTTTCTGTGTTTTCTAGGAGTTGGCAAGTATTTGTAACCCCATAGTGAACAAACCCAAACCCAAGGTGGAGCTGCCGAAGGAGGAGCAGAAGCCGACGGAAGCCAACGGACCATTGGACGGGCAGGGGGACACCGGGAGCGGGACCCAGCCCCCCGAGCAGGGCTCTGCCCCCGCAGCCACCGACAAGAAGCTTCCAGAAATGGACATTGACTGAATTTCAGCACTTGTTTATATTATTGCAAACTACAATAAAGCTTTAAGTTGTCGACTTTGTACGTTCTGAATACAAACTGAAGCAAGTGAATCCCACAGCACTCTTGGTAACTCTTGGAGAGGTTTGGGCAGGGCAGCAGGTCAGAACATGGAGGTGGCGAAGGACTCGCTCAGCTCAGCAGTGTTCGCCTTTATTGATTGTATCTAGAAGTTTTGGTAGTCTAACTAGACATCTAGGAACAGCCATAAGCTGCTTCTCCATTTCTAATGTCCAGGCTGAGTCAGTTCTCCCTTGAAGGAGGGAGACAGCAACTTCTGAAGTCTGATGTGCACCCTGCTCTTCCCATTCCCTGTGGGTTGCAGCACTGGCACTGCAGGGAGGGCAGGGGAGAGCCAAGGCAGAGTCTTCCATTGCTCTTGGTTTAGTGTGAATGCCTGCTCTGGACTCACTCTGATTTGCACTGGAACAGTTGATGGTTACAGGAGGTTTGCAGAGCAGGGGGTGGCTCATCAGCACCTTTATTCTTTAGCCCAGGCTGCAGATCAGACTCAGAATGTGCTCCTGGACAGGGGAGTGGGTTTCTCACAAACTCCCCAGCTAATTAGGCCCTGTAAACTCCTTGTCTTTAGTTAAATTAGCTGCTTGTAGAAAGAGTGAATACTTGTATTTCAGCTGCCTATGCTGATAGTTGATTCTGACTTGTTCCTAACTTTTTCTGGCAGGGGTATGCTTGCTTCCATGAGGCCTTCATTTGGAATGCTTGGTTTTTTGTTTTGGTTTTTTTTTTCCAGGAAAACCAAGAACTGATGGATATGTTGGTTTGTTTTGTTTGTTTTTTTTTTTTTTTCTATGAGCTTTATACAATGAATTGCTTCTAGTACTGATTGTCATTAAACTTGCAAAAATTAATTTGTATGTGTTAAAATCCAAAGCTGAAAAACACCCATTCAGTTATTGCAAGAAATAAATGCACTGGATTCTACTGGATCATCTGCTGCGGCTGTTGATTCCGAGGCAGAGAGGGCGGTGTGGGCTGGAGGGAAGGGCTGTGCCCCTGGTCCTTGGGCTGTGCGAGGAGCTTTGGGGGGCTGCTCTGGGGCCTTGCGGCTTCCCAGGGGTGTGGGTGGGTGTGTGTAATCTCCGTGCAGTGAGTCGCAACCACGGAATGCGCCGCGTTGGAAGGGGCCCATAGGGCTCAGTGAGTGCTGCCCCCGTGCCCGTTCCGTGCCCGCTCCGTGCCCGCTCCGTGCCCGTCCGTGCCCGTTCCGTGCCCGTTCTGTGCCCGCTCCGTGCCCGCTCCGTGCCCGCTCCGTGCCCGTTCCGTGCCCGTTCCGTGCCCGTTCTGTGCCCGCTCCGTGCCCGTTCCGTGCCCGCTCCGTGCCCGTTCCGTGCCCGTTCTGTGCCCGCTCCGTGCCCGCTCCGTGCCCGTTCCGTGCCCGTTCTGTGCCCGTTCCGTGCCCGTTCGTGCCCGTTCGTGCCCGTTCGCGCCCGTTCGTGCCCGTTCCGTGCCCGTTCGTGCCCGCTCCGTGCCCGCTCCGTGCCCGCTCCGTGCCCGTTCGTGCCCGCTCCGTGCCCTCTCCGTGCCCGTTCGTGCCCGCTCCGTGCCCGCTCCGTGCCCGTCCGTGCCCGTTCCGTGCCCGTTCTGTGCCCGCTCCGTGCCCGCTCCGTGCCCGCTCGTGCCCGCTCCGTGCCCGTTCCATGCCCGTCCGTGCCCGTTCGTGCCCGCTCCGTGCCCGCTCCGTGCCCATTCGTGCCCGCTCCGTGCCCGTTCGTGCCCGCTCCGTGCCCGTTCGTGCCCGCTCCGTGCCCGTTCCATGCCCGTCCGTGCCCGTTCGTGCCCGCTCCGTGCCCGTTCCGTGCCCGTTCGTGCTCGCTTCTTGCCCGTTCGTGCCCGCTCGTGCCCGCTCCGTGCCCGTTCCGTGCCCGTTCGTGCCCGCTCCGTGCCCATCCGTGCCCGCTCCGTGCCCGCTCCGTGCCCGTTCCGTGCCCGTTCCGTGCCCGTTCGTGCCCGTTCGTGCCCAGCACCGCGGCAGGAGCGGCCCCGAGCAGCCCGGGCCGGGCCCTCCCGGCCGCCGGGGGAGCTGCGGGGCCGGCCCGGCGCCTCCTCCGCCCGCCGGCGCTTCCCTTCCCGTCCCTTCCCGTCCCTTCCCGTCCCTTCCCTTCCCTTCCTTTGCGGTCCCCGCCGCCGCTCCGCCAGGGCAGGGCCGGGTCCCCGCCGCTTCCCCGCCCGCTCGGCCCGGCCGCGGCTGCCCCGGTGAGGAGCGGGGCCGGGCTCGCTCCCGGGCCCGGCCCGCGGCTCGGTCGCCGCTGCTGCGGCTGGCAGTGAGCCCCAGCCCCGGCCTGCTGCGGGGCACGGGGCGCCGGGCGGGCTCTAAGCCGTGCTGCTGTTGTTCGTCCGCAGCGCCGTGTCCGTGCCCCGAGGGACGAGCAGCGCCCGGCCCTGGAGGGATGCTCCGGGAGCGGCTCCCCGGCTCTGCCTCCGCGCTGCCCTGACTCGAGGTAACCCAGCAAACTGGCTTTATTTCCCCAAATGGAGAGCGGAGGTGCTCCACGAGTGCGCCTACAAGATGCCTGTGCGGGATTTGAACCTTTTTGTGGTATTTTCAATCACAAATGGAACTGTTCCCCTGTTTCGTTACTGTTACTAATTCGTTTCTCCTGTGTTTTTTTGGGGGATCTGTTTTCTTCCATACATCAGTGAAACGTCCCTGTGTCAGCTGTGCCGGTGACACCTGTCCCTGTGTCACCTGTGCCTGTATCTCCGTATTTCATTATTTCCCTCCTTACAGCTGTCTTTACACAGTTTGCTTTCTGACTTTTCAATATTCTGTTGGGCATTTAAAAAAATTTTATAAAGCTACCAATATTTTTTTTTTAACCTGTAAAATACCTAATTATATTTCAAATTGTTTTAGATTGGTTACTGTGGTTTTTCTAAAGTTTTCTATGCTATAAAATAGCTGCCTCAAATTGATAATTTGAATTGGATGCATTAACTTGGGTGATGTTGCAGAGTGGTGGCAACTCCACAGAAAAGTTAAATGTCTTCAGAGGACAAGGAGGCTCAGGAGGACGAGCTGCTGGCTCTGGCCAGCATCTACGATGAGGATGAGTTTAAGAGAGCAGACTCTGCCCAAGGGGGAGAAACAAGAATTTGCCTGGAGTTGCCTCAAGACTTCAAAATTTTTGTGAGGGGTGAGTTGTGATGTTTTGTGTTATCCCAAGGGAGGCTTTACCAAGCTCAGGTGGTTGTTGGGGAGTGACCTGAGGGAGCAGTGACTGGACAGAGCTGTGGCTCACCCTCTGCTCTGCTTGTTGGGGATTGTGTTTGAGCAGTTTAATCCTCATACACAGAACGTCCTCAGTAAAGTTAGAAATCACAGATGAGTACTAGCACTTCTTCAGAATAATTAAGTTTCTTTATTGGGTTTTTATTCCCCTGAGGATCTGTGTTTCCAGGCTCTGGTTTGTGCAGAATCTGACATTTCACAGTGCTGCTGTTTAACTGCTTTAATCACAGACCTCCAACCCTTGACATTTTACTGCATTGAGAGTTCTGTTATTTAAGGTGGAACAAATAGTTTTAACCCCAGAAATATATCCAATTAACAGACACTGGGTGCTGTCAGAAGCAGTAACAGTTGGTTCATTTTCGTTTTTCTGTTATTTCTCCCACTGCCTTGGTGGGCCCTGGCTCAGGCAGTTCCACAGAGAGCCTCCAGAGCAGTGGATTCGAGTACTCCGTGTGCTTCCTGCCTCCCCTCGTGCTGAATTTCGAGCTCCCACCCGACTACCCATCAACCTCCCCGCCCGTGTTCACCCTCAGTGGGAAATGGCTCTCCCAGGCCCAGGTTTGCAGAGGATTTTTTTACATTTTGACTGCTGAGTAAGTTAATTATTAACAGTTAAGCAAAGTAAAAAAACCAATGACGTTGCTCCTCAGTTGGCTCTTTATCTCTTGCTGGTTTTCATTTGAGTACTATTCTGAAGAAGGAAAACTTGCATCTGCGAGAATGATTTTATTCAGCATGAAAACTGTTGAATCTGAAATCAAAGTTTGCACTAAGGACTGTGTGAGGGGAGGAGCCCAGTGGGGAGGTACAAACTTAATAAAATCAGGAATTCTCTGTTCCTCCCCAGCTCAGCGCTCTTTGCAAGCACTTGGACAACGTGTGGGAGGAGAACCGAGGCTGCGTTGTGCTCTTTGCCTGGATGCAGTTTCTGAAGGAGGAAACGCTGAATTACCTGAATATCTCCTCACCCTACGAGCTGCAAATGTGCCCTCAGGGGAAGGGGCAGGGCCGGACAGGAGTGGGGCCCCCCGAGGCTGGGAAGGACTGTGGGGGTGCCACAGGCTCTGCCACAGCTGAGGAGGAGATGGTGGATGCCAGGGCCGTGCAGGATGTGGAGTCCCTGTCCAGTCTGATCAGGGAGATCTTGGACTTCGACCAGGCGCAGAGGAGGAAGTGCTTTAACAGCAAGATGTACTTGTGCAGTATCTGCTTCTGTGAGAAGCTGGGCAGTGAGTGCATGCACTTCACCGAGTGCAGCCACGTGTACTGCAAGGCCTGCCTGAAGGACTACTTTGAAATCCAGATCAGGGATGGACAGGTGCACTGCCTCAACTGCCCCGAGCCCAAGTGTTCTTCTGTCGCCACTCCAGGCCAGGTAATTCCCATGCACAGGGGCTGGGAGCTCTGGAACCCAGCCCGAGTTCAGGGCCTGGCTGTGGCCCTGCAGCTGGACATTGGCAGTCAGAGTCATTTAGGTCAGAAAAGACCTCCAAGGTCACCAAGTTCAGCCTTTGATCCAGTCCCACCGTGTCACTAAACTGTGTCAGGAAGTGTCACTTCCTTGGACACCCCAGGGTTGGGGATCCAAACCTCCCTGGGCAGTTCCAATCCCTGACCCCCCTTTCCATGGGGAAATTCCTGCTGATGTCCACCCTGAGCCTCCCCTGTCCCAGCCTGAGGCCGTTCCCTCTCCTCCTGTCCCTGTTCCCTGGAAGCAGATCCCTGACCCCCTGTGACCTTTTGGAGAATCTAAAGTGGATCCATCCATCTCTTGGTACCTTTTCAGTGACTTGCTGTTTGTTGCTGCAGCAGGCTCAGAATTACAGATGCAAGGAATCAGGGAATCCCAGCCTGGTTTGGGTTGGAAGGGACCACAAAGCTCATCCAGTGCCACGGGCAGGGACACCCTCCACTGTGCCAGGCTGCTCCACGTGCTGTCAGCCTGGCCTTGGGCACTGCCAGGGATGCAGGGATGCTGTGGGCAGCTGTGCCAGGCCTGGGTGCGTGTGGGTGAAGCTGTGTCGCCTGCCTGGGCTGTGTTGGCAGGTGAAGGAGCTGGTTGGGGAGGAGCTGTTTGCCCGCTACGACCGCCTGCTGCTGCAGTCCAGCCTGGACCTGATGGCCGACGTGGTTTATTGCCCCCGGCCTGGCTGCCAGACCCCCGTCATGCAGGAGCCCGGCTGCACCATGGGCATCTGCTCCTGCTGCAACTACGCCTTCTGCACCCTCTGCAAGATGACTTACCATGGCGTGTCCCCCTGCAAGGTCACTGCAGGTGAGTCCCCTCCCCTGGGCTCCACGGTCACGCCCGCACACAGCTCAATCTTGGGTGGAAAAATCCAAAGCTGGGTGAGGGAGCTCCTGGCCCTGAGCTTTCTGAAAGGTGCTCTCATTTGGAGGAGGGCTGTTGCTGGCAATTAAATATTCCTTTGGTGAGACTCCTCAGCTCAGGAGCTCCCTAAACTGCTGGTTGTCAAGTGCTGAGAGGCCGTAGCAGGGGAAGAATTCCTTTATATTTTTATTTGTATTGTCATAGAGTTAATTCTGGAATCAGGTGGAGCCTTCTCTGTCTGGCCTTAAAATGCTGTGACAGAATTTCATTAAATATATAGTCAGAAAAAAAAATCCATTTTCAGTTTATTTTACATTGTTCTAATTCCATCAGCAGATCTCTTTTATAATAAACAGTGTAAAACTGCTGAATTTTGATACAGAGTGGTTTTAATATTATCAACTTATATATTTTAATAGTTTTCTTGCTTTTTAATTAATGACATTATTGTTTTTTGAGAATATTTGTGCTGCAATTAGCTGGACTTCTATATCTAATATCTTACAAAAGCTGTCTGGTTTGGTTTGATTTTGCCTCCCAGAGAAATTAATGGAGCTGAGGAACGAATATTTAGAAGCAGATGAGGCAAATAAAAGATTTTTGGAACAACGCTATGGCAAGAGAGTGATTCAGAAAGCCCTGGAGGAGATGGAGAGTAAGGAATGGCTGGAAAAGAACTCCAAGTCTTGTCCTTGCTGTGGGACCCACATTGAGGTGAGTGAGGAGGGGAAGGCTGGGGAATCATGGAGCAGAAAATAACCCACAAGGAAGCAGTTCTGGGTGTGTTGGAGTCTCTGGGGAGAGGAAATCTCTAGGAAATACTAAGAGAGCTTCCCATTTCTGTGTGGCATGGAAAAGGAGGTGAGGTGGGTCCAAGGACTGGAGTACAAACAATGACAGGCTCCCACACTAAACAGATCCAGGCTGACTCTGGATCTGTATGAATCCTTTTGTTTTCCTGGTGTTTCAGGTTACCCCTGGCTCACACTAGAGCCAGGAAATCAATCCAGCTTCAGAAAAAGACTTATTTCCAGTATTTTTAGTATTTTAACCAATTTCCAGTGCTGGGATCCCAGTGTGTGGTGGAGCCAGGGAGGGGAATGTGCTCACTGTTCTGGTTCTGGGGGCTGCTGGCAGAGAGGGACAGGCCTGCCACAGTGGGTCCCTTATCACCATTTCTTGATTTTTTTCCCCCAGAAACTGGATGGCTGTAACAAGATGACCTGCACAGGGTGCATGCAGTATTTCTGCTGGCTCTGCATGGGCTCCCTGTCCCGGGCCAACCCCTACCGGCACTTCAACGACCCCTCCTCCCCCTGCTTCAACAGGTGGGTGCTTCAGGGACCCCCCCACTGCTGGAACACCCATTTGCTGCTTTTCCTCACAGTCTCTCCCAGATTCTTACCTGACATTTGTAGCCACAGTTTAAGACACAGTTTCTCCTCTCAAATATTTGCACTAACAGTAAAAATCAGGAGTGGTTCAGGATATGGTTTTGCTTTTGAAGGACTTTGGGTTTAAAATTCTGGAGGAGTCCTCTGAGCCTATTCCTGGTTTTTTTGGTCAGGTCATGACCTCACCCTTTCTGTGCTGCCACAGCCTGCAGGGAAGTGCTTCCCTGCCAGTGCTCAGGAGCAGCTCGAGGATTTGGGGAAGAGCTGCTTCAAGGAGCTGCAGATTTGCCTGACATTCCCTTGGGGATGTGGGACAGGAGACAGGCAGGTGACAGCAGAGGGACAATGCCAGCCTCTCTTGTCCCTTCCACAGGGCACAGATGGTGGTTTGTGATACTGAAAAAGCCAAGGGAACTTGCTGTACTTGTTTTTGCATTTAGGGTGATGCTTTTTTAACGTATTTTACTTTTTTTTACACCCTGATAACAACACTGCTTTTCTGTCTTGCAGATTGTTTCAAGCCATGCACATTGATGATAGGGAGTTCTGGGAAGTGGAAGATGATGATCAGTAGCTTCCTCCAGCACCAAAAGGTGAACAAACCAGAGACAGATGCTTTTTGTGTCCTCTGTTTGCTTTTCACTTCCATTGTGTGACAGAAGAGTGGTAACTGCACTGCAGGACACTCACACCTCAGAGCCTGTTGCCAAAACCAAAGGAGACCTTTTCCCCATCCTGGGATCAGGATCATCATGGAACGCCCAAACAAACATGTCCATTATTAAAGTCAGAAATTGGAAATCCATTGAAAAAAATATATAAAAAGGTGCCCCTTTTTTTAAAAGCCAACAGACAAAATTGAAGCCTCAAATCCTGGAAGTATTTTGGGGGTTTCCTTCAGGGAGACTCACCCTTGGATCCTGAATATTGTGGGGTTTGGGGTGGTTTGGTGGAGCTGCAGTGCTCTCTCTGGAGCTGCTTGCACTGGGGGAATTTTCTGATACAATACAGACAATTTCTTCTGTATTCAGCAACAAAGTTTGTTGCTTCTGAGTTTCCTGATGTGCTTCTCTGAAAAGCAGCTCCTGGCTCTGTCACTGGTACTTTCTAATGACATTAAAGCTGATTATCCCCAACCCCTCTCGTTGGCTGCTGTGCCTGAGCCTTTGCATCCCTGAGAGTTTGGGCAGCAAATGACCAACAGGCATTTCCAGGGATTTCTGTGAGGTTGGTGACTCCCTGTGTTGCTGTTGGATTCCCTCACCTTGCCTGTCCTTGTTTTGGCAGGGATGAGGATGTGACCAGTGAGGGTACAAAGTATCAGGAAGAGATGAACTTGAATTCTTCAAGATACTGACAATTACCTGTTGTTCTCAGTTGATGAAGTATTTATTTTTAATTAACTCTTCCTATAAGAAATTTGATGGTTGATACTTTTGCTTCTGGACTAGATCCTTTCTTTCCACTGGTTTTGCACTTTAAATTATTTCAGTAACAAAATTGTTTCCCCTAAAGTCTCAGCAAGTGGTTTTGAGTATGAATGTGATTACTGGAGGCAAACACTGATTTTTTTTACAAGTTTTTCCACTTGCAGAACAGTCTAAAAGGTTATTTGGAAAATAAAGCTGCATGTGCTGTGTTCAAGAGCAGTAAGGCCTGGATGGAAAGCTCTGGAGCTGAGACTCCTCAGGAACTGCGTGTGATCACAGCTCACTCAGCTCTGACTGAGACTTAATAAATTTATCCTGGGATGTGTGGCCAAAACAAGTGGTGCTTCAGTTCCCTGTGCAGAGGAGGAGTCTGCACTGTTGGAACTGGCACCGAGATTAAAGAGATGGAAGGAAAAGGAAATCTCACCTCAGCTGAATCTCTAGGTCAGTGTGTAGGTGAAGTGTATGTTGTGGATGGTTTGTTTTTCCTGCACTAAATTCAAGTCACTAAGTTCACCTTAGGATGGTAAATGCAGTGTCCCTGTTTGTCTTCCTTCTGGCATGGATTTGGCAGCACAGGTGTGCCCAGGTGCTCCTGGGAGTGGGACAGCCCAGAGCTCCCACCTGGAGCTGGCAGGGCTGTGCTCTGCTGGTGGGATTTAATGTGTTCAGAGTGCCTTCCCACCCCGAGGGCCCTGCCTTGCCCTCCGAGGAAAACCTGCCAGCAAGCACTGGGCAAGGAAGGGGAGCAGCAGGAGCTCTTCCCACCACACTGCCTCCAGGACTGCTTTGCTACCACGAGCACACTGAGACCAAGCACCAGATACAGCCAAATGTCACCATTTTAAAAAACTAAAGACATTTAGTGAACAAAGTTACATTACAGATCAACAACTTACAAAACTTCTGTATAAAGAAAATAAAGTTTGCCCAGTTTTCTTGCCCCTTATGTGAGAGCACTGGACAGAAATCGCATTTCCGAATTGGTGGGGTCTTGGCTGTTGTCCACCTGTGTGGGGTGTCTGTAATTAAACAGAGGCTGACAGAGTGTTAAACAGAGTGTTTCCTTTGGGGCTGGTTTGGCATTTCCTCAGAGAAATGGAAATTTCTGGAGAGCACCAGGCACAGCAAATCATAGCTGGGCCTGAACATGAACAAGGGCTTTGTGTGTGACACCAGTGACATCCTCAGGTGCCCGAGCTGCACCCTGGACCCTGTGTGGGGGATGCTGCTGGAGGTCTCAAGTCCAACAGTGGCTCAAAGCAGGGCTCAGCCAGGGCTTTATCCAGTCAGTTCTTGGCAGTCTCCTAAGGAGAGAGCCTGCACAGCCATGGGGATCCTGTCCCACTGCTTTTCTGTTCCCACAGTGGGGTTTTATCCTGTCCAGCGCGAGCATCCTGTCTCCACTCCCACCCCACTGTCCCTTCTCTTCTTCCCCCTGGCTCCATCTTCCTGCTGCCTTCTCCTGGCTGTGGGTGCTGCTCTGAGCTTTCCCTTCTCCAGCTGGACAATCCTCTTTTCCAGGATTCTAATATAAGAGTGTTTCATGGAGGAGGCAGGAATAACAGATACTTGTCCTAATTGCAAGGAGTACACCCCAGAGTTATCACCCACTTGTTTCTGAAACATTGTGCTTTCATTTATCCTCACATTTCAGTTCTGCAGCCTTCAGTCTGTGATTACAGTCAGTTCACAGATCAAACAATTCATTCTTCATTTCCTTCAGAGAATGAGTTGGTGGCAAAAGTTTGTGGAACACAGAACACTGGATCCCATCCTCCTTTGGTTAATTAAGGCAGGTGTTTGGCATCTGTCTCTTCAATGGAGAGAGGGAACCATATGATCATTCTGCTAATTTAAGAACAAATACGAGATCAGTTTCTGCAGCAATTCCCTTTTGTCCCAGCTGTTCTCAGCAGCTGGTTCAGGACTGCCCCAGCACATTAATCACTGTATGGCTTCTTGGGCTGGCTCCTCTCTGCTCCCATCTCCTTCATGCTGTACAAGGGCTCCACGAGCTTGTTGTGAACCAGCATCAAACCTGATGGAGAGAGTCAAAAGGTAATTTTAGTAGACTAATAAAGGAAAATTCTCCTTCATTGGATACTAATGGAATTAGACATCACTGTTGTCCTTGTGCCTTTGCTTCCACACCAAGCATTAAGCAATTACCTTCACAGGTACTACTGTGGTATATTTAAGGAATATACCTTAAATACAAGGAATAACTCCTTTGGGAGTTAGTAAGGAATTATTAGGGAAGAATTACTAAGGAGTTATTAAGGAATAACTCCTTTGGGAGTTACTTATACAGCAACACTTCTGCAAAGCATGGCTCGTGGCTCCTAAAAATGCAACAGAAGAGCTGCCTGGCCTGGTCAAACACTCACCTTTGAAGTATTTCACCGTTTTGACTTTGAGCTCCAGCGTGGCGTCCTCGTCGCACACGAACACGGTGTTGGGGTGCTGCTGGAAGGCCGACACCGTCCACATGTGGTTGACACCGTCCTCGATGGCTTTGTACAGAGCAAAGGCTTTGTGGGCTCCCGTGATCAGGATCATCACCTGCACCCCCAGACACACAGAGGGGCAGTCAGGGCCTGGCCGGGGTCAGGGGAGCCCAGCCATGCCCTGCCAAGCTGAGAATGGGGACACCCCTGTCACCCTCCCCACAGCCACTTCTCTGTGCTGCTGCTGCTGCTCTGGCTGCTTCAGCTCTCAGTGACATCACAGCCTGCTGCGTCACTGCAATGATCCTTCGGGCACCTGCACACTGACATTTAACAAGTGTAGATCAAGAATAGATTCCAGTAAAAGTGGTCCCACAGTTTTCATGGCCTGCTGGTGTGACATCAACTCAAGCAGTTACTCTCCAGGTAAGATTCCTAACCAAAGACACTCGCCCAAACCTCCCCGGCTCCCTGGGGGGAACAGCTGCTGCAGGGTTACACAAACACAAGTGCCAGCAGAGACACGGAGCAAGAGCCTCTCCATGGTGTTGCAGGATGCCAGAGGACAGGAGGATCAGGCATTCTGTGGCAGAACACCCTACACCAGAGGACACGTGGCTGCTCCATGACAGGATAACCTTTGGCTGCTCCAGAGGAACTGCAGGAAGCCTCTTCTTATTTCCTCACCTCTCTGGCATCCATGACAGTGCCTACTCCAACTGTCAAAGCCATGGTGGGCACTTTGGAGAGGTCACCATCAAAGAACCTGGCATTGGCCAGTATGGTGTCCATGGCCAAGGTCTTCACTCGTGTCCTGGACACCAGACTGGATCCCGGCTCGTTGAAGGCGATGTGACCGTCGGGGCCGATACCTGGACAGGGACAGCGTCAGCAGAGGCTCAGCTGAGCCAGCAGAGCCAGCAGCTCTCCCAGGAGAAGCACAGGCAGTGCTCCTGGGATCACAGAGCTCAGAAAAACCCCTGCAGTTCCTCTGCTCCAGCTCAGATTTGTGTCTGCTAGGAACAACATCAAGAGCCCCCTCAGGAGCCACCAGACAGTGCCCTGATTGCACTGGCACAACGACAAAGCAAAGCAGGTGGCAGAACCTTATGGCAAACTGGGAAGAGCTTGTGTGGGAAAAGCTTCCCAAAATGTCTTCCCAAAAATGGGAAGAGCTTGTGTGGGAAAAGCTACTCCCAGCAGTTTCCTGTTGCCACTGACAATTGATAAATACCTCCTATTTGTACAGTTCCAGCCCTTCCCATTTCTCCTGCTAACACTTCCTGAACAATTCACTGCCTGCACTGAAAGCCCTAAAGCTGGGAGTGTAGGCAGGGAGACAAGGTCCCCAGTGTCCTGCTGCCAGGACACTGCAGTGCCCAGGGCCAGGGACTGTGGGGTGGATTTCACTGCAAATGCACTGAAAGTGAATAATCCTGGCAATAAATGAGAGCTGGGGAGGACAGGCACAGCTCTGGGACAGGTTTTAGAGGCCGCTGCTCTCGGGTTCTCACCTCCAACAAAGAGCTCGATGCCTCCAGCTGCTTTGATTTTCTCCTCAAATGCATCACACTCAGCCTGGAGATCAGGGGCATTTCCATCCAAGATGTGGACGTTTTCTGGTGAGATGTCGATGTGCTTGAAGAAGTTATTCCACATGAAGGAATGGTAACTTTCTGGGTGATCCCTTGGGAGGCCTGGTAACAGAACACGCAGGACTGAGGCCAACTGGAACAGCATCACCCATAACAAAGCACTTCCACACCTCTGCAGTGGCTTTGGTGACAGAGCAGTGCTCTCTCTGTCCTTTGTCACACCCTCAGCTTTCAGAGCTGTTTTTATTTCCCTAAATACCAGAATTAATCTCAGCTCCTGTAAGACACATGCCCATATTAATATACAACAGATGTTCAAAAAGCAGGTGTATGCTGTGCCTCCTCTGCCAGTACCTTTTCAGCCCTTTTCCCATTTCATATTAGTAAGAATTACTAAAAAACTGTACAGAAGCCTGGGAAATAATAATTACTGTATAATTATTGCATATTTACCCCCCCTTGAATGCTGTAAACCCACACTGGACTGCTTATTGGGATACCCACTAATTCTGCTGGATTGGAATCATTCACAGAAAAAAACCCTCTTTGACCAGGATAAAATTAACATTAGCAAATATTTAGCTTGTATGTTTTTCACCTTTGGATCTATTTCTTCTGAGGAGACTGTTTCACCATGACTGCAGAGATGGCATGACTTTGCTATCTCAGCAGGAGATACCAGAGGGCTCTCAGGGAACACAGTGGTCGTTGTAAGGGACCTTTATAATCCCAGAGCAAAGGTGCTGAGCCTGCAGTGATAAGCTGTTCCTTGCCTGGTCAGTCCCTGAGTGCAGCTAACACACAGCAGTGTCTGTGATGGTGTGTGCAATACTGGGCAACACCCAGCATCCAGTTTTGTCCATACGTTTTCAAACCTATGGAAAAATTTCACATTTCTTCCCTAGGTTTTCAAATTGTCCCCCTTTGCTAATTCCCTGGAGGTGTTTAAGGACAGACTGGATGTGTTTAAAAAAAGACTGGACATGGCACTTGATGCTATAGTCTAGCTGAGGTGTTGGGGCACAGGTTGGACTTGATGATCTTAAAGATCTCTTCCAACCTCATGATTCTGTGACTCTGTGGCACTCAGAGCCATGGTTCAGCTGACACCGGGGTGGGGTCACAGGCTGGACCCGGTGATCTCAGAGCTCTTTTCCATCCTAACTGATGCTGTGACTCTGTGAAACGTTGGTGCTGTGACTCTGTGAAACTTTGATGCTGTAACTGTGAAATGTTGGTGCTGTAACTCTGTGAAACGTTGTCCATCTTACCTGGACAGGCGGATTTCGGGCATCGCCAGGCTCTGCCGGGATAAATGCCCAGCAGCTCCCGGGCAGGGACAAAGGTGACAGGACAAGTGGCTGCGGCACTCACCCACGTACTCGTCCATGTTGAAGGTCTTCACGTACTTGAAGGAGAGGTCCCCGTTGCGGTAATACTCCACCAGCTTGCTGTAGCAGCCCAGGGGAGTGCTGCCTGCGGGGAGCGGCCGCCTGAGCCGGGGCAGGGCCCGCGCTCGGCCCCGGCCCGGCCGCCCCCCGGCACCCACCTGTGGGCAGCCCCAGCGTGAAGAAGCGCCCGGGGCCGGGCCCGAACTGCACGATGCGGTTGCGGATGTACTTGGCCGCCCACTCGCTGGCCTGCGAGTAATTCTCCAGGATGATGAGCTTCATGCTGGAGCAGCCCGGGGTCGCCTTGGCTGGAGACCGCCGCTGACTCTCGGATCGCTTTCACCGGGGATCGCCGCTGACTCCGGGATCGCCTTCACTGGGATCGCCGCTGCCTTCACCGGGGATCGCCTTCACCGGGGATCGCCGCTGCCTCCGGGATCGCTTTCACCGGGGATCGCCGCTGCCTCCGGGATCGCTTTCACCGGGGATCGCCGCTGCCTCCGGGATCGCTTTCACCGGGGATCGCCGCTGACTCCGGGATCGCCTTCACCGGGGATCGCCGCTGCCTTCACCGGGGATCGCTTTCACCGGGATCGTCGCTGCCTCCGGGATCGCTTTCACCGGGGATCGCCGCTGCCTTCACCGGGGATCACCTTCACCGGGGATCGCCGCTGCCTTCACCGGGGATCGCCTTCACCGGGGATCGCCGCTGCCTTCACCGGGGATCGCTTTCACCGGGATCGTCGCTGCCTCCGGGATCGCTTTCACCGGGGATCGCCGCTGCCTTCACCGGGGATCTCCGCTGCCTTCACCGGGGATCTCCGCTGCCTTCACCGGGGATCGCCTTCACCGGGGATCTCCGCTGCCTCCGGGATCGCCTTCACCGGGGATCGCCGCTGCCTTCACCGGGATCGCCGCTGCCTTCACCGGGGATCGCCGCTGCCTCCGGGATCGCTTTCACCGGGGATCGCCGCTGCCTTCGCCGGGGATCGGCTTCACCGGGACCGCTGCTGCCTCTCGGATCACCTTCACCGGGGATCGCCTTCACTGGGATCGCCGCTGCCTCCGGGATCGCCGCTGCCTCCCGGGCCGCCTTCACCGGGGCCCGCCGCCGCCTCCCGGCCCGCCCCTGCCCGTAAGCTCCGCTTCCTCCCGGCTCTTCCTGCCCGGGATCGCTTCCGCGGCCGCCCGCTGGGCGGGAGGAGCGGGGCAGGGCCGAGCCGGGCCCCGGCGGTGCCGGGCGGTGCTCGGGGGGCAGCGGTGCTCCCTCCCGGTGCGCCGAAACGGCCGGCCGTGTCCCGGTGTGCTCTGCCGGAGTGCCGCCGTCGCAGCACGGAGCCGCCCGACTCTGTCGTTCGGCTTCTCAGCCCTGAAGGGAATCTCCCAGCCGTGTTCCACCAAAACGAGCTGTTCTCACGCTTGGACTGTTCTGTAGGGACTCACTTTGGGGCATGTTGGGGTCGTTCTGGTGAATTATTAAAGAAATATGGATATTGATCTAGTACCGATATCCATCCGTGACGGACAAAAGCTCTCTTAACAGTTTAAACTTAGAAAGTGTATGTTTATTGTGTGTGGGACAGCTCCCAAATACACACCGCAGCTTCCAAGTGATTACAGAGCCCTTTTATCCATACAAGTATTGAATAGCCAAAATACAAATACATATTCATAATTTTGGTACATCCCATTCCTCGCTTCATATGCTAATAATTTCAAAAGCTATTAAACCTGCATAGTTTGTCCCTTGAAATGGGTCGGTGTCCCTTTCATGGGGAGGGATCCCAAAATGAGGAAATCAATGAAGTCTTCCTCGTTCTGACCTTTCTACCTTTTCAATGCCAATATGACAAATGAACTCTTGGTAGAACTCCCATTCCTTGTCTTCAATTGGTTTCAGAGCAGAGGAGGCCCACAATTGTCTTATGTTCCTAAAAGCTATTTGTCAGTTTGTGTATTCTTCATTATAAACCCAGCTAACTAAACATTGTGTGTAGTTATTAGTTAACTACTAACTCTTAACTTCATCAAGGCCTACTCATTTATTTTAATTAACTCTGGTAAGACTTATCTCTAACTAAAATCTTAGTTCCTCTAAAATCTCTAAATACTTTAAAGTTTATGTTTCACTGGGGGGTGCAGAGACCATGATCTCTGTATGTCCTTGCTCCTGGCACAGTGGTATCCCCAAAACACCTTCCTGCTGTTGCTCCTGGTGCCTTCAAGCTCCCATGAAAATGTGCCTGACCTCTCCTTGCACAGGCTTGGTTCATTGTTGGGATACAAAGCTCTTACTTCAAAGTTAGACCGATTTTCTATTTCATCAGAAGGAACAATGAGCTACAAATTGCTTTGCTGGGATCCAGCCCATGCAGTTACTTCTCATTTTAATAATTTAAATGACCTGGCTAGAACCAGTGCTCCGGGTATTGTCTCTTCCTGGAGAGCCCTTGGTTTGCGCTGGGATGGAATGATGGGTGTGGCGGGCTGTGGGCAGACACGGGGAGAGTTTTAGGCCACAGACACGAAATAAATTCCACGGCCGTGTGTTTCCATGAGCGGTGTCAGCCCAGGGGCAGGTGAGGAGCTGGCAGCAGCGGCATTCCCGGCTCTGCCGCAGGGCAGGCAGGGCAGCCTGGCCCTGGCTCTGCGGGACACAGCTCTTCACTTGTGCCACCGGGGCCATTCGGTGCGACAGACCCAGGGCTCCCGCGGCCCCCGGTGGAATCACGGCAGCGGAGGGCTCAGAGGCACAGCACCGAGGTGCCGGGCTAAGCAGGGGCTGTGCCCCGCTGGGATGGAGGCGATGGGGACCTGGCTGAGGTCTGGACCTTCCCACCCTGGAGCTGCTTCAGTCCTTTCTCCAGGATGCTGCCCACCCGGTGAGCGCACAGCTGACCTGCACACACACCTTGGGAGCTCCCACAGCACCCCTGTTGTGGCACAAGTGCAGATTCTGGTGTGCAAAGCCAAAACTGCTGCAGGGCTCCACCCCTGTTGTGGCACAAGTGCAGATTCTGGTGTGCAAAGCCAAAACTGCTGCAGGGCTCCACCCCTGTTGTGGCACAAGTGCAGATTCTGGTGTGCAAAGCCAAAACTGCTGCAGGGCTCGGCGCGGAGAGAGCATCGGCACCGCCGCTCCCCGAAGAATCCTCAGCGGCTCGCTCGGCGTTACCAGGGAAACGCGGCCGGCGCTCGGAAATTTCGGAAAAGCAAATACCGGAGGCACAGCCCGCATAGGAATTGATGGCAGGAGACACCACGGGCTTCCCTCGGCGGTGAGCTCTAGGGCAACAACCGGGTGAGCTGCGGGTTGTGGGCTTTGTCTGCCCTCAGAGTGGCCTGTGGACAGCATCACTTCATCCCCTGCCTCCACCTGGCTCATCACCTCATCCCTGGCTCTCCTGGGACGAGTGGAGAGCTGCTGCCTTTCCGCCAGAGCTGCTCACACAGCGCCGTTGTGGGGATGGGGTCGGTGAAATCCAGGTGTTGGAGGGCTCTGACTGCACAGGTGTGGCTTTCATCTCCCTGCCAGCGGCTTGAGCAGCTGCAGTGCACAAAGATGCAGGAGGAGCCGACAGCTCCCCGTAAAAGCAAAACATGTTTTGGTGAAAGCAAAAACTGCAGCAGAGCCAGGCAGGTGCCCCCGCGCTGCCCACGCCCAGCACATCCTGTGGATCCACACGCTCCATCCACCCTGTGCTCCTCCGGGCTGCTCCGGCCTGGGCCGTGCTGGGTATTTTTAGGTATGGTAATTTCTGCCCGTTATTGTTCCTGCATTTACAGCGAGCTGTTCCCGTGATGAAGAACTTCCTGGTGTCTGAACAGGCTGATTTCCCTTCCTTGCAAAAGCAGCAGATGGAAGGAAACAAACACTTCTCTTCAGGAGAAGTTGAAGTTTAATGCGGGAGCTCTAACAAGCACAGCATTTTCTTTTGCCCCATCTTGAAGGGATCAGACTCAGCAGTGCTCAGAGACCAGGGCTTTTGCTATTGGGAACTGCTTGGGAGCACTGGGATTATTTTCCTGAAAACGCCAACAATTAAAAAATTATCTCCATGAAGAATCCTCTCTGTAAATCCTGTAATTAAAGAGTCTTTTTAATATACACCATCAGTCACCCTTTCCTGCTCCAGCATGTTCCATTTACCTTCTGACCCCAATTTATAAGAAAAGGAGAAATAATAGATCTGGAGAAGAGCTGCTCTTTCCTGCAAGCTCCATGCACATCCTAGCTCTCCCAGCAGCACCCAAGTCCTGGTTAAGGATATTTTTGGGGTCACAACAAGCCGATGTGTAGGGCAATGCATGAACAGGCAGCTCTGGAGAGCACCCATGCCAGTCCCTTCCCATTTTGCTGGTGACGTTCCCATGACAAATCTGTCAGGACCTCACTCCTCACCAGGTTCAAAATTGCCAGCCGAAGCAGTAAGGGATTTAACCTGGATAGCAAGGTTAAATTAACCATTGGTTAATTGTTATTTCTCCAGTAGGGTGAAGAACAATGGAGCAACGAAGGGCATTGAGCTGACCCTGAAGTCAGGCTGGACTGAGCTGGCTATGCTATGTGGAGGCAATTTGGAGCTCAGCTCTGCGTGCCCCGTGCACCATCCAGCACACCTCACTGCATCCCCCCATATCTGCACCTCGGTTCTGCTGCTGGCTTTCAGGGGAAGAGAACTCCCGTTGGGGAATTCTTCCAATTCAATGCCACTGTTGTTTTCATTCCTCCTCCTCACAATACTCGTGGCTTACTGGGCCATCATTTTCCACACCAGTGAGCAAGGCACGGCTCCCACCCGGCTGTGGGACGTGTGGCTGGGCTCGCTGGGGCTCTCCTCGTTCCAGCAGACCCCATGTGACAGAGTGGCTTTTGTTGCTGCGATAAACACCAAAATTGCAGCTGCCTGCATGTCCAAAACCCCACACCTGCAGAACCTGCTGCTTCCGAGGCAGTGGGGCAACTTCCCTGGGCAGGGGCAGAGCCACAGAACGGTTTGGGTGGGAAGGGACCTTAAGATCCTCCACTTTCACCCCGTGCCATGAGCATTCCACCATCCCAGGTGGTTCCAAGCCCAATACAACCTGGCCTTAGACACTTCCAGGGATGGGCCAGACACAGTTTCACATTTTTGGGCAAAAAGATCAAAGATTATTCAAGCACAAGATGATCTCAAGCATAAAAAGTCTTTGTGGCCAAGTGATATTTTGGGGAGGAGCATCTGTTAGACAGCATTTATTAATCCTTAACAAATCTCTCCAGCTTAACTATACAACTCTAATTCAGGATGTTATTCCACAGTGGGAAATGACATCTATGTATATTCAAACCCTGTGAATCTGATTCTTGCACATGGAGTGTCTCTGCCTCCAGGGACACAGGACTACTTTTGGATGAATGACAAAATGTTTCTGTCATGTGAACATTTTGATTTTTTTTAATTGGGTAATTTAGCACTAAAAGGTTAGAACAAAGATCTAGCTTTAATGTCCTACTCAGTTCTTACTAGTTTAGCTTACACACCCTGCTTTTGAAGTTTATTATTTAGCTTTTAGTGTTCAATATTTATTACAAAGTGCACATTAAAAGTGTTCCCTTTATTGCTCAGTTGTACACAATAATTAAAGGAACAAATGTTTAGCTCCAAGATTTCAGAGGACTCACTTCACTACTTGTCATACTTTCAATTGCCTTGAAATACTTTCACAGCACATCCCGTACGGAAGTCACTAAAATCAATGACTTCAAGCTTCAAGTGTCTCTTGGGAGAAAAGACATTTTCTACTGGAGAAAAAGACCAAAAACACAGAGGCATGAAGTGATTTGCCTCAAACCACTTGGGAAATGAAAGCAGAACCAGTCATGTGCTTTAACCACAGCATCATCTTTCTACTGAGCTTCCTTCCCCACCTTAGAAAACAAAAATAAATGCAGGGAGAGAGGCTGGAAGGAATTGCCCTTACCCCTCCGGAGTCAGTCATGCTCAGACTAGATGGACTAATTAGGCCGTGATTTGCCTCCACTGGCCCCAAAATGGCTTTGACACAAATGGTTTCACAATTTCTCCAGGATAAGATCCAGCATTTTCTCTGAGGACATGCACAGGTTGAATCTTATTTTAGTCTCTGTGTTGTCCAAGTCAATCACTGTGCAGCTAATTACCACTGCTGCCACAGCCTTACTTAGGGGTGTAATCCCACCTCAGCAGCGAGTAAATCCATGCACGTCATCAGGACAGCTCCTCACTGCAGGGAAAGGCTCAGTGCAAATGGAGAGTCTTGTGGAAAGGTGAAACCAGAGTCTGCAGCTCTTGTTCCAGCTCCTTCAAAGGCACCTGTGTTGCAAGAACCCTGCCTCATCCTTGTGTCTCCCGCATTTCTCAGGAGCCACTCTTTGAGGTTATTCATCGCTAAAATCCTTCACGGTTCCTGCCTCTCCTTCAGCATGAGAGCTGGGATATTCATTCATCTCACTAAGACATCGATGAACTCCCTACCCCTCAAAGGCAAAATACAGGGAGGAAAGAATCCAGGCTGATTATGGTAGGGAATAATGAGCATTGAGGCCTGTATTTATGACTGAGTGTGCAGTTCAAAACCATGTCCTCGGGCTTCAATGCTTGCAACTCTCTGAATTTGCAGTTTGGAATCCCAGCGGGGCTGATTCAGCCTTCCTTATCCTAAAGCTGATATATTTAAATCTCATCCACCTTAGGGATTGATGTACAAGCCTGACTAGAGCTGAACCGCACATGTAGAAAACAAATGTTACACAAGCTGAGAAGTGTTTTGGCCAATGTAACACTGAAGAACTCAGAATAAACCAACTTCTCTCACTGCGTGGTTTCCTACACGTGCTCCTTTTGGAAAGAAGGAGCTCAACACCATCTGCTCCCTGTGGGTATGGAAGATCTGACAGCAAACACCTCGTGTTTGGTGCAGCAGCTGCTGGCCTGTTCCCTGCCCGTGTGGTGACAGGGATGGCTGGGGTCATGTGTGACCCAGGCTTGGTCAGTGTGCCTCACACAGGGCTGGTTCCTCAGTGCTGGCTCTGGTGTGTCCCTGCTGAGGCAGCATGGCTTTACATCAATTTCCTGACTCCCTAAGTTTCACTAACACATCCTGTGGCAGCTTCCACTCTGAAAATTATACTTCAGTTCCACAATGTCCATTATATGTAGTGCACGGAGCTTGTGGGGTGGCTCCTGCGGCTGTGGTGGCGCTGGGGACATGGCTGGCTCTCGGCATTCCCACGGCTCCCTGCACCCAGCCAGGCTGGCTCCGGGCTTGCTCCCTCACCTCCAGCCCCGGTGGAGCTGTCCTGCTTGGAAACCAGCCCAGCAGAGAAGGACCTGGGGATGCTGGTTGACAGCAGCTGAACAGGAACCAGCGTGTGCCCAGGAGGGCAAGAAGCCAACAGCACCTGGCCTGTCTCAGCAATCGTGTGGCAGCAGGAGCAGGGCAGGGACTGTCCCCTGTGCTGGCGCTGCTGAAGCGCCTTGAATGCTGCATCCAGTTCAGAGCCCCTCATGGTGAGAGACACATTGAGGGGCTGGAGCGTGTCCAGGAAAGGGAACGGAGCTGGGAAGGGGCTGGAGAATTCCTGAGGGAGCTGGGAAAGGGGCTCAACCTGGAGGAGGCTCAGGGGGAACTTGTGGCTCTGCACAGCTCCTGGCAGGAGGGAACAGCCGGGGTGGGGTCAGGCTGTGCTCCCAGGAACAGGGACAGGAGGAGAGGGAATGGCTTCAGGCTGGGACAGGGGAGGCTCTGGCTGGACATCAGCAGGAATTTCCCCATGGAAAGGGGCTCAGCCTGGAGAAGAAAGGAGGCTCGGGGGGAACTTGTGGCTTTGCACAGCTCCTGACAGGAGGGGACAGCCAGGGTGGGGTCAGGCTGTGCTCCCAGGAACAGGGACAGGAGGAGATTCCTCAGGAAACTTCTGCTGAGGAGGACTCCTCAGGCTGGGCCAGGGCAGGCTCAGGGTGGACATCAGCAGGAATTTCCCCATGGAAAGGGGTGTCAGGCACTGGAACTGTCCGGGGGGGTTTGGATCCCATCCCTGGGTGTCCCAGGAAGGGCTGGAGCTGGCACTGGGTGCTGTGGGCTGGGGACCGGGCGGGCGTCGGTCGCAGCCTGGGCTCGCTGCAGTCGCAGCTCCCTCCCAGCCTCGCCGGCCCCGCGGCCCCTCGGGAGCGCCGCCGGCGGCCCGGGGCGGCTCCGGCGGCGGGCGGGGCGGGAGGCGGCGCGGCCGAGCGTGACGGGGAGGGCGGGAGCGAGCGGAGCCCGCAGCGAGCAGCGCCCGGGCCCGCACCCAGCGCACCATGGCGGCCGCCGAGCCCAGCACCGGCCGCTACCAGCAGGTGAGGGCGGCGGGGCCGGGCCCGGGCGGCTCCCGCGGCCGCGGGGCCTGCGCTGGCGGCAGCGCCCGGGGCGGAGGCCGCGGGGGCCGGGCCGGGCTCGGGGCGGGGTGTGCCCGCGGTTCGTGCGGGGCCGGGGCCGCTGTTTGCTCTGCCCTGGGGCTGGGGCCCGCACGGGGCCGGGGCCGCTGTTTGCCCTGCCCTGGGGCTGGGGCCCGCACGGGGCCGGGGCCGCTGTTTGCTCTGCCCTGGGGCTGGGGCTCGCACGGAGCCGGGGCCGGTGTTTGCTCTGCCTTGGGGCTGGGGCTCGCACGGGGCCGGGGCCGCTGTTTGCTCTGCCCTGGGGCTGGGGCTCGCACGGGGCCGGGGCCGCTGTTTGCTCCGTCCTGGGGCTGGGGCTCGCACGGGGCCGGGGCCGCTGTTTGCCCTGGGGCTGGGGCTCGCACGGAGCCGGGGCCGCTGTTTGCTCTGCCCTGGGGCTGGGGCTCGCACGGGGCCGGGGCCGCTGTTTGCTCCGTCCTGGGGCTGGGGCTCGCACGGGGCCGGGGCCGCTGTTTGCTCTGCCCTGGGGCTGGGGTCCGCACGGGGCCGGGGCCGCTGTTTGCTCCGTCCTGGGGCTCGCACGGAGCCGGGGCCGCTGTTTGCTCTGCCCTGGGGCTGGGGTCCGCACGGAGCCCGGGCCGCTGTTTGCTCTGCCCTGGGGCTCGCACGGGGCCGGGGCCGCTGTTTGCTCTGCCCTGGGGCTGGGGCCCGCACGGAGCCGGGGCCGCTGTTTGCTCCGTCCCGGCGTTCGCCCGGTCCCCGCGGCGACCTTGGCGCCGGGCGCTGACCCGCCGGTCCCTCCCCGCCGCGGCCGGCGAACCGCCCCGCTCCGCGTCGTGCCGAGGTCACCGTTAGGCTCCTTCCATCTTGAGCGTGCGGACTGCCCCGAGGCCAGGGCTGGCCCGAAAGAGCTCCCTGGGCAATTGGGGTCGTTCTGCCCTCCCTCCTCCCGTTTGTCTGCAGTGCCGGCCCCGCGGAGAGGGCCGGGTGTCAGCCCCGCTGTGACCCAGTTCTGGCAGGCGCCTTTCCGACATCAAACATGGAGAATTCTTTACTTAGAGTAATGCAGAAATCCATCAAAACAGCAGACAGCTCGCTCCTGCTGAACCCAGGCTCTCCCAAGAAATCGCTGTGTTGTGACTTTTCCTGGGTAGCATTCCCGGCGTGGGCAGGCTGGCGCTCGGCAGAGTTTGAGATACACTCTCCCATGGGATGGAGTACTCGTCTCGTCTGACAGCTGCAGGTCTCTGTGTTTTCTGTGTTTTTACATACTGGAAATGTAGAAGTTAAGTAAAACTTAGTGGTTTTTTTTTTTTTTTTTTTTTTTAATTGTTCAGTGCTAGACATATGTGCTCACTTACAATGACAAATCTCTTTGTGTTGTTCTGGGACCTGCTAGGGACAGATAACCAGGTTTCTGCACTAATCGCCTTTCCTGGCAGAGTCCTGCTGGTGGTGTTGACCCCAACAAGTGTCTTCACAAATGTCTTTCCCAAGGGATGTGCAGCGCGTCCCATCGCCCGGAGCAGTGGGGATGGGTGACACAGTCACTGAAGGACCCTGCTGCCCGCTGTGGTGTTCCCTGGCTGATGCACACACTCCTGGTTTCCCTAGAGAGGAGTGTGTAAAGCTGTTGTTTGCCAGCTCGGTGTTGTGTCTGCTCACACCTCGGCAGAGCCAGGGCGGACTCATCTGCGGAGATTAGGGATCCAGGCTGTGCCAGAGGATTTGCACTGCTAAAGACAAGCACATAATGGAGGCCTGTGGAGCCACTGGTTAAACTGGAATGAGAGGCAGATTCTCACATGTAAATGTATTTACTTTTGTGCAGCTGTTTAGAAATTGCTTCTTTTTCCTTGCCCTCTGCCAGAACCCAGGTGTTCCCGTTGCGAAGTGTGGTACCACTGAACTGGCTGCTAATGCTTGTGCTGCTTCAAAACCCTGCAAGCTGTGGAGATGCAGTTGAGATTTAGATAAAGAGAGGATGAGAGAGTGGGAGAGTTTCTGCAGCATTGAATGTGCCAATTTCTCCCCCATATTTTGAAACTTATTGTGTGTGGGAATGTACAATAATGAATGTACCATGTGCCAAGGAAGAGAGACTGATAGTGAAGTGGTAACTGCAAGGGCTAGAGTGAATACAGGACTCAGTGGAGGTAGCCTGGAGAAATTCAAAACGAGCTCATTTAATCCTTTAAATTATTGGATAATGAGTCAGTGGAGGAATTTTTAAAGCTTGATGGTTTTGGGTGATGGGGTAATGCATTAATGGAATTGGTTATATAGGTAGGTGGTTCCTGTACTGGTAAGTTGATTGTCCAAGCATGCCAGGGATATGTAACTCTCACTCTGGGATGGGTTCCTGATGTATCCATGTGTATGTAGGAGCAGCACTGAGGTGTGGGCACTGTGGAACCTGTACAGTATTTGTAGGATTCCTCAATTGTCTGTAATTTCAGGAAAAAAGGTGAGAGTTAGTGACCATGATCTGAGCACAACAGAACTCGATACCCCAGTTTATCTGTGTGTTTCCTCTCCTCTCCCAGCCCTTCCTCAGCCGTGCAGGTGGGATGTGGGAAGGTGGGAATGTGGGCTGTGCTCCATCAGCAGCCTCTTTCTTCCCTGCAAACTCCCAGCCCGTGTCTGTTCACCATCGTGGACAGTGTGCAAGGGCTGTGCACTCATTTATTTTCCAAAGCCAACTTCCTAGCCCATGGCTTTGTTCAGGCACGAGATAATCTGATAAAAAGTAGCCTGCAAAAAGTGATGTCCGCTCACGTACTGAGGAAGTGCAGCTCTGTGCAAAATAAAACTGAAACTCTGGAGAAGGGATTTCAGCCTCCCCCACCCCTTCCATGGGGAGCAGGGCAGGGACAGGCTCAGGCTGCTGGATTTGGATCCTCCTCTGCAGGCCAGGTGCTTGTGGAGGTGGGAATGGAGAGGTTTGGGAAGAAGGACAGAGAGTTGCAGCCCACCCTGGTACTGTTATTCCGGGCACTGCTGTGTCCCAAAAAGGGACATTGAGAGGCTGTTGTCATTTCAGTCTGCCTTTGGGAAAGTTATACAGGGATGTTGTTGGGATTAGTGGACTTAAAGCCTTTCCAGCATAACCCTGGATTGAGAGTTCAGTTGGCAGAACTGTATTTCATCCTTGGAATAGAAATTACCTTCCATTCTGGAAAAAATAGCCCAGCTTTAACAGGTTTATTTACACTCTGTGTTTTCCAGGCATGCTTTGCACTTGAAGCGTTCAAAAATACATGTGAGGTGTATGAGTAATGTAAACCCACCTAGGAAATGGTGGGAGTGTTAAATAATGAAGATGTATTCCTTTTTAAGTGTTGTGTCTTCCTGTTCCACTTGTTGAAGGTTTACATGGATCATGAATCATTCCATAAAGGGAGGTGTCGATGGGAAAAATAAGGAAGAAAGATTTTTTTGTTTGTTTGTTTTTTGTTCTGTGAAAATTGTAGAAGAAATACATTGCTGGAAATAGAATGGTAATAGAGTTGAAATCCATGAAGGGCTACAATGCTTCTTTAATATCTGGGGAGGCTGGAGTGGAACAGGGAGGCAGATATCAGTTCCTGCCTTGTGTGTACCTTAAGCTTGTGTTTAATTTTTCAGCTGAAATGGGCACACATCTTGAAACAAAAAATGAGAACATCCCAAATCTTTTCATGTAAGCAGTTAGAATCAGAAATGTCAGTGACTGTTTCCTCAGTGAGGTCCTTGCAGTGTGCAAAATGTGCTGGGTAAAGATAAGAATGGTAAGAAAAGTTGCAGGGTAGGTTGTTTGCATATTTATTTATGTATTTTGTTCTGTTTGTAAGCAGAATAGGAAATGCCATTGACATAAACCCAGTAAATTTAGAAAAATTGCAGTGAAATTGTTTGTGCAGCCTCTGCCCTGTGTCCAGTCTCAGCTGTGCTCAGGTGACCAAAATCTGGTTATTTTCCTCTGAAACATCCACCTCTGTAGGCAACAGTACCCATCAGGTAAGTTTGCAAGGGTTTAGTGATTCTGTGTGAAAAAGTTATTATAGAATGTAAATACATTCTGTCCCTAAAAATCAAAGGATGTGGGAAAGGCAGGAAAGCAGCAGCAGTCCAGGGTCATCTCACAGCTTGTGTAGCAGGAGAAAATAGCTTTGCATGCAAACTTTTAAATACAGTATTATCTCCGGCACCAGGATGGTGTTGAGCTCTGAGTTGGGCTTTTTTAGTAACTTTGCTCTCATGACTAAAATTCAGTGGGGCTCAGTAACCCCACTGGGAAGCAGCTGTAGGAACAATCCCCAAGGGCTTTGGGTTGTTAAGTGTTCCCAGGAGATGAGCAACCTTTTTCTGTGGGTTTGGCATCATGACTTAGGAGTAACCATACAGAAAGCAAGGATCAAAAGTTCTGTGTTTGTGTGTGAATTCTGATCCTTTGTCATAGGGACGAGTGAGCAAAATTCAGTATCAAGGGCTATCCAGTCATTCTGTTCCTGCCTGTTGTGAAATATCCAAATTTGATCTATGCTGGCACAATGGGATTTTTTTTTTCTATGGAAGATACTTAACCTTCTTCATATGACCATTTAAAAAATGTGATATTTTAAAATGTTTAGAAGTCTTATCAAAATACCCTAATGTCCAGAAGAATATTAATCTGATTCTAAATATTATGAGAAGGCCTTATGCTTTAAGTGTGGGAAATTTAATTACAGCTATCCCAGATTAAAACCTATTTTTTCCATATTAAGACCTTGATCTCTCAAGTCTAAGGCCAGTGTGTGGCACAGGTTTGTGCTGGCCCAAGTGCTTGTTTCCAGTCTGTCCAGACCAGTCTAACTCCCTGTTTGAACAGAAATGAGGGAATTAGACCAGCTTGTTTCCCAGGATTGAGGAGCATTTCTGTGGTGTCATGCCTTGGCTGCAGTGAGTCAGAGGACAACACCCTCATGAGCACAGGTTGTATTTTATGGACATAAAATTGGTTTTGGTTTGTGTTTTTGCCTTTTGGTGGCTCACGGGGTTGTTGCCATCGCCCCCCTCAGCTGGATGCTGCTGCTCTGAGTGTGCTCACTGGGTGCCAGGGAGCTGCTCCAGCTGGGGAGAAACAGCTGGGCTTGGGGAGTGGGGCCACAGTTTTCAGTCCTTTGTTAAAAGGGAGGAGTGCCTCAGAATCCCAAAGTCACTCGGTTTGGAAAAATCGAGTCCAAGTTGTGCCCCATGCCCACCTTGTCCCCAGCCCAGAGCACTGAGTGCCACCTCCAGGTGCCACCTCCAAGGATGGGCACTCCAAACGCCCCTGGGCAGCCCCTGCCAAGGCCTGAGCCCCTTTTCCATGGGGAAATTCTCGGGTTGGCACCGTAGGGAGGTCAGTCCCAGGGCTGGGCTCTGCTCAGGGCTCGGGCAGCAGCGTCAGCATCTCCCCAGGGAGGGGTGGCTTGGCACGGGTGCCAGATGTGCCACCTGAGAGGTGCCCAACACACCTGTGCCAGTGAGGGGCTGGGCCAGACACTCAGAGCTGTCACTGCTCCGGGGAAATGGAAGAGCCTGCGGGAGAAAACAGTTATTTGCTCATCAGGGAGAGAGCTGCAGGGTGTGGGTTGGCTTGTCTGCTAGCTTATCATTATTCCTGCTGATTAATAAGCTGATATTAAGTTACAGGAATTTGCAACAACATCGAGCAAAAGTCAGGATTTTAAATCAGGGTGTGTTTAATTAAGAAAAGTGAAAGTCAGTAAAAATAACTCTGCTTTTCAGAGTTGGCAGTGACTTTAATTTACTTCCAAAAGGCTGAAGATATGTAATGATATGTGATCTATTGCTAAGGCCAAGCTTGTAGTAATGTTGGTTTAATGTAGTGTTGCTGATTTAGTGTAAAGAATATTTACATGTGCAGCCTCAGAACTTGGCAAAGGGGAGTTAAAAAATAAAGACTCAAAACTATGAGAGCAGCCCATATGCTGAGTTTAGAAAATTTGGAAGAATTAACCAATATATTTATTGGAAATGCTTTCTTCAAAGTTTACATGGAAATATTTCCAAACAGCTTGGAAGATTTTAACTTTTATGTTGCCGTGCTGTATATTTATATGGGACAGGTCTTGGTCAGGGCAAGTGGCAACCAGAGGTGATGTCCTGCTCATTGCCAGCCTTCTGATGCTGGTTCTTTTTTTGAAAATAAATATCCTTGGGTGTTCTGTCAGTTAACTTTCTGTTGTTTTAGCAGTCTGGTGAAAAAATCCCAGCCAAGCTGTTTCAGTAACTACATGCATGGCTGTAAAGCCTGTCTTATTTTTCTATGCCACGAAATCCAGAACCTTGCCTGAAAAGCTAAAATCCATCAGTGAATCTAGGAAAGAATTATCCCAGGGCCTCAGCAGAGCAGCCTGGAGTCAGACAGTGCTTTGAACTGGGCTCTCTGGGTTCTGCAGGCTCGGGGGATGCTCTGGGAGCGGGTCTGTACCTGGAGCTGCGCAGGGCAGGTGGAGCGGGGCCAGGCCGGGGCAGCAGTGCAGCCCTGCGAGGCCTGATGAGTCACTCTTCCTGTCACATGAACCCTCCCTGCTCTGCTAATAGGCACTTAGTTGATTTTAGATGCCTGGAATCATTAAAAAGGCTGGAAGGCATTTGTGTACCTTGTCCATTAGAAGAAAAATATGTTTTCTATAACTGTAACCTCCTACAGCCTCCAGCTCAACTTCAGAAAGTAGCTGCATTTTTTGTGTCATTATCCATTACCTGAACTGGGATGTTTGAAGGCAGCAGTGAATTCAGCTGCTTTCTCCCACATTACATTGGTGGAAGAATATGTATTTCTTTTTACTATTGAAAGAAGGACCAGTGGTAGGAGTTAATATTCCACTCAATATCTGTGTCCTCTTTGTTTCATTTCTTCCAGTGTTGTCACACGTGGTGCTTTCCTCCCTGCTCCCTCCTGGCTGTGCTCTCAGGCTGTAGCTGCCTTCTTTCTTACAGGCATGAGGGGTTGAATTTCTGCCACCCCCTCACCTGGAGAACAGGTAGCAAAGGGCACGTGGAATGCAGAGTGTCCCAGCTGTGACAGAGCCTTTCCTCCTGCTGATAGACCAGGTCCTGCACAGGCAGAGGGAGAAAAGAAGTGCTGAATTTTTGTGGATAGACTGACAATAAGCATGGTGGAGCATTTTCTGAGAATTCATAAACTACAGAGCTGGGAGAATCATGGAGTCACAGGGTAGTTTGGGTTGGGATGACCTTAATTTTTTAAATATTTTTTTGCCCCTGTCATGCCCAGGGATCCAGGGTCAGCCTCTCTAGGCAGAGATTGAATCAAGCAGTTTGGCTCTGTGTTTTCCTGTCCCTTTCATTGCCCCTCTTCCTCTGTGCAGGGTGGCTTGGGATTTCTGGAGTAATGTTGTCTTTTTATAAAAAAAATAAAGCATATTCTAATAGGCAATTGCTTCTCAAGTTAGTTTGCATTTACTTCTAATGCTGAGCTCCGTGGGGTTTATAAAATGAGGCGTTTTTGTTCCTTGGAAAGGCTTTGAGAAGATGAAGGTGTGGTGGGAGTTGCTGCAGCTCCTCCTGTCCCTGCTCGGTGCCCTGGAGCTCAGTAAAGCTGCAGGTGAGGCAGGTCCTGCCACCTCCAGCCCCAGGGCCTCACACCCTGGGGCTGTTTGCTCTGCTCACATCTGGCCAGGTCCTGCTGACAGCTGTGCTGGGAGCTGCTCCCGGGAACATGGATTAAATTTTCATCCGGATCACCCATTTCTCCTTCTTCAAGGAGATGGTTCAGCATTGTCATGTGAGGACTGCTTATTCAGAAAGCTTGGGGCTGACCCAAGCACTCTTTTTTCCCCACCTATTCTGTTCAGAAAATGTTCCTGGGCAGCAGAGTGAGCTTCAGCTGACATGGAACTGGAGTGCAGGATGGTGGTGCTCTGCTGTTTTACTGCACCTGGACTGGCAGAAAGTGCTCTTGATTTTGTTCTGGTGCTTTCCAGTGTAATTTCCTCCCTTTTCTCCCTCTCAGCTGACCCCTTGGACATGCCAGCAGAACCACTTGTCATCTGCTAAGCACAGTCAGGACTTTCACAGAGGATGTGGATGCAGTGTGATCTGGAGCAGACTATAGATTATTGACTTTCACTGGCACAGAGCAGCTGTGGCTGTCCCTGGATCCCTGGCAGTGCCCAGGGCCAGGTTGGATACTGGGGCATGGAGGAGCCAGGGACAGTGAGAGATTCCCCATGGCAGAGGGTAGAATGAGATGGCCCAACCCAAACCATTCTGTGATCTCTGATGTTAAGCAGCAAAGGAATAAAACTCCAAAGCACCGAACACTTGGATATCCAAGATCTGCATTTAGAAGAGTGAGCTGATTTATTTTCTCCTGATACAAATAAGATAAGAACATCCCCCTACGCCCCCATCCCTGTGTTAAACACTCAAGGAGAATGGCAGCATGTCTCTCCAAAGAAAAGAAAGCAAAATATCCTGGATGGCTTCAGGAGCAAATGTGTGGGATTGCAGGAGGGAGAGCTGGAGGAGACATTGGTGGTGATCTCAAACGAGGGCAGTGCCTCCTGCTCACCCCAGTGCTTCAGTCTGGAGGTGCTTGATTGAGGTGAGTTATTCTGCAGAAAACCTCAGTGCCTGTGCTGCTGAGGTGATGGGAAATGGAAGGAAGGAGAGCGTGAGATGGCAGCTGTAACCTCCTTTCTGGCCTGGCACTGCTGCTCCCTGATCAAAGCTGCCATGGCACACCTGCCTCGTGTGGATGATGCTGGATCTGTGATAGCTCCTGGTTATTTATACAGAGCCTGTGGGAAGCACAGTGCACAAAATAAACCCGCTCCTTTTCAGTCATGCAGTGTGAAAGGTTGAAGGGAAATGGCAACATTTATACTTCTGTGCATCATTATGTAATGTATCCGTGGAAAATGTATCCATCCTTCCTTAGCAAAGCCACAGGCAGCAATGGAGCCTTTTGTTGGGTAGCTCTCTGTATTTCTTTGACTAAAAACAGATGCAATGCAGCTTCCAAGCAGTGTGAGCTGAGGAAGTGCCAGGGAAATGGAAAGGTACCGCAAAGCTGTGTGCTGTGCTTTGCTGGAGTCCAGGTGTGTGAGGAGAGGATTTAAAAACAACATTAAAGCAGGGATGAAAGATTGATCATTTCAAGTGGGAATGCTTCGGAGGGAGGCTGGGCAGCTGCTCTGCGTCCCGCGGTGCTGCAGAGCAGTGTCCTTCCAGAAGAGTGTGTTGTGTGCACACAGCAAGCTGCAGGGGTGGTGTCAGAGCCCCGAGGAGCCCCCTGACCCCGGGGTGTGGTTCTGTTCAGCTGCAGAATGAAGAGGAGCCGGGCGAGGCCGTGCCGGTGGTGAACGACGCCCCGCCGCCCTACAGCAGCATCTCTGCAGAGAGCACAGGTACTGTCACCTGGGCAGAGGGCTGGCATTGCTCCGCTGCCACCGACTGCTCTCCTCATCCACAGCTGGCTCTGCAGCACCTTCCCAAGCTGCAAGGGTCGGGATTGATCCACACAGCCTGTCGCTGCTTGTGGTTTAGGAGATGCAATTTGGCTGCACTCATCTGATGTCATCCCATCAAGGGGTGTTCAAGTTACAGTTCACAGTGTTCTCAGTAAATTGAAGACAGTTAAAAATCAAAGTGCTGGGAGGATTTGTGGTTCCCTTCTCATTTATCTGGCATTTGGATGATGCTGTGCCCCTTCCTTAAAGGATTTGTTACTTAAAAGGGTTTAAAGAATTCACTTTTCCTGCACTTTCCAATAACTAAGCACTTGGCCATAAGGATGGGACTTTGAATCTTCCTCCTGTCCTGTCACTAATAACTTTAATAACCACTTGGATCTGGAAACGTGACTGTTTCTGAGTATCCAAGTCAGCAGAGGCACAGCATGTGGTGTTGGTTTAAGCAGAAGCACAGCCAGACATGTTCACTGAGTGTTCTCTGGATTGCTGGCTGTCAGAGAAGGTGCTCCTGTGCTTTTCCCTTTCTGCTTTGGGATGGCAGCAGGCTGGGGTGGGCAGAAGGGTGGGGAGGGGACAGACAGCCTGGGGAATGGGGCTCATTGGGAGTCACCTGGAGCACTGCTCGTTCCCAGCACGGAGTGGTGAGGAAGTGCTGAGTTCCCTCCCGTGTCACTGTTTTTGTGCAGCTTACTTTGACTACAAGGATGAGTCAGGCTTCCCGAAGCCACCGTCCTACAACGTGGCCACCACCCTGCCCAGCTACGACGAGGCCGAGAGGAGCAAGGCCGAGGCCACCATTCCCTTGGTTCCTGGCAGGGTGAGTGTCCTGCCTGTCCCTGCACTGCTGGGGGCAGCTCAGCTTCAACTCCTGCCCGTCATGTGGCATGACTTTTAACACTCGTGTTGGTTTTTTTTGTGTTTTTTGAAGCTTTCTGGGGTGGTGATATTCCACACTTCTGAGAGTCCTGTGGCTGTTTTTTTTTCCCTGTGAGCGCTGTGATGATGTCAGACATCTCAGTGATGCCAGCATGTGCTAGCCAGATTAGCTTGGCAAGCTGACAGAGGGACTGTGCTGTATCCCTGTGCACTGACACTGGGGGTTTTGTTGGTTTTTTTTTCATTTTTAAAAAAGATTTAGGATTAATTCTTCAGCTGTCTGGCATATCTACCCTTGATACTCCTGCTGCTTACTCAGTTGACTTTTCTGGAGGTCATTGTAGCTGATACAAGGATGATAAAACCATTCTATCAGAATTATATTTTTCTGTTTTTTCAATATTATCTCTTGTTCAGCCATTCCCTCCACCCCTGCTAGCATGAGAAATCCACTGCTCATTACACTTCTTCACAGAAGCCAAATTCCTTGCTGAGATGATAATTTTTTGATGAGTTGAAGAATTCTTCACGGTGAGAACAAGAACATGCTGGATCTCAACTGTATTAAAAATAAAGATACATTTCCTATTATATAGATAACATTTAATATCCTGCACCATTTCAGGATGAGAAACAAGAATTTTCTCATGCTTGCATTGTAGCCTTTTGAGATTTAGGATTCCAGCCCTTGTTTTGAAGAGTCCCACCCAGAAGTAGGGTTGCTGTGTAGACTGGACTGATCTAAATCCCCCTTGTGCTGCCTCCCTCTGCATTGCAGGATGATGACTTTGTGACACGGGATGACTTTGATGACACTGACCAGCTGAGGATAGGAAATGATGGCATTTTCATGCTGACTTTCTTCAGTAAGTACCTGATGGAATGAACTTTTTTCCAAGCAGTGACCCAGAATAGTTAGGGTCACATTTATGTTTATGTAGCACCAGGAAAAACATGTGTGCAAGGGGTTTATGTTTTTTTTCCTTGGAATATAAAGGTGTCTTGACCTGCTGCTTTTCTTCTGCTTTCTCAGTGGCATTCCTCTTCAACTGGATTGGATTTTTCCTGTCTTTCTGTCTGACTACTTCAGCTGCAGGACGATATGGGGCCATTTCTGGCTTTGGTCTCTCTCTTATTAAGTGGATCCTTATTGTCAGGGTGAGTTGTGTGCTGCAAAACCACGTACAGACACTGATACTCTTTTTTTCCTCAGCAGATTTTTATCTTATACTGAAGTTAGTGATAAATTTAGCTGTTTTTTTTTTTTTTAATAATGAAATAATTTTTGAACTACTTGTTCAGTATGAACATGTGAGTTTGTGGGTTTTAAGTTGGGTAACTCTTTGGGGGCTCTCCTGGTAGGAGAGAGTTTCTAGTTTACTTTAAAACTTAAGTTTTTTTTCTATAGATAAAAATTAAAGTTAGTGTTTTTTTAAAAATCAGAACACCCCAAAACAAACAAAAAATTTTTTTTTACTCTTAAGTTCTCACAAGAACAGAGCTTTTTCATACTTGTATTCTGTTTATATGCTGGAATTACAATTGTAGTAAAAGAAAAGAAAGATTGCACACCCAGATATGCTTTGGGGATGCTCCATCCCTGGGAGTGTCCACGTTTAAGCTGGACAGGGATTCCTGGGATAGTGGAAGGTGTCCTTGTCTGTGGCAGAAGAGAGGAGCTGTAGGATCCAGCCCAGCCCATTCTGGGATTCTTTCTGTGTCTGCCAGAGGCACTGGGCTGCTCAGAGTGTGGTTTGTGCTGAGCAGCAGCACCCCTCTGATCCTGGGAAAACATCAGCCCTGCCTTCGGCCTCTGCAGCCTGCTGTGCCCTAGGCTCTCTGCAAAGAAGGAGATCTCTGAAATGCTGGTGAGGAGAGGGAAGAGGGCCGTGGCAGGAGTGAGCCTTGGAGCAGCAGTGGGAGAAGGCCGTGGGTGCCCTCTGCTGCAGCCTCCCCGCGGCACAGGAGCAGGCACCAGGAGCAAGCTGCCATCCTGCTCCGGGCTTTTTGCTCTTATGTTTTTTGAGGGATTGGGAGAGAGTATTTCCATCAGGAAATCTTTATTTGGAGCCTGTGAAATGATGGCATTCCGGGCTGAAAGTTGACTGTCAAGCAAAGCAGCTTGCTGGCTGTAAGTAGAAGTACGAGCGTTCATGTCAGAGCTGTCACTTCCTACCCTGTCTTTTGGGGCTGGGAGTTCTAATTTGTAAATACAGCATCTCTTCACTTTTCTGTAGGCAATTTTTATGGTCATCTTGGTACAGAGGTGTTAAGGACTCTTTGCTGGATTAAGAGGTGTGACAGAAGGAGGTGACATTAACTTTGGATTTGATTTTAATGTCAGTAACTAACTTACCTTTTGTTAGGTTTTTAAACTTGAATAGAACAAACCCAGAGGAATGATACTGTATTTATACTGAAACTGTGAACTTCAGTGCTCTCACAGTGTTGGTACCTTTAATTTCCCAATTGGGAGTCCTGTCAGTGGATTCCACAAATGTGGGATTTCTTTCCCAGCTGTTACACCATCCAACCTGACAGTGTAATGAATGTGCTGTGCTGCTGCAAGCCTGCTCTGCCCTTTCAGAACCTGTATTTGTGCTTTCTAAGCATCCAGGACACAATTTAAAACTGGAATATTTGCCCAGTGTCCTTATGCCTCACTGATTGCCAGAGTTCATAGCTGGGTGTTGAATCTGTCCCATTCCCCTTGTTGGAGCTGGTGCAGAAAAACCATAAATAACAGTTTGTGGAGGTAACTCATTCCTGCAGCTGGTGAAATGCAGCATTGCATGAGTTCTCTTGTGTGCAGCCCTGATCTGGTTACTGCTAAAATTGGTGGGGATAGATGTTGGTTCACAAACTTCCATGTGCTCTAAACTGTATTTTTTGGCTGTTTTTCAGTTCTCCACCTATTTTCCTGGTTACTTTGATGGCCAGTACTGGCTTTGGTGGGTCTTCCTTGTACTAGGTGAGTGCTGTGGGGGGAAAGATGCTTAAAAACTCTGTAAAGTCAGTTAGGATTTTGTGAGCATACCTGGCTGTTAAATATGTGTGTGTAGATGTCCAGATGAAATGTGAGCCTCATGCTCCACTGGCTGAACACATTCAGGTTTTAAAGGCACGTGTAAACACTGTCCTTCTGTTGCCAGTTCTTTGTGGCAGCATCCTGACATCATCCAGAAGTTAAGAAGAGAATAATGCTTGTAACTGATGTTTTGTCTGTTCTTGCATCTTAAATGGAAGAGTGGATTGTTGCCTTCCTCGTTTTATTTTCTCTTTCCTGCTTTGAGAGTCACTGGATCTTGTTTGGAGTCCAAGGTTTTGTGGTTGCCCAAGGAAAGTTTGTTTCTGAAGTTACCTGAAATGGAAAGATGAGGTGTTACTGCTACCAAAAATAATTACTGTGTGATCAGCTGCCGTGCATCCCAGTGATGAGGTTCCTCTGTGGTGGTGACAGGGGTTCAGCTGCTCCCTCTCCTTGAAGAAGCAACACCTGTGTTAACTGGACAAATGTGTCTCTCCCCTGCAGGTTTTCTGCTGTTTCTCAGAGGATTTATTAATTATGCAAAGGTTAGGAAGATGCCAGATACGTTTTCCACTCTTCCCAGGACCAGAGTTCTCTTTATTTACTAAAGGTAAATTTTCTGCTTTCCTGAATTTGTTCTGCTTTGATTTTAACTGTATTTAATAACTTTTCTGGGCTACACTTTCCATTGTTGAATATTTTTAGAACTCAAGGAAGCAGGGAACAGTTATTTCTTGGTACTCCCTACCCAGCTTCTGAGTCTGCAGAGCCCAGACTGGCTGATGGGAGGCAGAGAAACACTGGACATTTCTCCCTGAGGTTTTGCTGTGAGGGAATGGATATTCATTTGATTCCCTGACTAAATACTGTGAGAACAAAACCCCTGCCCCTTGGTTCTGCAGTGGATTTGGCAAATGTGTCTTTGAGAATAAATCACATGCCTGAAACACGCGGTGTGTCCCAAACCCAAGGAGAGGTCACAAAATGTTGTTAGAGGGGCGTGCCACTGCCTTTGGCTTTTGTCCCAGAACGAGCAATTTGTCTGAATTCTGCTGTTTGAAACTGCTGCCAGGCTCCTGAAGAAGTGACAGCCTTGCACACCTTTGCTCTCCTCACACCCTCCCACACGCCTGAGCTGTCCTGCCTGAACATCTTACAAACACCTGAGTGCCTGGGAGTCTTTTGCTTCAGTGCTGAGCCTCAGCCTGGCTGCCTTAATGGGGCTTTAAAGGAGGAGGCTTAAGTAGCTGAAGCCTTGTAGCATAATTTCCTGCTCACAGCAGATAATGGCCTGGCATTAACTGTCCCTCCCCGAGGGGAAGGAAATCCTGGAATAGGTTGCTTCCCAGCTGGGGAATGCAACATGATGCTCCCTTTAGAAATATCATAATAACACTCCATTTCCCCAGAGAGGCAATTGCAGCTGGGACAGTCAAAGAAACCAAACCAACCCCAGCTTTAAATTGGGGGTCATTAAATTGTTGAGATTTGAAAACCGAGCCTTGGGTTTCCAAATGCACTTCCCTTTTATTAGAAACTGCAAATTGCCCATGATTCTACTTCATTTCCAGGCTGTGAGGAGAACCTGCAGCACAGAACAGCCTTTGTGCACTGCTTTCCTCTGGTGATAGTGTGTAAAAATAGTTCAGCCAATTTCTTTACGTGTTTCAGTTCTGTTTAACAAAGTTCTGGTTTGTGACCTCCTCAGGATCTGTAATGTCCTCCCAGACTCCTGCTGAGTCACCAGAGGGTTGATTTCCCCCCCGGTTTATGGTCACGGAATGTGAGCATTTAAAGTCAGCTTTATCTCTGTATTTTGTCTGACTGAACAATTTTTTAAAAAATTTTGCTCCTTTATCCAAACTTTATTTTTTTATTTCCTAAATGAACTCTGTGGTTTCTTTTTGCATAGACTTCTCCTATGTTTGAAATTACAGTTTTAGAGACCTGGCTTCATTCTTTGCTTGTGTGGAGGTGTGGAGTGTTTAAATTCTTATTTATGTGTCATTTTAGAACATTTTCAAAAAGCACTTTCAGATATGCTGAGATAAATGTCCAGAATAATTCATAAATATTTCAACTGTGATACTTCACCTGAAAATAAATCTTTAATCCTGAATTCTGAGTGAAAAAAAAAAAAACCACAAAAAACTTGGATTTTTAGTGTATTACTCTTCTTAGATTAGATTTCCTCTTCAGGGCGTGATGCAAAGGGCACAGTGAGAGATTAGTTTTATTTCAGAGCAGGGATAATTTTTAGAAAATTAGGAGGGCAATAATGAGTGCAAACCAGAAAATACAACCTGGTGAAATGAATCTGGTGAGAAGCTGGAGTTCAGTATTCCAGCTGTGTGTGCAGTAATGGACACAATCCTGGTGTTATCCCATAAAATACGCACAGATTCCTGAGAATTTTGCTGGAGTCACATCATTGTGTGCTGAGACACTTCATAAGCCCCTAGACATCCTGTGCTGTGTGAACAACATCCTCCTGTTATCCAAAATAACCCTCTGACTGCAGTGTCGGTGTTCAATATCCTTCTCCAACAGATGTTTTCTGGCAAATGTCTTCCTGCATTAGTGAAATCCCCCCCAAGAAGCAGCAGGACACCTGCAGGAAGTGAATCAAGGCTCTGGAGCAGAAGAAAAAATAATCACCTGCTTTAAAATAAATAAATAAAAGTACTGTTGGAAAAAGTAAAAAAAAAAAGGAGAAGCATTTATTTTGATTTGTTTTTAGGTGTAAAATTTTAATAATTAACGCAGAATTCTGTAATTGTTGACTCATTAGTGGCTAATGTGTGAAGCAGCTCTTGCAGTGAGTGCTGATGGAGCTGTTCAGCCGAGTTTGTGGTGTTTGGGCAGCAGGAGCCGTCCCGGGGCCAGCAGGGGCCAGGCTTGCTTTAGTTCCTCCTCCAGCCTGGGAGCTGCCCTGCTCTGCCTGTGCTGGGCTGAGTGTGACACCCTGTGCAGTGACACCCTGTGCAGTGTGTGTGACACCCTGTGCAGAGTGTGACACCCTGCACAGTCTGTGACACCCCGTCCTGGACAGTGTGTGACACCCTGTCCTGCACAGTCTGTGACACCCCGTCCTGGACAGTGTGTGCTCTGTGTCCTGTACAGTCTGTGACACCCCATCCTGGACAGTCTGTGCTCTGTGTCCTGCACAGCCCATGTAAGCCCATGTCCTGTACAGTCCCCATGTGCCACATCCTGTCCAGCCTGTGTGCATCGTGTCCTGTACAACCCATGGACCTCCATGTACTCCGTGTGCTGTCCATCCTGTGTGCTTCATGTACTCCGTGTGCTGTCCATCCTGTGTGCTTCATGTACTCCATGTGCTGTCCATCCTGTGTGCTTCATGTACTCCGTGTCCCATCCATCCTGTGTGCTCCATGTACTCCGTGTCCCATCCATCCTGTGTGCTCCATGTACTCCGTGTCCTGTCTATCCTGTGTGCTCCATGTGCTCCGTGTCCCATCCATCCTGTGTGCTCCATGTACTCTGTGTCCTGTCCACCCCTGTACTCTGTATCCTGTCCCTGTTCATCCCTGTCTCCCTGTCCTCCATGTCCTGTCCATCCCTGTCCCCATGTCCTGCTGTCCATCCCAGTCCATCCCTGTCCCCATGTCCTGCTGTCCATCCCAGTCCATCCCTGTCCCCCGTGTCCTGCTGTCCGTCCAGTCCATCCCTGTCCCCCATGTCCTGCTGTCCATCCCTGTCCCCCTGTCCTGCTGTCCATCCCTGTCCCCCTGTCCTGCTGTCCGTCCCAGTCCATCCCTGTCCCCCTGTCCTGCCTGGCACGCAGGGTGACTCGAGCTGAGGTGACAGCCCTGTGAAGGTGTCAGCAGGGTGGCAGAGCTGCAGACCCCCGGCACCCAGGGGCCTGTGGAGGAAAAGGGGTCACTGCAGTCCAGGCTCCGAGGTGTCATTGGGAATTTAGAGGTGGCACAAGTATTAACTTTTAACAGTCTTTATTCTCGGTGTTGTAGTATCCTTTCCTTTCGCACACCAACTTTTTGGCTCTCCAGGGGTTTTCACCAACAGGTCTGTAGTGTAAAACTAAAAGATCATGTTGCAACTTTGTATAAAAACCATCTTGCAAAACAAAGGCCTTTTTTTTTCTTTGGCTTGGGACTTTTGAGACAATTCCTAACATACCTGTAATTCTTGCTTTTATAATTTGTGTTAGCAGAGACTCTGATGCTTTGGAAATGTAGATTTAATGTGCACTCCTGTGCTTTCTGCCAAGTGGTCATTCACTTTGGAGTTTTACAATGTTCAACCTGTAAATACAGCAGAATATCAATAAATGTCACTTCTGTAGCAATTGTTGCTGTAGGTTAATGTTTAATTGAGTTTTGATGTGTTATTGCACCTGGTTATCCATGATAAACACAGATTATCTGGGGGCATTCCATCTCTTTCCATGGAAGGCATAACACAAATCTGCAAGGTGTCCATCTTTTTTGTAACCAAGCCTGTCAGGAAAAGGTGATTCCATTTTGGGGAATTTGTTGGATTTTTTGGTAGTTTCACGACTTACCTGACCCATGAAACTGGTTTTGGTTCACAGCTGAACTTCTCAAATGTACAGTCCCCACAAATGAGCATTTGGGGCTGACAGAGATGGATCGAGGTTCCACAGCTTCCTCTTTAAACAAGAATAAATCAACATAGAATTAGGAATTTTATCCTACAAGGCAAAATCTGCAACGTTGGGGAACTCTGAATCACATTTGCCCAAACTTGGTCGATCGGCCTCATGTTTGCTCTCCTGGCATCTGGGCCTTATTTGGGCTTGAATATCCAGAGAACTGGAATATTTGGCATTCCTGTTGCTGCTCCTGCAGTGGCCTGAAGCTGCAGACACCTCCAGCTCGGCGTTCCTGCGCAGACAGAGGCTCTGGGGAGGACGGGCTCTGGGGAAGCCACGCTGTGTTTGCTGTGGGTTCACACCAACTCCAGGCTCAGACACTTGTGTTGGCTCTGTGACAGCTCAGCCACTTCACAGCACCCAAGTGGCAGGGCTGTGGTCACCTGCAGTGACCAAGTAAACACCTCTGGCCTTCCTGACAGCCAGGCTGGGGGTGGATGGAGCCTTTGGTGCTGCTGTGCTGTGCTGGGGACTGAGCTCAGGCTCCCCAGGACCTCTGGCACGGCCAGGGAGTGACAGGATGGGGGAATGCTTCCCCCTGCCAGAGGGCAGGGCTGGATGGGATATTGGGAAGGCATTCCTGTCTGTGAGGGTGGGCAGGCCCTGGCACAGGGTGGCTTCCCTGGCAGTGTCCCAGGCCAGGTTGGACAGGGCTTGGAGCGATCTGGGACAGTGGGAGGTGTCCCTGCCCATGGCAGGGGGTGGCACTGAATGGGCCTTTAGGTCCCTTCTGCCAAAACCAGTGAGAAGTGCATCTTGAGATCTGATGTCCAGTTTCCATGGAAGATGGAAAAGCAACCCCAGGGGAGAAGGCTCAGCTGAAGGGAGAACAGCACGTGCTGGAAGAAATCAGATCTGCCTCTGGAGGAGGTAAGAGCACCATGGAGGAAAGGAGTGGGGTCTGCCCATTGTCTGTGCTCTTCTGTGAAAATATTGGTGCTGATTGTCATAATGTGAAATAGAGGATTACACCGAGGAATAAAAACACTCAACTGGAGACCTCCCAGTTTCTTCAGCTGGATGTTTCCCCTCTCCTCTCAACCAGGCTAATTCAGTTACATGTGCAAGAAATCAATAAATACTGCTGGATCTAGGAATGCTTTCTCTAAACATTTTGACTTTATTGTAGAAATCCTTTCTCACCAGAGAAACACTCCAGTGAATGAATCCCTGTGTGCCTTGGCCACACAAAGCCAAGGACTGACTCATTTTGGGTGCCTGGGTTAGTGGCAGTGATTGCCCTGACCTCTCCTCTCCTCTCAGATTTGTGTGATGGCCCAAGATCCTGGGGCAGGGCTGGGAGGGAACAGCTGAAAGGGCCAGAAAATGTAACAGGGGCAGAGCTCATCCTGGGGCTGCTGTGGCTTCGTGTGCCCAACCTGTGCCTGAGGAAATTCCTTTTTATGTGAAGTTAAGTTTTCATAGCACCCACTCTTGTTTTCACCGCCTTGTGTTCAAAAGATGGCACAGCTTCCATGGGAGCAGAGAAGAAACCAAAGTGTTTGAAAATACACAAAATACTCCAAACCTGGAGGCAGCTGGATTAAAGAACTATTTAAAACCTCGATACAGAACATTTACAAGGGCTGTTTTAGTGCTGATACCTGTTACTCATCACATAAAACACTTCACAGTGTGGTACTGGTGGGGTTGTTGTGTTGCCCCAGGTCCTGGGAATGCCCAAATCCATTCACTGCTCCAACTGGTTGCTCAGCTGGGCTGTCACCTCATCCCACTCAGGGCTTGGTGCTGCTTAGAAGGAGAATTTCCCCTTGGCTTTTTTTCCTTTGTGACTTTTGGGTAAAATGAACAAAAGCCAGTCAGGGAAGGAAATTATCAGAGCACAAGGGTCATTACTGTCTAAAGTAAAAAATCAACCACAAGATATATCCTAGAAAGTAATTATAAATCATAGGACTTACATGGATACAAACCCTGTTTTGCTAAGCTTAAGCTGTGTTAATAAAGCCTCATATCAAGGAATGTGACAATAAAGCAAAAGGTAGGGATCTGTGCCAGGCTCTGGAGCATCAGGAAGGTCTGTGCCGAGTGCCATGGTGCCAGGGGATGAAACCTGGCCCATGTGCCAAGTGGAGCGAAGAACAAGAATCACTGTGGACTTGCTTTTTAAAAAAACTCAATTGAATAGAAGCTCTGTCCAATAAAAAATCGGTGCTTCCAAAATATCCATCACCCCTGAGCTGTAACCTCGGGTGTGTTTCACTGGAGCTCCTGGGATTCCCCTGGAGCATCCCTGGGGCACTGGGTGAGGTGTCCCCTGCCCGTGGGAGTCACCTGGAGTGGTGTCACCCCTGGGTGTGCAGGCAGCATGAGGGGCTTGGTGGGCCAGAACGCCCCATGCCACGGTCACACAGCACAGGGACAAAGAGGAGCCATGGGAAGGAAAGTCCATTTTCGACCAGATTCTGTGTTTGGTTTTGTTGTTGCTCTAACCAAAGTGGCCGGAGCGCCGTAATTAAAGGCTCAGTGGCTCTAATTGGGGTAGGTTGAAACTCGAGGTCAAAATCCCTTCTGGCACTTCCTCTGCCTAATAACCATCAACAAAAATCAAACAAATCCCAGCGGCTCCAGCCCCCGAGCTGTGACCAGCAAAGGTCGTGCTGCTGATAAGGGAGCTCAGACATGGAAACGCAGCCCACGGGGCTGGGGGACAGTGGGGACAGTGCCACGGCCACGGGTGGGGGACACGGGGACAGTGCCATGGCCACGGGTGGGGGACACGGGGACAGTGCCACAGCCATGGGTGGGGGACACGGGGGCAGTGCCACGGCCATGGGTGGGGGCTGGAGGACACGGGGACAGTGCCACGGCCACGGGTGGGGGACAGGGGGACAGTGCCACGGCCACGGGTGGGGGCTGGAGGACATGGGGACAGTGCCACGGCCATGGGTGGGGGCTGGAGGACACGGGGACAGTGCCACGGCCATGGGTGGGGGACAGGGGGACAGTGCCACGGCCATGGGTGGGGGATAGGGGACAGTGCCACGGCCACGGGTGGGGGACACGGGGACAGTGCCAGGGTCACGGGTGGGGGCTGGAGGACATGGGGACAGTGCCACGGCCACGGGTGGGAGCTGCGGGCTGGTGATGCTGGGCAAGTCCTTGGCCACGGGTGTTGGGTGGGACACGGCGAGGATGGGGCATCGTGGTGCCACGGGACAGGAGCTCAGCGTGATCGGGCAGATGCGGGCACCGAGGCTGTGCGGAGGCAGCCGGGGTTTTACAAGGCGCTGCTGATCCCGGGCGCCCGGCTGGGGCTGTGCCCCCCCGGCCACCCACGGCTGCCGCTTCCTGCCACCGCCGAAGGTCACTGCCCTCGCCGCTTTAACTGCGGTGCTAATTATGCCCTGAGCTGGACCTTTAAAGTGATCTGGGAGGAGAAAAGAAAAAAAAAAGAATAAAGGAAAGCAAAGGGGGTGCAGATGTGCAGAGGCCGAGCTCGGCAGGGCCGGACGGTGGGGCTGTGCCCTGCCCATCCTCGGCTCCGGAGCTGCTGCCCGCAGAGGATGTGCCCGCAGATCGTGTCCGGGGATGGTTTTGGGGGCTCTGCTCCTGCCCGCAGATCGTGTCCGGGGATGGTTCTGGGCGATCTGCTCCTGCCCGCAGATCGTGTCCGGGGATGGTTTTGGGGGCTCTGCTCCTGCCCGCAGATCGTGTCCGGGGATGGTTTTGGGGGATCTGCTCCTGCCCGCAGATCGTGTCCGGGGATGGTTTTGGGGGCTCTGCTCCTGCCCGCAGATCGTGTCCGGGGATGGTTCTGGGGGCTTTGCTCCCGCTCCTCTCTCTGCCAGACCCTCAGCAGCCGGGTTAAAGGGTGCCAGTGGCCTGGCTTTCATCTGAAGGGTTTATCCCGTGCCAAAGGAGGATTTATACCGTGCCAGGGGAGGGTTTATCCTTTTCCAAGGGAGGGTTTATCCCGTTCCAGGGGAGGGTTTATCCCATGCTGAGGGTTTATCCCGTTCCAAGGCAGGGTTTATCCCGTCCCAGGGGAGGGTTTATCCAGTGCCAAAGGAGGGTTTATCCCGTGCCAAGGCAGCCCCTGAGCCGCGGCCGGGGGGAGGTGGGAGCGGGGCTGCCCCGGGCTCTCCGGGCTGGGATGGAGCCCCAGCTCCCGTTCAGCTCCATCCCGTCCCCAGCCCGCCCATCGCAGCGCGGCTGGCCCGGCACGGAGCAGCTCGGGCCACGCTCCTGCTGCCTCCGCGGTGCCGAGAGCATCCCGGCTGCTCCGAGGCCAGCCTGGCCTGGCACTGCCAGGGATGAGGGGGAGCAGCTGCAGCAGCCTCGGTGCTGCCAGGGCAGCTGTGGGCAGTTTGCAATCAGCTCCCACTGCCTCCCGCAGCCCCAGCCCGGGGCAGGTGTTTCTTGTTCTGGGGTCTCTGTGCCTGCAGCAGGTCATGGCAGCTTTCTCTGGGGCAAGACCTATCTCCCCTGCACCCCAGCCCTGCCTGGGACCCCAGGGGAGCTGAAAGCTGTGCCAGCAGCATCCTTTGCCATGGGACGTGCTCCTGGTTTGTGTGAGGACTTGCCTGAGTGGCTGCTGATTTCCCAGCTCAGCGAGGTGAGTGTGAGTCCTGCTGCTGGCACAGGGCGCTGGGCTTTGGCCCTTTGGGTGGGGAACTCTTGATGGAGCTGGCCAGGTCCCTTCTCAGACTGACCCTGGGCTTCAGGATTAGACTGGGGCTGGCCACAGAGCCTGGAAGGGTAAATTCTCTCCCAGTTCCCTGAGGGGAGAGATGGGGGTTGGATCTTGCACTGATTAAGTTGGTATTGGGAACTAAAAATCCTGGTGCTGTTTCCTGGTGCCAGGGTGGCTTGGTGGCTGGGCAGGGGTTACCCAGCCCTAAAGGGGCTGCCCAGTCCTAAAGACCCCACAGGAGCAGCTGCTCAGCCTGGGCAGGTGTTTCAGTTTTAAATATCTCTTGGGGAGTGGTTTCTCATGGCACAGGATGCAGAAATTTTTGTGGGGACTTCGGGATGAGTCCCTTGTGCTTGATTCCTGCATTGTGTGGGTGTTTGTGTCAGTGTCTTTTGTTGGTTTTAGTCTGTTTGGAGCAAAATAGCTCCTAAATTTATGGAGGAATTTTACAGCCCTCTCAATCTGTGTCTCAGAGGACATAAAGTGCCCCCAAACGCTCAGGATAAACCTGGGGCTGGGACGTGGGGACAGCCCCTTGTCCTTGGCACTGCTGCTTTGTGACGGGCTTTGACCAGACCCGGATCTGTCACCCCAACCCTCCCAGCTGGAAATAGAGAGGAAGAAGCACTTTACAGGCCTGAACTTCCTGAAGCTGCTGGGAATGACTCATCCATACGTTGGCAGAGCCGGAGCCAGCTGCCAGCAGGAGAGAGCAGGCAGGGCTGTGCCGGGAGGAGGAGGAGGAGGAGGAGGCAGGGAAAGGCTCTTCCTGCTGCTTTTCCCCTCGGCCACCTCCTCTTTGGTCAGTGTGTGCCCTCTGCACCGGGACAGGGCTCAAATCCCGGCAGGAGATTTGCAAAGCAAGAACCAAGGGGTTCTTTCAGCCCCCCTCACCTAAAGCAGGCTCCAAAGTGCCAAGGGATGCAATTAAGGGAGCTGCTGGTTTTCGGAGATGCAATGCTTCGATTAAGTGACTGCTCCGGTTATGTCCCTGCTAATTGAAGTAAATTGCTTTCTGCTATCAAATTGGGAAGTTCCCCTTCCGATCCTAATGTGAGTTTAGAACATGATTTCCAGTCTTCAGGCTGCTTTTAGTGCTCTCCCTTTAATTAGTTCCCTGGATCCAGCTGATTCCTGCCAGCCTGCAGAGGTGGCATTTGGAGGACTCGGCTTCCTTTTGGAACCAAAGGGAGCAGGAGGGATTTCTTTGCTGTGTGTTCTTTTCCTCACCCCCAGCCTGTGTTCCTGGTGCATGGCTGAGACAGAGCTTGGATAATTTTGAGGCTGGCTTCATCCAGGCAGTGGCCAGTGCTCCCAGTGTGGGCTGCTGCATCCCCATGGCCACAGGCTCAGCAGGAGGAGAAATATATTTAATCTGGTCCTGCAGTAAATTACTATTCTAGATTAGAAATGAAGACCATGAAGTGGGCATGAGTCACTCTATTTGCTGTGGTCACAGTTTTTCCTCTCATTAATCTTCTGTCCCGCTCTCTCTCTCTGTTCTGCATGGGAGGGAGGATGGAGAATGGGAACATCGAGGCTGTCCATGGCTCCTTGGACCCTGCACAACTGCTGGGATTTCTTATTTTAATTCTTTCCATTCTGTGGAGTATCTCTGTGTTGTCCCAGGAGTTTTGCAATAGCTGTGTTGAAAACCAAGCAAGCATAGACCACTTTAATTTAACCAGTGCAAAGCCATTTTTTTTGTATTATGTAGAATCCCAGCCTGGTTTGGGTTGGAAGGGACCTTAAACTTCATCCCATTCCGCCCCTGCCATGGGCAGGGACACCTCCCACTGTCCCTGGCTGTTCCAAACCCATCCAGCCTGGCCTTGGGATCCAGGGGCAGCCCCAGCTGCTCTGGGCACCCTGTGCCAGGCCTGCCCACCCTCCCAGGGAACAATTCCTTCCTAACACCTAACCTAAACCTGCATTCTTTCCTCTCAGATCAAGACCATTCTCCTTTTCCCTGCCATTATTAAAACTGATTTATTTTGATGAAATTTAAATTGATTTCTAACTGGCCTAGAACTTAAGGGTTATAAAAGCACAACTGAAACAACAAACAGCTCAAATAATGCCTTGGGAGGCAGGTGAGCTCTTGGTCCACGTCAGGAGCAGGTGGTGTGAATGGACGGGTTTGGCTCAGTCCTGTCTCAAAGTCTAAAGCCAAATCCATCCTGGGACAAGCCCACTGCAGGCACGGGTGCTGATCAGGCTCATCCCAGGTTTTCACTTTCACTTGTGGCATGAGCAGATTTGGGTCGCTTCTGGTGGCTTGAATTCCTGTCTCTGTGGCCAAGAGTCAGCAGAGAGGAGCCAGTTGTGCTCTGGACTGCAGCTCTGTGCTGTGATGACATGATCAAAACATAAGGATCCTGCTTCTTGGGGAAATGCAGGAATCCAAAACATCTGGGCAGTTTGTTTGTGTGTGTGTTGCCTTCCTTCGTGCCTTTGTTCATCCTTTCCAATTACTGCTGCTAAGTATAAACTTAAAACAGAGACGAGGCTGAGCTTTTGGGGAACATATGGACAAATGGAAAATAAACAGCATGAGGAATTCCTGCCTAATGAGCTCTTGGATGATAAGATACTACCAAAAAAAAAAAAAAAAAGGCAAAAGAGGTCTGAGCTTTGCTTCTGTTGTAGCATGAGAAGAAAATTTCCCTAATGATGCCCAGCATTACTTTGATGCTGCACTGCAGCACCTCCTTTGTGGCTGCTGGGGACACGACGGTCTGTGTCCAGTCTGGGTGCACCCCTGGGGTTCAGCCCAGCTGGGCTGGGCTCACAGGTGGGTTTGGGCCGTGCTCTGCAGCCCCCAGCTCTGCGAGGGGATGGGGTCCCTGCCTCTCCCTGCATCTGTGCCCCAGCTGGCTCCACGCTGCTCTCCCTGCCCAGCTCCTTTCACAGGTGATGAACTGCTCCAGTGAACCACAGCAAGGCTCCTTCACCCTGGAGCTCAGGGTTTGTGTCTCGTTCTTCCTGGCCAAAGAAGAGATGCTGCCCTTGCCCTTGAGGCCAGAGGCGCCCCAGCAGCTTTGCAGTTTGGTGGCTGTGGGATGATTTTTGGTGCTGGGATTTGGGATTAGCAATTGCATTCTCTGAGTCAGGACAAAGCCATGGATTCACTCGGTTGGAAACCCCTGAGACCATCAAGCCCAGCCACTCCCCCAGCACCGACCGTGTCCCCTAGTGCCACATCCACGTGGTTTTTGAGCAGTTCAGGTGTTCATCCCTGCTGAGCTTGGGCACCTGGATCTGACACTTGGCGCTGCTGAAACTCCCTTGATGTTCTCGAGAGGGGGGACAGGAAAGGAGAACTGAGGTAGCAGGGATCAGGACAGAGTGGCACAGCACATGGGAAGGGCAAATCCACTGCAAACATAAGTGAATAAAATAAATACAGATTCCTATAAATGTAGAAAAGTCGATTGAATGCATAGGAAATAAGGACAGAAGTGTTTCTGAGGAGTTCCTGCCCGGGCAGGGCACTGTCAGACCGTGCCCTGTGGGTTTGGGCTGGGGGTGTTTATATTTCGAGCTGCTGATGTGATCCCCAATAGCCACATTGAAGAAAAGCAGCAGTGGAGTGTTTCCCTCCAGAGGGCAGGAATGCAGCTGGAAATGCCTCTATCACATCCATCTCTCTGGCCAAAATGCTATTTAAGCATCAAACCACATGGACCCAAATGAGGTGGCAGGTTTCAGTTCAACATGAAAACAATTAGTTAAAAGTTAAAGAAGCAAACACATTGTTTGTTACTGGTTTGTGCCTTTTTTAAAAATTTATTTTCCAGGGGAAATTGGGATTCTTTAATTGGCTCAGCTGGAGCAAAAACCCCAGATCAAACAGCGAGTGAGCAGGAACAACAAAGGAATGTCCTGGTATTTCTTTTTCCAAGTTTAGAAATGGAAGTCGGGGCAGCCTTGGGATTTGTGGAAATTCCTCTCTGCATTGTTGGGAGGTAGAGGAAGTGGTTTCAAGTGGAGCTCCTGGCCTGTGCCTGCCGGAGCGGGGCCAGTTTCCACTCGCCCACCTCCCGCTGTCCCGGCTGCTTCTTGCAGCAAGATGATCCCCAAACATTCACCCCTGGCCTCTGCAGCACCTGGGGGCTCCCTGTGCCTCTGCCCCGGGCTCTGCCATGGCAGCCAGCCCAGCAAAATACATGGAAACATTTTTCCATTCCCGCTGGTGTTTCTTTCTTGCAGCCGCTTGGCACAATTGGAGTTGGAAAAGGTTGTTTTGTTTTCAGTCCACTATCAGCTTCTGGAAGAGTTGTTCCCATTTCTGTACAAAGCTGTTCACATATAGATCATAATTTTAAGTTTTGATGCCTGAGTCCCACAGCCACTGGGGTAATTTGATGACAAAAAAGCTTTCAAGACCCACAGGCAGATCAATGAGAGGAGAGTGCTTCTGGCTTAAAGCGTGTGCTGTTCATGTTCCTGTTACAGTAGAGATGTTTTGTTGGTGGTTTTTGGTAGTTTTTGGGTTTTCCTCGTTTCTTTGGCCAGCACATCCATGCAGCTGGAGGGGAGAGCCGGTTCTCCAGCCGGGAGGCAGGACAGGAATGGGATGTGCCATCCCTGGGGGAAGATGTGCCCCGGCGGGCAGGAAGCAGAGCCCCATCGCTGCTGCCAAGAAAAACCCCCCAGAACACCTGGGGCATTTCCACTCTGCTCTCCCTCCCGGCACAGGGGGTGTTCTTCAGCGAGGGCTGGGCAGGCTCCTGTGCCAGGGCCGGGGGCTGTGGGAGCTCCCTGGTGCCTCTTGCTGCTCCCGGGGTGATGCCCCCAAAAAAGTGCCCGGCTGTGGGGCAGGGATGGACCACGGGGGCAGCCATGGACCACAGGGGCAGTGGCATGTGCAGGGCTGTGCTGCCCGGTGGGCACCCCAGGATGGGGAGGGATCCTGAGCCCCGTGGTGGGGACCCACTTGGTTTCCAGGCTCCTGCTGTGGTGGTTCCAAAGGCAGGGATAGATTCTGGATGTGCTGAGCCAGCTGGGGCTGAAACTGCAGCATCTGGCAGCTGCTCACGGGGATGCCCACATGGAGCAGCCCTGGCCAGTGGGCTCCTCCCCATATATATATATATATATATATATATATATATATATATATATATATCCCCCTTTTAAATATGCATTTTTCCATATGTGCTTGATTTTCTTTTTTTTTTCTGATGTGTTTTAATGCAGTTTATTTCTTCAGTCGCTGAAGTGCTTTGGATGTTAATAGGAAACAGTATCGCATTTTTGTGTGTTTTGGGTTATTTGTCTCGGCTTTTATTAGGCTTGTCTCGCAAGTCATCAGGCAAAAATGTAAAAGAAGAAATAATGTGTGTGTGTTTGTACAGGGGACCAAACCCAAGAGCCATCAGTACACGAAGCAGGGAATTGTTCTTTGTTTTCCAGGGAAATTGGGTGCCGGTATGAGGAAGCCCTGGGGGCGATGAGTGGTACCTATTGTTTTATTCATGGTCTCTGTCAGCGCTGCCTTCCCAGCCCTGCCACATGGGCTGGAGGTTCTGCCACGGGCATGAGCAGATGCTGTGCGTGGGCTGTGGCACAGCAGCACATCCACGGCGCCTTTTCCCACTGGGATTTACAGAAATCCCAGACTCCCGGCTGGGCGAGCATCCACGGCTGTGGCACTGCCCAGGCTGGCTGCTGGGGCTGCCTCTGCAGTCACAGGTACCACTGGGGAGCTCGGCAGTGCACGCAGGAGGGAAAGAGACCTTGAGGAAGTTGCTCCCCTTGTGTCAGGAATGATTGAGTCAATCTGGGCAGAAAATCCAGCCCCAGGCCCTCATCTCCTAGAGGCACTGTCCTGTCCTTGGTGCATCTTGGTGCCCAGGAGATGCTCTGCTCCTTCCGCAGCCATTTGCCGTGGTACAAAATAGCTGTAAACCCCTGCTTTGGTGCCGCTCTCTCTCTTTTGTAGTTCAGAATCCTTTTTAGTTGGTGTTTTTAGCCTTGTTGGCAGCAGGGTCCCTGCCTGTCCCCCAGCCCGGGGCAGCTCAGGCAGGGAGATGTTATTGGTGCTGAAAGGGGCTGCTGAGATGTGTCCTGTAGTCAGTGCAAACATCAAATTATAACACTCCCTGTTGGCATTTTGGGGGTTTTAACTCTCTTTTTCCTTCCAAATGTTGTAATTTTGGGGGTAGCCTTTTTGTTGTAGCATATTCATTACTATGATAATTTCATTTCCAGTGCTCGTGGTGCACAAACCAGGGAATCCAGGGGGAGCAGGAGCAGTGTTCTCAGAGCTGACAGATGGGATCGTGTGCGCTGAGCAGAAATGGCAGCAGAGGTGTTGCTGGGCACTCATGGAATTGCTCCAGGCTGAGGAAGCTCCTGCTCTGCTCTGTCCTTCCTTAATGCTTGACAAACCACTCAACCAAGCAGTGCCTGGTGGCGTTCCCTCAGGAAAAGGGCAAGGAAGGAGCTTTGACAGTAAAGGGTGACGTTTCGTCTCCCCAGAGCTTTAGGGGGTGTTTGTCACATCAAGGTGCTGGGTAGAGTTCTGAGCTGCCCTTCCAAGGGTATTGGTGTTTAGTTTAGTATCAAACACCGTTTTAGAGCACAGAATCCCGGGCTGCTTTGTGTTGAACAGACCTTAAAGATCACCCAGTGCCACCCCTGCCATGGCAGGGACACCTCCCACTGTCCCAGGCTGCTCCAAGCCCTGTCCAAACCTGGCCCTGGACACTCTCAGGGATCCAGGGGCAGCCCCAGCTGCTCTGGGCAGCCTGTGCCAGGGCTGCCCACCCTCCCAGAGAAGGATTTTTATTTATTACCCTACAATCCTGTTGGTGTTTTTATCTGCACACATGGAGTTGGTACTGCAAGTCCCTGCACGTGCCCGTGTGTAGCCGGTGCTTTACTTGCAGCTTGGGTGAGCTGCTCAGGGCTGGCCCTGCTTGGACTGAGCCTGGGTGGCTTCTCTTGAAGCCCTCTGAGATCCTGTTGTTTGAGGTTTTCACATGAAAAAAATCCCTCAAACCTCTGTGTTCCTGGCTCCAGTTTGTGCATTCCAGTTTTAGCTGGGATGCACGGGCTGAGCCTGCATCCCTCAGGGCACAGCAGGGCTTGCACAGGCTCTGTCTCACCAGGAGGTGATGGCCTCTCCTCCCAGAGCACCTGGGGGTGGGACTGGCCCTGCTGCAAACCTGGAGGGAAACCCGGGCTCTGAAGTGATCACAGCTCGGGGCTGCTGCAGAGTCATGGGGAGAGGTTGGGTTGGGTTGGGAGGGAGCTCAGAGCTTGCCCAGTGCCACCCTGTGCCATGGACAGGGACACCTTCGCTGGGTGCTGGTGTCATGCAGTGGTTGGTGTGTCCTGGCAGCCTTGGGTGCAGCAGAACAGACGTGCTGGGAGAGCTCCAAAGCACCAAGATAGAAAGGAATTAAGATTTAAGAGAAAAAAAAATCCTCATTTGCTGAAGGGCCAAATGAAGGAAGATGGGGAGAAGTTGTTTGTTAATAACAAAGAATGAGCTTTTACAAAGACCTCGTGTCCAAAGCTCTTTAACTTTTCCTGGCATTTCCCATCCATTCCATTGTTAAGCCCTTTGCTGTCGGAAAGCAGCGCCGGGCCAGGGCGCTCGATGATCTCATCCCCAAGGCTTCTGCACTCGCCTCTGTTTACCCATCCCACAGCATTTGCTCCTCAGATTTGGTTTCCTACTTTGAAGGAAAAAAATAAGAAGGAAAAAGGGAAAAAAAAAAATCTTTCATTTGTGCAGCGTCTCTCCCCGCCCCCGGCTCCGAGGAAAATAGCACCTTGGTGGTTTTCAGGGAGAGGATGGACCACAGCACATTCCCACAATTTATAAGAGGAGACAGGAAGGCCTCAGTGACTCATAAACACTAACAGATTCTGTGTGTGAGCTTCTCTTTGTTGTTTGTTATCCTTAATTTCATGGTTTTCCTTCTTTTGAGGGTGTTTGTGTATTTTAGACGATGCCATCATTTTGTCAGGACACTTTGTGTGTGGTTCCCACACAGGAGCAATGTTGTCTGCCTGATGGCTGGGCTCACAAAAATGAGACAGCAGCCAGTGGAAATGCTGGAGGGTTCTGTTTGGTGCCACATCCTGACACAAGGACCCTGGGACAGTGAGGCTGGGCAGGAGGGACCCTTCCCTGGCATGTGCCAGCTGCTGCTCTGCGTGGAGAGCGTCAGGACCTCCTGCCTGGGAGCAGCTCCGAGGGCTGTGCTCAAAGCTCCCCAGTCCAGTGACCCCAAATCTGTCCCTCGAGTGACACTGGGAGGGTCAGGCTGGCATGGCCAGTGTGACCTGGGCAGTGACCTGCCCTTCTGAGGGTGGCTGTGCCCCAGCCACGACTCTCCGAGAGTTGGGTGCATCTCTGTGTGCAGGCTGTTCCAGCAGTTTTTCCTGGTTTTAGTTAAAAACAATAATTTGTCAGAGGGCTGGGATGAGTTTCCTTGAGCAAGGAGGTCTTTAGCTCTTTGTGTGGACGTTGGCTTCATCTTGCCTTTGTTTACCCCTTGCCATCCCACCAAAACCTCCCCTCTTGTGTGGCAGAGGGCACAAGCTGGCACCCACTCTTTGCCTCAGAGCTGGAGATGGTTAAATCCTGCTGGGAAGCCAACGTGTTGTAAGGCATCTAGAAACCCCTCAGACAAGGCAGTTCATTCATGTAAGGTATTTTTAATTAGTCATGGAATGGTTTGGCTTGGAAGGGACCTTCAAGATCACCCATTTCCAGCACCCCTGCCATGGGCAGGGACACTTCCACTGTCCCAGGCTGCTCCAAGCCCTGTCCAGCCTGGGCTTTCAGTTTAGTTAAGCCATGTAACATCAGCTGTTGGGATTGCTGAGCACTGATGGTTGGGAGTGCCAGGATATTATAGTTTTGCAGCCCTGCACGGGGATCTCCAAACCCTCTTCCTTCTCCCCTCTGCATCTGGGGGCAATACCAGTGCAGCTGTTTAAATATGGTCAAAAATTCAGGAGCACAAGTAAGCACTAAACTTTCCCAAGGTGGCTGAGTAATCGTGTTTGCTTTAGCATTTTAGTCCCCCAATTACCCAAGCCAAGGATATTGCCTCTTTAAACAGAGTTCAAAAAGCCCAAGAATTTTTTATAAATAGCTCACATCCTCTTGATAACAACCCGGCTGCTATTTATTGCCCACTTCCCCTCAGACAGACAGGTCAGAGGACTGAAAATCGCACTTCCCATGGAATCCAGAGGAACTGGGGTTTTCAGGTTCCTACAATTGTTTGTCATTCTGGGTTTCCTTTGCAGTTTGCAGCGTTCAGCCAGGCTGACCCTGCAGAGGAGGGATCGTTGGGATGTATTGCTGCCTCCCTGGAGCCCTGAGCCCCATTTTCTGCTCCCATCTTTGGGACCAGCAGAAAATCCCTTTGCTTTCCAGCGGCACAGGGTCCCTCCGAGCCATTTTTTTTTTAACTCCACACTTCATTGAATCCTCTCTGGTCTTCTTTTACACTCCCACCTTCCCGTTCAGTCCAAAGCTGTGTGGCCAGAGCTGTCTCCTGCTGAGATCAGGTGGGAGCTGCTTGCTGATGCTTCCCTGCCTCTGTGGAGAGCGAGCTGCAGGCACAGGGGCACCGTGGCTGCAGAGGCTCCTCAGGAGCTGGGATTTCTCCTGTCCATAACTCATGTGAACCCAATCCCACTGAAGCACCAGTCCTGTGCTTCTGTCACTGTGAAATCACAGAATCACACAGGATGGCTTGGGTTGGAAAGGACTTTAAAGACCATCTCATTCTAGTCCCCAGTACAGCTGGAGGTTTCTTAGCAGTGGATAGGCACCCATGTAAAGAAAACATACATTTAGTTGTAGTCCTAAGGATAATTTACAGGAATATCAGGAGAGCTGGTTTGTGCCAGCCTTGAAGCTATTTGTCATGGGGCTGCTGCTGAGGAAAACAGAACTGTAACCCCTCATCCTCAGACATGAAAGACTATGAAAAATTTGCTTTGGTGGGGCTCTAGATGTGCTAGATCATAGACCCTGTATGCTGGAAAGGAGGATCTGTGCTGATGGCTCACCCTCTCCGTGAAAAGCAATTAAACACTGTCACAACGAGGATGGAGTTTGAATTAATTCATTCTTTAGCATCTCTTTGGACACAGTGACTTCCCTGAAGGGATGATGTGAACCATTTCCTTGCCAGCTCAGAGCAGGGCATTTCTGGGTGGAGGGTTTTGCTGCTCCACACGTGGCTGAAGGCTCCAGTGCCATACCTGGAGCAGAGGGATGTGCTGCAGAATGTCCCAGTTTTGTGCTCTGAGAATATTGTGTTTCTGATTAGGAGCACTGGGTTACATAATGGCATCATAATCACAAACATACCTGCTCTGAGCAGAACGGGGCTGGATGATTTATTCATAAGAGTTTCTTCATGCAGAAACTTCTATTTATTCCCTGTTGTAAGGGCAGGAAAATGTCAATGGAAGCTGCAGTGGTGTGGTGCTAATGGGAAGTACGTGCTTCAGTCTTCCCTCTCTTCAGGAATACTGAAGAGTAAATTTTTTAGGGTTTTTATGGAGAAATTCCTGTGTCTTTGTGCTTGGGAGCACAGGCCTTGCTTGGTTTTACAGAACCCAGCTAGCCTGGGAGGGAGCAGGAGGTGCTTTCCCTGCCCAGTCCCTGGCTGGTGTGGGCAAGAGCCTGGCAGAGTGATCAGAAACCTTAAACTTGAAATCCTGGCTGGCTCTTGGCTTTTTTCTGGGTTTAACAGGCTGTGGCGGGGTGGAACTCTGCTCCTGAGCCCTCATCTGCTGCTGGGGGGCTGCTGAGCCCACGTGAAATAAATGCAGGTGTTTACACCAGGGAGACACAAAGGTTTCTATTATTTATTTTTATAAACACCTCTTGAGTCTCTCCTCCAGTCACATTTTTGGCTGATGTTTCTCAACTTGCTGGTTGTTTTTCACTTGCCATTTACTTATTTTCTGCAGCAGCAGAAGCCTTGTTGTGTCCTAGCTGGTCATCAGGGCTGGCTGTCCAGGGCTGTGATGGGCTCTGGTGGCCTGGGCATGGTCAGAAACTTCTGTGAAGCCTCTTCACCCCTGTTGTGCCTCAAAACCTGGTGTCCAGCTTGGACCCTGGGGTCTGTTTGGGGTGGCTCTGCCTCAAAGCCTGTGGAGGCTGTGTGGGTGCGAGAGGAGGGCTGAGACCCTGCTGAAAGGCTTTGCCTTCACCTCTGTAGCCAGTTCCTCCTTCTCCTGGAAAGGGAAGCTTGCCCTGTGTGGGAACCCCCTCTGAGGACATCCCTGAAGTTTTATGGTGCTCAGCAGGGGCTGAGCCCAGGGATTCAGAGCTCCCACAGGAGGTTATTGTGGGGAGGAAGTAAAACAAAGTGCAAAGGCAATTTATCTCTGTCCTGGCCATTTGCCTGCCACTCGAAGCGGGGCCGAACTTCATCCCTGGCTGCTGTGTGCTGGCGTGGAGCCCTGTGAGGGGGCAGCTCTGCGGCTGGCTAGGAATGGGGCTCGGCCTCCATCGCCCCATTCACACCGCGAGAGAAATCATTTATTCCTGGCAGAAGGTGGGACCTGGGGGTGCTGTCTGTGCAGCCCCCTGGCCTTTGCATGCTCACCCAGAGTCAGAACGCTGCAGTGACCGTGTGGCAGCGGCGGTGGGAGCTGCGCCGACGGTTGCACTGATGGTTGCGCCGATGGTTGCACCAACTGTTGCACCGGTGTGCTGTGTCTCACAGAGCTGGGCTGCTGTTTTCCCACGTTTCTCCCCCACCCCAGAGCTGTGTTTTTGTGACTTTGCATGCTCCGTGTTCCCGTGCCGTGAGCCGCTGTCGTGGCGAGGCTCGGCCGCCACCTTCCGCAGATCGCGTCGGGTCCCACCAATGCTGGAGAAGGCACCTGGGACTGCCTTGTCTTCATGCAGAAAAGCCAATTCTTTATTCACATAACTCCTTTTAGGCAGTTTTCACAGGCCTCGTGTGCACCACCAGTTGGCTAATAGTTTTCTTACTTCATTTATTAGTCAGAAGGTGATTTCTGTGTACATACATTTAAGTTTTTACATCCTTTCTTTATGGCTTCCCACGGGACAAGATTTATTGTTTAAATAGGTGCCCCTGTTTTTCTCCCCAAGGAATATGCTGTTGAGTTCACAAAATTTTCATACCCAAGATTGTTTAATATGGGAACTTGCAAGTTATCTGAAATTAGAAGAAGTGACAGACTAGCAGAGTAGGGCCTGGTTTCATAAAGCCTTTTATTACATCTTTTACCTGTCTGCAACACTTGCACCTTTGGGAAAAGCTCATCATGCTTATTAAGTAGATATTTTAGAAAAATAGTCCTAAAAGTAATTAAAAATTAGGTTTTTATCTCATTTTGTAGCATCTCAGAATGGTTTGGGTTGAAAGGGATCAAGGGATGCAACCTGCTTGATCTGGTCACTTATTCCTGGAAGTTCATAGTTTCTGTTAGTTTCAGCCCATTCTCTCAAAATTAATACATTGATTTAGGGTATTTTTAGGGTGCTTTGATTCACTAGAAATTCCCTTTCAGGTCTGCCAGCCAAGAGCTGGGCTTGCTCTAGGACTGGGAAGTCTGTTGTGCTCTTAGCTCTGTGCATCTCTTCACCGTTCCATAGCCTGTGCTTTTGGAATTGGAGCAGGTTTCCTTTGAGAGCCAGTAACTGAAAATGATGTAAAAAAGGATTAAAAAAAAGCTGATAATTCTAGTAGATTTAAAAAAATATTGCTTTAACATCTACTGCTCAAATCAAGCAGAGTGCTCTGGTTCTCTTCCAGCAGAGAGACATGAGCGTCGTGTTGGTATTTTTAAAGCTTTATGTGCAAGACATCAGTTGGTGTTGCCAAACTCTGATTTAAATTTATACATCCTGGCTCAGCCTGTTTGTTAAAAAAAAAAAAAAAGAAAAACCACCCCCAGCACAACAAATTCAGTATCTTTTCCTTATTGCAATTTTTTTGGCATCAGATGTCGTGATGTGCACAGTGTAGTTGTTGTCTCTTTATCTGATCCATTGACTAATTCAACATTATTGTTTCAATAATATTATTTCAGGCCAGGTAACATACTCGTGTTACCTCTGTGATGACACAAAACATGGCACAGCTTCCAGTGAGTCACAGCTCCACAGTGTGTGCAAATAAATAACAGGAATGGTGAAAAATAACCCGGATCCTGTATTTTTAGCAGTCCAGCGTGATGCTGGTGACACATGAGGAGCTGGGGGCAGGAAGGGTGGTGGGTGCTGGTGGGTGGGAGCTCCAGGATGTGGCTCAGGGGCTGTGCAGGGTGAGCAGAGGCCCGGGGAGTTGATTCTTGGCAACTTCTTGTCCTTTTCCAAGGAGGTGGGAGAGTTCTGGCTGTGCCCATGGGACCTTGGGGTGGGCTGGAGGATGCTCTGTGCCCACCACGGCCCTGGTGGGGCTGTCGTGGTGTGGGCAGCACTGCTCTGCCCCTGGAAAGGAGAAGCAGGAGAGCTGGAAGTGGGTGTGAAAAGCTGAGGGAGGCTCTGTGGGATGGGCTGGCACAACCCCTCTGTGTGCTGGGGCTGCTGATTTTGGGTTGGCTCTCTTTGCCCCCATCCCCTGGCACACTGAGGGCTCCTGGAAGGGGCAGCCTGGCTCCCAGGCTGGCATTTTTCAGCGGTGCAGGGAAGGAGAGGATTGCTCCTACAAGTCCACAGAGCAGGCTGGTACTCCTCACTGAGGTGCTGGCTCTTCCCACTCAGGGGATCTGAGGGTAATTAATTGCTGATGTGCCAGGCTGGGGGGCAGAGCAATGCCAGCATCACCCTGAGTTCCTTGGCAGGGCTGGAGAGCATCAAATAACCAATTCTGGGCTACTCTCTGCTTGTATTTTTAGAGTAATTGCTATAAACATTCTTGGGATTTTTTTTTTTTAAAGAACCACGACAGCCATTTATATATTTAACAATATATATTTATATATATATATAATTTCTAGATCAGTACATTCATCAGTACTTGTTTTTCTTCACAAACAGAAGAACTCTTACAATAGTAGACTTTCTAAAATAAATACTATTAAAATAGAACTTCAAAATAAATATTCTATACAAAGAAAAACCTTCTGTGGTAACTTTTCAGGGTGTACATGTGAGGGGGGTGGTAAGAGGAGGTGGGGAAATATTTCTCAGGGTGTCTGAGCATGGGAGGGGAAGGGAATACCCAGTGCTGGGAAGGCGAGGGCTCATCAGGGTGGCAAAGGCAGTGCCCAGGGAGCACCAAATGTGGGCTGGCACCTGCGGGCACGGGGCTGTGGCGAGGGGGTGTTTGTCTGCTGGGGCCACTCTGCTGCTGCTGGGATTGAGGTGTGGCATTGCCAGCACCCTCAGGTCCCCCCTCCTTGCTGCCTGGGCTGCTCTGTGAGGACAGGGGTGAACTGAGCCTGCTGCTGCAATTAGCAGAGCTGCAGCAATCAGCAGTGCAGGTGCCCTGCCATCCTCCTCCTCCTCCTCCAGAGCAGGGCACCTGGCCCAGGGGCAGCTGCCCTGCCCCACTCAGCGCCCTGGCTGCAGCGCTCTGTGCTCGTTAGCAGCTGTCCCTTCGTTAGCAGGGCTCTGACCCTGGCAGGGTGGAGGCTGTGACACGGTGACCGTGCCCCTGGTACAGCTCTGGGGTGGCAGGAGAGCCGAGTACCTTCAGAGGGAGCGGGGGGATGGAATTGTTGGCTGGGGAAGAGCGGGAATAGCGATGCTGCTGACGGGAGCTGTTCCCCCTGGCACAGCCCCTGGCACAGCCCCTGGCACAGCCCTGCCCTGTGGGCCCTGCCCCAGCTCCAGGCTCCTTCCTGCCATGCCTGGGGCTGGGAGGGCTGGAGCAGAGCCCAGCGGCCGTGCTGGAGCCCAGGGGAGGAGGGAGGGTCACTCTGCTACACTGCCCACTGCTCGGACACAGCCACGACGCTCGGCAGGCTCAGCACGGCGTGCAGGCTTCCAGGGCTTAGGTATCCAAACAAACCAACAGAGAAATAGTTTACAGCTATGTACAGTGACAGGGAACCCGGCTGGGGGTGCTGGGGGTGGGTGCATGAGTGCAGGTTGGCACGGTGGCCACCATTCCAGCAGTGCCTTTGCTCACAGGACCACGCAGCCAGGCCACGGGCTCTGCCAGAGCAGGTTTTCAGCACAGATTCCCCAGGAACAGCCAGGGACAGAGGGTCAGAAAGGCAAAGCAGCCGTGGCTGGAGGCCCTTTGGACACGTGTGGTCCCAGCAGAGAAGGGCAGCAGGTAAATACCTCTCCTGCTGGCCTTTTCTAGCTTGCTTGTGTCTTAGGAAAATGATTTCTCTTATTAAATACAATATCTTATACATTCAACCAACAGTTCAGCTAGTTTGGGGTTGGTTTTCCTTTTATCTTTTCCCCTCCAATTTGTGCAAGATAATAAATACAGCTCTGGATCCCCACCTGCTTCCTGGTGCCCACATACAGTTAACATGAGGCTACCCTGTAGAACTGTTATCTGGTAACAGGCATTACATCCTTTTCTAATATGATTCAGCATGTACAAGCTAGCAAGTGTTATAAATAGAAAAGTTGGTTGGTTTTATGCTTTTTTAACTCCCCCATTCAATAAATATCTACAGTTCAATTGAGCTAAACCCCAAGTAATATCCAGCTGAGCTGAATTCTGAAACACAAAGACACCAGAGTCCCATCAGGACGCTGCTGCCAGCCCCTGCCCGTGGCTGCATCACAACCAGGCCAAGGGGATTCCTGGAAATGCTACATGAGCTCTGCCTATTGCTTATCTAATTAGAGATGACATTTCACTGTCACTGTTGTGCATTTACTGAGGACATCTCCTCTAATTAAAAACACCAAGAGAGACTGGGTCAGTTTTCTGCATGCAACAAGTACCTACCTACTCGTTAGAGTGTTGCATGTTTGGGCCAAGATTCTTGTTTAGCACCTTGTAGTTGTCAAGAGAGAGGGGTCACAGCACCCTTGGGGAAGGCAGAACCAGCCTCAGGATTAGGGCACAGACAGAGCCAATATTTGCATGCTGAAAACCACGGGCCCATTTGTTAACAACACTCTCCTCCTTCCCCTGGCTTTCCCTAGTGTGTGTTAACACGAAAATAAACACTAAAAGCATTCTTTACATTTAAAAAGACACTTTTGTACAGAAGAGGCAAAAGTCAAACAGCAGCAATAGGGGTGGGGGAATGTGCTGTACTTCAAGCAAATGCCATTCACCCCCAAGACAAAAACAAATCTTAATATCTAATGAGCAAAGAAGAGCTTGTTCCAGGAGGGGAGGTACTGGATTGAGATCCCTAGAAAAATACATCTATGTGCATCGTACACTTAGGTTTGTGTGACTTCTTACCAGAGCTTAAGAGGTTTAGAGAACAAACCCCACCCGACTTTGCTTTGTGGCTTGAGTCACCTCCCCTTTGCTCCAGCACCAGGAGCGAGCTGGGCCTGGGGGAAACGGGACTGGCCACCTTCCTCCTGGAGAGGGAAAATTCATATTCCATCCAGTGAAACCTTATGCCACGGATCAGCTTACAGGCAGGAGGACCTGGTGTTGATACAACTGCCTGAACACATCCTGCTGCAATTCCTCCTGGGAGGAGTTGCCCTGCTACCATCTTGCTTTAGAAAGAGGGTCCAAACCAGTGGGACCAGGTGGGATACACCCAAAGGGCAGAAGACCCTTCAACAAATGAAATCTAGTTTCAGTTGTGGTCCACAAATCTTTGAGGGACACAGAAAGCTTTTGAGAAACACGTACTTTGTGTGCAACCAGCCCTTGGAGTGGTGTCTAGGAGGGAGGGAGGGTGCAGGGAGTTCCCCCATCACCTTCAACGGCTGCTGGGAGTGAGCTGGGGTTTGGAAGGAGACAGGAAGCAAGTAGCCTGCCCTGAATCTGAATCCAAAGCAGCTTTTTGCAGCTGGGAATGGGGGATTGGTTGTGAGGCGGTGCCTGCCGAGCGAGCAGTTAATGGTTCCTGTGGTGTGCAGGCCTGGTGAGCAGCCGTCCGTCCAAGCTGGGAGATTTCAGCAGCTGTACTTCACGGTGTACATGGGTTTGCAGCCTTCACTCTGCATTACTAACATTCCTCCTTTGGCCCCATCTATTTAAACTGCGACCAGTTCCAAAAACCCTGAATAACCCAAAGTGCTTCAGTCTGTGGAAATATTTGCTTCTGCTTTCTCCGAAGGCGAGAGGCTGACGCTCTCCTCAGAACACAGGTTGTTAAACAGAGCCAACACCACCCTGCTCTGCGGAGCATCCTCCCAACTCCATCCTCCCAAACTATTAAAAGGGCTTTTCTGCCCCTTTGCTCTCTGGCAACGCCTTGCAAATGACACTGTTTGTGTTTTTGCATCTGCATCCGGGCCGGCTCACCTGGTCGTAGCATCTCTGGGACAGCTTGACGCAGCCGGTGGCCGGCAGGTAGCAGAGCAGGCAGGGCAGCACCAGGGACAGGGCGCTCATGAAGGACCAGCGGGCGCAGCAGTTGGAGTGGGAGCAGGAGCAGGGGTGGTCGGCGCACGTGCCCTCGTCGTCCTCGTTGGTGCAGTGGTAGAAGACGCCCTTGACCAGGCACATGCAGGTGGAGTAGTTGACCAGGTTCTGCGCCGAGCACAGACACTCCTGGTTGCACACCCAGCACGAGGGCAGGGTCCGGGGCAGGGCGCACTCCTTGCACTTGCATTTCCCGCAGGCCTCGCACAGCAGGAAGTGCTTGTCCAGCTCCTGAGACGCGGGGCCCTTCAGGTCCAGGGGTTTGCAGTTGATGGCCTTGGGCTGGATGCGAACGGCGCGGGGGGACGACTGCTCCGCCACGGGCACCGGGGCCATGTGGTCCAGGAGCCTTTGGTCTGAGGATGTGCTGCTGCTGCTGCTGATGGAGCTGGGCCGCCCGCTGAAGGAGATCCAGGGGTGGGTGACATCCTGCTCGCAGCGCTGCGGGTGCTGCCCGGTCGAGCCCGGCTCGCGGGGGGCTCGGGGACGCTTCTGGGCCGGCGGCTGGGAGGCGCTGGGGTTGTCGGTGTAGTCGTTCTCCATGTGGGTGGTCTTCATCTGGTCGATGGGCAGGATGGTCAGCGGGTGCTGCAGCCGCCCGTAGGGGATCCGACTGTCCAGCAAGGGCTGCACCATGGCAGAGTTGGGGACGACGGTGATGTTGTGGGGAATCCGGGGCTCCATTGAGAAATCAGGCTGACTGCTGGGGGGGAAATCTGTGCTCAAGTGTCCTGGGAGGAGGGAAGGAGAAAGAAAAGGGATGGGGGAGATGGAGAGAGAGCACATTGTTATTGTGGTATCCTGCAATCCCAGCCCAAGAGGGCTCCTTGCTGAGGCTGGTTGTTGTGCTGAAGGTTTTGTAAGGTAAACTTGTGTCTGAGAAGGCAGAGCACCGGGTACAAAGTGCCTCACTCCTCCTTTGCTACCGTGTCCCTCTCCCTGACCTGGCCATCTATAGCTCTTCCAGCCCCGGGAGGGCTGTGGTCACTCCAGGCTCCTGAAGAGCTCACTCATGGTTTTACAGAGGGAAAGCAAATCTGGGGGCTACTGGTGTACATTTACATGTGGTTTTGTCAGCAAATTTCCTGAAATGATTTCTCTAAACTTTGGAGGTTTTCCCAGTTGACCCTGATCCCTAAAAAACTTGATGCAGGATTGTGGCTTGTGGAAGCATTGGCCTGGTACAAGGATGCTTTTGAGCATGGGGCTGAGCACCTGTCCTTGCTAAGCAAGGATCTGCCAGTGGGAGGATGGATTGATTTTGGTGAGGAAGTGTCTCCTCTCCATCAGGAGCCGCTGGTTCCAGAGGCTCCTTTATCCCTCCCAGGGGAGGTGGAAGTGCTTGCTCAGCACCTTGTCTGGAGGCAAACCAGGGTGGGAGCCAAGGGTGCAGCTCCCAGGAGAGCACCCACACGGCTCAGGCCGGATCCATCACCTCACACAGGTAATGAGACACTCGTGCAGCCCACTAAGTGCACTAATATTCAGCTGAAGTGCTGTTTACCAGCCGCCCTGGCTGAGCCGTCAGCGCCGCAGTTTCTAATTTCATTGAAAGAGTGCAATTTATCCTGGAGTCAGTCCAAAGATTCAGCAGTGGCGTAGGACAAGAAACCACAGGAAGTAACTAAACTTAAATCAAAGAACGGAAACGACTCAGTTCAAATTTAGAAAGTGCACATTGTTTTCTAGTAGATGTGCCATTTCCTCACGGGGTGACCTTTATTCATAAATAATATAATGCTGGAGATCAGTAGAAAGAAGGGGTGAGTAAAGCTTTGGTCGCAGGAGGGGAAAAGCTGCTGGTATCAAGAAAAAGGAAGTAGTGAACAGCTTAAGGCATTGCCAGTTGTTTGTGTTCAACAAATAAATTAACCTTTTCCAACAGCGTGAAAGATTTGATCTTGGCAGCGCTGGTTTAACAGCTGGGCTCGATGATCCTAAAGGTCTTTTCCAACCTAAATGATTCTGTGATTCTATGACTTTCAGTGTCACAGCAGTGGGAAAAAGGAAAAAACTGCATCCAGCTACAACCAAATCATGCACGAGAAGTGTGTGTGTAAATGTGTTTACACTCCTGCGAGAGCACATCTCCCCAAAAACGAACATGACAGAAATCGGAGCAAGACCTGATTCCGCATTCTCGGAAGAAGAAAGGGAAGCCCATTTTTACCCCCTGAAAAACGCCCCCAGAGTCCACTCTTGTGTTTGTAAATCGTTGCTCTGATGGATCATTGGCATTTGGGGCTGGAGAAGCGCCAGTCCTCCCGGGATCAGTGGGAGGGGAGCGGGCTGAGGCCGCAGCGGCCGCGCGTGGGCAGGACGGCACGCGCCGGGCCCCTGTGTGCCCTGCACCACGGCAAGGACTGCTTTATTAGCAGTAATGATCATTAGTGTCATGCAGCCCTTATGCTGCTTCTCTTCCCCAGTTAAAATTCTCTGCCGGGTCTTAGCCATTCATTTGGATTTTTTATCATTTCATTATTCATAGCTCATTGACATCCTGACTGGAGGAACAAGAGGGTTTATAAAGCATCTCTTGCTAGTTACTGTATGTAAAAAACAAAGAGAAGCAATGATTCTGACAACTATGGTGTGTGCAGAGGGAAAAGAGCTTGATTTTCTTTTGTGCATCAGCATCCAGTGTCATGATATAAAAAGTATTTGCTGCAAGTCAGAGTTTAGCAAAATCATCAGTTCTGTATCGGCTGCGTGTTACATTTGCAGGGAGACTTTGATTCCACTGGGTTTTTTTGGTTTTTTTTCTAAAGGAGAGAGATGCAGCTGTTTTGGTTGCCAAGAGTAAGTGCAGCAGAGCTGATCTTAGATGGAAGGTAGCTGAGGAAATGGTGGCAGCGCTGCAGGGCATTGCAGCTCCTCCTCGCCCTGCCAGCCCTGCCTTCGTGGCCCCTCCAGGGCTCTCTGCTCACTCCCACTTGTTACCAGCTCTTGGGAATCTGCTTTGTTCACCAGATTGCCACTGGGTCCATGGAGAACCATTTGTTTCAAGGTGCTGCCTTGTGTGGCAGCACGTGTGTGGAGCAGAGCTGCCCAGCCCGGGCGGTGAGCTGGAGCTGCCTGTCCCCAGGGTGGCACCTCTGCCTGCCCAGGGTGGCACACCGAGGGCGTTCTGCATCGCTGGTGGCACTGTGGGAGCCCCTGGAGATGCCATCAACTCTGCTGTGCTCCAGGGCCAGTGGTGCCATCACACAGGAATGGTGTCACCAGATTAGTTTGGGAAGGATTAGAGCCAGGCCACTCCTCAAACATCCCCGTGCACAGACGGGGCCTCGTGCAGGCAGATGTTAAAGATGGCTTATCTGAGATAGTGCTAATCAAGATTTCAGTTAATTACCACAGAAAGGAGAGGGACCCTGGACTAAACACCACACGTCAGGAGAGTTAAGGATAGAAGTTTTTCATCCTCTTTTTTCACTGTAGTACAGTTTCAAATTGTCTTTTTAATAGATAAAGTATTTCTGCAGCACAAGGGGAAGGGAAGCCTGACATGGTGAACTCAAAGACCCTGCAGATATCTGGGCACAGGATCCACTTGGATAAAGCCTGTGGAGGGAAAACAGCCAAACAAGACCCAGCTCTTCCCATTCCCAGACCCCTGCTCTGGCCATGATGTCTTTATCACCTTTAAACCACCACAGATGTCCACCCCGATAGGTTTTGGTGCTTGGACACGTGGTCCTTCACTTTCTGCCCTGCCCTCTCCGTCCTGAGCAGAGGGTTTCTGCAGTTAACTGCTCTCCCCTTTCATGCTGCTCTTGGCAGACCAATTGCTGATATTTCTGGAATTTTCCAAGGACCATGACTCGGTTGCTGCTGCTGGCCTTGTCACCAGAAGTCGCAGCAGCGCAGCGAGATCGCTGGTGACAGATCCGGGTCAAACGCCTCGAGCGCTGCACTCGGAGCGAGCTGGGTGCTGCTCGTCCTGCCAGGAGCCTCCTCTCCCCTGGGCACTGCCAGGTGACAGCCAGGGCAGAGCTCCAGGCTGTGTCTGGCTCTGGGCACCTTCCCCTCAGCTGCTGGTGCTCCGTGTGTGTCCCAGGACAGGCGCACTGTGCCCCCCTGCCCTGGCACAGAGCAGTCCAGCCCATCCTGGGTCAGGGCTTTGTGCTGGGCAGAAGGAGATCCTAAGCCAGGCTGGTCCTGTGGAGTGAGACAGGCCTGGATACCTGGTGGGGCCCTGTGACTTCCCTGGATGATCCTCCAGGCACCACTGGACCTTTCCTGGCTGTGTACCCAGAGGCAGGGCAGCCTTTCCTTCACCCCCAAACCACGTGGGGTGTTTGCTCACAAGGATAACACTGCCTTCAGCAGCAACGCTGGTACCTTATAAACTGAATTTATACAGCTTCTCCCAGCCAGATCCCAAATCAAAATGAATGTTTGGGGTAACCCAGCAGAACTTTAGACCTTGAAAGAGGACAAGAGCTGAGGGGTGCAACCTGAGGGATCTTTGCTGTCCACTGCGCTAATCCTGACTGTAAATTGCATTTCAATTGAGGAAAAAAAGCCATATAGCACACAAAATTAGTTAATTCTTGATCACAGGTATTTACAGATGTATTACAGCATTAACACAGGCACAAATTCACTGTTTGCAACTGTACAGATAATTTTCTTAAAGTAGATAACATGAAGGAAAATTCATGACTATTCTTACATAGGGAATTTTTCATTCTTTAGAGGCAAACAATGAGGTTCTTTTCAAGGCAGCAAACTCCCATGTAGAGAAAAAATTCTCTTCCCCCATGACTGTACAATCACTCACCACATACAATTTTCAAGTCAAAATATACTTCCTTCCAAGGGAGTAAAATTGGACTCCAAAGTCAAGTTCATACACGTGTTGCAGTGTTTGTTCCATCTCTTCATCAAGATATGGCCAATTTAAAATTACTGTTGTACTGGGTAATTGCAAGTCCTAAAGTTGTAGGAAACCAACTGTTATTGTAAAGTGTTTTGGTATTATTTCAGACTCAGAAGTTTTGAAGGGTTTTGAAATCAGATGAAATTAAAACAAAAGGCATTTTATGTTTTAGTAGGATTTTGGATTTTCCTACATCATTTTGTCCTTGTAGGCAATTCCATGAGAAAGTCACGTAAACCCTCAGGAAAACTCATTCCCATTAACGTCTTCAGAACAAGTTTTGAAAGAATAAGGGTCTAATATCTTTATTTTCAGAGTGGAGTCGGACAACAAATCTTCCAGTAACTGAAAAACAAAATGGATCTTCACTTAAAAATCAAATGTTCATAACTATCTGAGTCACCCACTGGTTAATAATTTTAACAAGTTCTTTCTCACGTGTTTAACAATATTCTAGATGTTTGTGGTAATAAAAGAATAATAAGAGTAAGGGACTTAAGTCCAGAGGAGGGTCCCATGTGGAAGCAATCCTGGGCAACCCAGCACTGCCACATCCCCAGTGCAGCCAGCAGGAAAATGGGAAAAGCTGCCATGAGCTCCTCCTCTGCAGCCAGAACCAGGCACAAGGTCCCACAGTTCTGCCCAACCCTTTTTGGACACGAGATCTTCCATGGAAATGTCTAAAGGGAATCTCAAATGTCACAGAAAGCCAAAAAGGCCCAGATGTGCTGCTTGGGCTGTGTTTGCTGAGAGACCCCGGGGTGGGCAGGGAAGTGATGCAGCCACCAAACCCTTGTGTCTGTCAGCTGTGTGCTCCAGATCAGGGGCCACTCAGCTCTCTCTAATTAATTCCACCTTAATGACACCTCCTGAGCAGCCTGTCCCTTCTGTTGTGTCTGACAGCACCCACGGCAGGAGGAGCTGCTTGCCTCAGCAAACCAAGATTTCTCCTGGGGTTGCTGGCACTGGATTGTCCCCTCCATGTCCTGTGACATCACTGGACTGTGCCCTGAACATCAGGGAGCTGCTGAACCTGCCAGTGGTGCCGTGCTGCCCTTTGCCAGGGGCTGGTGGCCACCCCCAGGACCATTATATTTATATATCTCATAAATGAAAACGGTTGTAATGGTGCTGGGGGCATGGAGAGCACTGGTGCACAAAAAGCCACCTCCTTATATTAGAGTTGTTAAGGTTGGAAAGGACCTTTAGGATCGTCGAGTCCAACTGTATAGGGAATACAACAAATTTGATGCTTCAACATGAATTTTCAATCACAGGTTTCCAGGAGTTTCCCAACTGTTGAAGCATCACAAGCTGCTGTGAAGAAGGGATGAAGAAATTGCCACGGACTGATGAAAGGCTGAGCCCTGCACTGGGACGGGGTAAGAGCTGAGCTGCTCATCTGGGGATCTGCTTTGGGCCAGACCAGACAACTCTGGATCTTGGCACCTACAGAGGGATCAGCCTTCTCTTGGTCACTGATACTACACCTGGGCTAGATTAAATTTTAGGAAGAAATTGTTTCCTGTGAGAGTGAGCAGCCCTGGCACAGGTGCCCAGAGCAGCCGGGGCTGCCCCTGGATCCCTGGCAGTGCCCAAGGCCAGGCTGGATGGGGCTGGCAGCACCTGGGACAGTGGGAGTGTCCCTGCCATGGCAGGGGTGGAATGGGATGAGCTTTAGGGTCCCTTCCATCCCAAACCAGGCTGTGACTCCATTGCCAATGCAAAAGTTGAATTAGTCTCTGGAGGAGCTGTGACAGTCACTCGCTGACACTGACACAGAGGCAGCAATAGCTGCAGTAAATGCACTGCAGAAATTGGTTTATTTTCTTTGCTGTCTGGGACACATGAATTTCTGAAAATACTGAAATAGTGCAAGGGGAAGAAAACAAGAAAAGCACAGAATATTTAGTCTTAATACAGGAAATGATCATAACTGAAAGCAATACATTGGCAGCAGCATCATGCCAGGGGTGGGCAGAAACATTCCCAGGCCTGTGCAAGGCAGCACAGCTCAGAGTCGATGGCAGCCAGTGCCAAATCTGATCTGTCACCACCGGTCTGTCTCCTCTGGTGGCTTGGTTAAAAAGCAGTTTTTGGTGAAAACACTCCTCTAGAAGGCTGGGCAGAGCTGCACCTGAGCATCGGGCAGGGCAGGGTCCCACCCAGTGATCAATAAAGGATTTGCTCCCCAGGGCCCAGCAGAGGAGCTGGAGGCAAGGGAACAAATCCTGCCCTGCCTTTGCTGGGATTAAGGACATCCTCTTGTCCAGGCCTGCCAGCAGTGACATGGGACACCCTGCTCCTGGTGCAAGCCAAAGGCTTCAATTAAAGCTTTTAATGAGGAAGACTACACTCAGAGGTAGTTAAAGGAGACCTTGCAGCAAGCACATGTTTTTAATGTGGGATTAAGAATAATTCATAAGGTTGGAGTTCATTAAGGCTGAGTTCGGCTGTCTGGATTTTGAGACGAGCCATAAATGCTCTGAAAAAAAGGAAAAAAAAAAAGCTTTTTTCCTCTAAAGTGTATATTAATATTAACAAAATATTGGCATTCATTCTTTTTGTTCCCCTCCTTAGCAGCCTTATCTAGCTTAGGCCAGCTAGAATCTTCTCTACAAGTAATAAGGTAGGAAAAAAATTAGAAAGCTTATTAGGGAAACCTGCCATTTTCAAAACGAGACACTACATTCTTGCCAGAGCGTGGAAATTCAGGAGCTGGGAAATGAGACCTGTAGACTTCCAAGAAGCTGTCTCTGTCCAGCTAAAGTCTGTTCCTATGGTGCGAGTGAATAAAGCACATTTTGGCCCACTAGCATTCAGATCTCTGGGGACTTGGATTTCTCAGTCAAAGCCTTTTGCTGGACAAAAACATTTATTTTAAGGTCAGAAAACTAAGCTCAGATATGATCTATTAAACTAATGTACTAAATGATAAACTTATTGGAAGGATTGTAGATTTTCTTGAGGAAATACATTGTATTGCATTGAAAAAGGATTAAAAAACCAACACTTGTGCAACTGTTTGCCTATAAAAACACAGTTTTTACTACTGGGCTGAAGCAGGAAAGTTATATAGGAATGTGATGAATGAATTTTTTTCTTTCACGTTTAATTTTATGAAAACTGTCAGAACTGGTAATTAATTATTGCTGTAGTGTTGCAAGGTATGTGAATTTTATTTCATCGATGTCTGAGAACAGATTTTTTTTTTTTTGGGGGGGGTAGGAATTGCTTTTTGAGATGTTGCATTCCCCAGTACGATTTGGGAATTAGTCATGATTCCAGGAAAACAGCTTTTGTTTTGCTGTTTCAGGAGGAGAACAAATAATTTCTCCCCTACACATACCTCATGGAGAATTTCAAAAGGGCTGCAGTATTCAGAAATGGTCCTTTTAATTTTATAATCCCAATATAGAGTCCCTTCCAGCAAGGGAAAACACAGTAGCCCATGGAAAAGGGCACATTTATCAACGAGACATCCCCAGCAGGGTTCCAATAACTGAGAGCAACCCCTCCTCCTGCTATCATTCATTTTTAGATGGACAAGGGGGAAGCCAGGCATCAGGATCATTGTGATTCCGTGCACAAATTGGGGCTTTATTCTTTAACCCAAAATAAAGGCAGAGAGGGGAAGCTTTAATATTGGGAAAGCCGAGTTCCTCTTTAGCTAATTAAACAGCAATTTCTTGCCATACTGTCTCCTTGGCATGGTATGGAGGAAAGGCAGCAGCTGGAGAAGTTTTAAAGAATCTAGAAGGTGCCTTTTCCACTCTGGATAATGCAGGGATGCTTTTCCTTCTCTCCTTCACCCTTTAAAGAAAAACTTGGGGCTACACAGGACTTAAATGAAGAAATCAGACCCTTGGTAACTGGAGGTGAAAGAGGGAAGCCTTTTCCCCCGTGATATTCCTTTGCACTGCCATTTCCAAGGTCTGCATTCTCACTCCTGCTTTCCTCTGAGACCTTTGTGCCTTTTTCATGCCCCTTTCTGCTTTTTCCATTCCCCTCCTGATAATGAATTTTCAGAACATGTCGTCTCTAGGCTTGTCTTTCTCCTGTGACGCCAGGACTGTACCAGAAAATAAAATCCTGGCTTATCTTTGCTACGCAGTTGGTAGGAAGGAGCAGCCAGCACAGGTTTTGCCTCCATACATAAAATATTTTGTATATTAGATGAAGTTATTCCATTTTTATTACTCATCTAGCCTTTAAAATACAGCATCCATCCAGATTTAAAACAAGTGTACAGCAAGACAGGGAAGAACAGTGATGGAAATAAGGCACCGAAGCAAAAAAAAATGAAAAAAAGGCTTGTATGAAATAAAATGCTGAAGAGCAAAGGTCACGCAGGAAAGGTCTGACACATGAGTGGCTGATTTCCGAAGTGTCCTATTATGGAGACAGCTAAAAACTACTTGACACTCACGAGACAGGGCTTTGGAAAAGAGAGGAAATGCGGATAATCTGTTCCAAAGCAAGAAAGATCCAATTCTGACCTGTCAGCCCAGGTGACCATGTATTTATGCTCCTTTTCGGGGAAGGAAGGAGGGATGGAGGAGAAGACATCCCATCAGCAGAAAAAAGCCACTTATTCTGCTGGAAACGCCTGCAAACAAGCCCGACCCAAGTGTGCCGAAACCTGCCTGCCATATATGTACAGCAAATGCAGATGTTGATGGGAGAACACAGAAAAGAGGGATAAATCAGAGACGCAGGGACACAAATGGAAATTCTGCAAGAAACAGGATATTTCTCCAGAATGCCGGGTCTCCTCTAGGCTGGGAAGCACCAGGCAGCTCTCCACTGTAGGTAATCATAGCTAATCACTGTTAGAAAAGTCATCGCCAGAAAAATGCTCATGATCAGCGATCTGTAAGGAGCAACCCAACGCATCTAGAACGAGCGCAGGATTTTCCCTCGGGGAGCAGGCTTGGCTTTTTCTACTTAAAACACTTAACAATTGCTCGCAAGCCCCGATCTCGTACTTACTTTAAATAATCCGGCTAGGACCATGTCTCCACAGGCGAGTTAATCCCAAAGGCGAGGGGCCGGCCCCGGAGGACGCCGGCGAGCGGCGGGAGCGGCGGGCAGGAGCTGCGAGCGCGGCGCTGTCAGCGGCGGCCGCGGCGCTGCGCCCGCCCGCCCGCCTGGGAAAATGGCTATTTTATGAATGGGAGGGCAGCGGCCGCTCCTGCGCGTGCGCCGCCGCCCGACTCTATGAATGGGTGGGCACCGCGGCGGCACCGCGCATGCTCCGCTGCCTTTTATGAATGGGGGCTGGAGGGGAGCGCGGATGCGGCTCTCGGTTTTTTTGTGTTTTTTTTTTTTTTTCCCTATTTTTTTTTTTTATGAATGAAGGGCAGCGGCGGCTGCGCATGCACCGCGCCCCCCGCCCGGGGCTGGAGGTAACGCGGGGCTGGGGGGCACCCGACGGCCGGGGGGCACCGCCGAGCCCCCTCCCCTGCGGGCCCGATCCCGGGGAGCAGCCGGGAGGGTGCCCCCGGCCCCTCGGGCATCCCCAGCCGCACCCCCGGGCGGCCGCATCCCGCCGGGAGCGCGGCGAGGGGCGGCGGAGCGGGCAGCGCCTCTCGCCGGGAGCCGGGCGGGGCCAGGGGCACGTTGGGCTGGAGGTTCTGGCGGTCCCCGCTTTTGGGCTGTGTGACCGTGAGTTTAACGAAGGGAAGGGCTCTCCGTTAGCGCTCGGCTGCGTTCGCCGGTGCCGAGAGCCGCGGCTCGTTCCGTTCACCGCAGCATCGTCACACGCCCGTGTCCGTCCCCGTGCCTGGCGCTTGTGGCAGTGCCCGGGTGAAAACGCGAGCACAGCCCACCCCGAGCGATGGATGTGCGACCTGCGGGTTTGTTTCACGGCTCTTCTCTCCTGAGGAGGAGAGGAGGTGGGGGAGAGCTGCAGGTTCCCCGCACCCGCCCAGCGCCAGCCGCTGCTCCCGGTTCATGGACGTGAGGCCATTGCTGCTGCTCCCAGCCCCGCAGTTCTGCCCCCGTTCAGCTTTTTGGGGGCGCTCCGCAGGCGGGTCCTGCCCCGGGCTCCCCACCCATCCTGGCCGAGCGCTGCTGCTCTGCTCGTGTCGGGCTGCCCCGAGAGCCCCGCCCGGCTCTGAGCGTCCTCCCGAGCCGCGGCTCCGCTCGGCGCGGGTGAGCCCCGCTCCGGCTGCCCGGGGTGAGTCCCGCTCCGGCTGTCCCGGGTCAATCCCGCTCCGGCTGTCCCGGGTCAATCCCGCTCCGGCTGTCCCGGGGTGAGCCCCGCTCCCGCTGTCCCGGGTCAATCCCGCTCCGGCTGTCCCGGGTCAATCCCGCTCCGGCTGTCCCGGGGTGAGCCCCGCTCCGGCTGCCCGGGGTGAGCCCCGCTCCCGCTGTCCCGGGGTGAGCCCCGCTCCGGCTGCCCGGGGTGAGCCCCGCTCCCGCTGTCCCGGGGTGAGCCCCGCTCCGGCTGCCCGGGGTGAGCCCCGCTCCGGCTGCCCGGGGTGAGCCCCGCTCCGGCTGCCCGGGGTGAGCCCCGCTCCCGCTGTCCCGGGGTGAGCCCCGCTCCGGCTGTCCCGGGGTGAGCCCCGCTCCGGCTGTCCCGGGGTGAGTCCCGCCCCGGGTCAATCCCGCTCCGGCTGCCCGGGGTGAGCCCCGCTCCGGCTGTCCCGGGGTGAATCCCTCTCCGGCTGTCCCGGGTCAATCCCGCTCCGGCTGTCCCGGGTCAATCCCGCTCCCGCTGCCCCGGGTGAGTCCCGCTCCGGCTGCAGGTGCGGCCTCGGCCCTGCGGTCCCCCAGGAGCCTCCCAGACAGGTTGCTCTCCTGAAAATGCATTAATGATGTATTTTAATATCTGTGCGGAGTCATCTGCAGAGTACAAATCAAGGCCCGGCTCATTTCCTGCCGTATTTATGGCGTGTGTGTTTCAAAGCTTGCACAACACTGAAAAGAAAACCCCGTTGTTTATTTATTTAGTGCTAATACAAACAATGTATGTTACCGCAGATACAAAACCAGGAGATTTCTTTCTCCAGGAAGGATTTCTCCCTCCAAGAGCTCTGAGGCTGATCATTTTCCTTAGGTGTGTTTGTCTCCGAGGGCAGACACGTTTCTGAGTGGGAGCCCTGGTATGGGTCATGGGCAAATGCAATTTAACAAGGAAAGGACAGAAGATGGAGACTCCCTAAAGAGCAGCTTTTCCAGAAGGTTGCATAAAATCTTACTGGCCTTCAAATCTATCAGCTGGGTGCTTTTGAAAAGAAATAGAAGGTGGTTGGTGAAAGTGTTGCTTTGTTACAGGTTATGTTCTTTGCAGTGAAGTACTGCTGGAAGGACAGGCAGGCAGAGAAATTGGATGTCTATGATTTTGGAAATTGGCAAATAAAGAGATAATAGAAGAAAATGTGATTTTAAAAAAAGCTTTTATAGAAGAAAAGATAAAAATATATAATCATGCTGTATTTTGTGCTGGAAACCAGCCCAAAGCTGAGAGACTCAAATTCCTGAGCACAAAAAAGAAAAAATCTCTGATCCCATCATTTTGCAACACTGGCACCGGGTAGATTCTGCACCTTGATTTGAGTGCTGCCAGTGTTCTGTAACGTCGCAGCAGTGGGAGAGTGGAGCGCCTCCGAATTGAAGGCTTTATCTCTGAATGCGAGTGCTGCGCTCCGGGCCGGGCACAATAGCGGGGGAAGTTCTTCATTGCAGAGCGCTGAGCATCTCCCTGCGAGCCCCGGCCCCGTGTGCCCGAGGCCGGAACCCCCAGCGGCCCCGGGCACCTCCCTGCCAGCCCCTGCCCTCCTGAAACCCCCCAGCAATAAACCCGGGGAGAGGAAGCAAAAATTATTATCCAGGTGTGAAGGAGCGAGGAGGAAATGGGGTCTGGCTGTGCGCTTCTTGGGAGAGAAAAGAGGGAAGATTGCTGGCATGGCTGTGGATTGATGAAACCTTTTCAAGCAGAGAATTATGAGATTGTAAATCTTGGAGCTAATTCACCTCTTCCTTAAGACGTATTGAAAACAGGATTTGACTAATTCTCCCCTATGGACAAAGGTGTTTCTGGCTAGATCTTAGCCTGGTTGCTATGCCCAGGCACGCGAGGCTTTGGGTTTGGAATTGTGCGTGGATTTGGAATTGTGTGAATTGTGTGTGGGTTTGGAATTGCGCGTGGGTTCCTCCAAGCTGCTGTTCCCGTTTGTAGCAGTGGGCTCTGCCCTGGGTCAGGATCAGGATCCAGAAGCCGAGCTGGGGTCACTGGGGCAGAGCCCAGGGTGAGGGTGGTGGATGCTCTCACTGCAGATTCCTGGAGGGAGCTGGAGATGCCTGTGCTGCTGGGCTGGGCTGAGCAGGGCAGGGGTGGTGGTGCTCTGCTCACCTCTGCTGATGCTCTGCTTCCCGAATCTCCTCATGCTGCTGTGGAAAGCAGGTTGTGCCTGCGGGGAGGAGACTCCTGGTCAGCCCAGGAGGGCTCTGGGGCTGCTGCAGAGCCGGGGAGGAGTGCTGTGTTATCCTTGTGGGATTCTGGAAGCTGAGGCTTTGAGGGAAATACCACTTATCCCAGGACACGCAGTACGTTTATACACGTTGGCAGTGCTGCTGATACCGAACTCTGCACTCCTTCCTCGTGCAGGAAATTAATTGCTGGCTCATTTCATGCCCGTTTAAAACCCTGAAATGGCTGCAGATTTTTGCTCGCGATTTCTTCGCTGGGATGAATTGTGACGCTGCCACTCTTGCTCTGCCTCTGAGGTTCTCTCATGGAGGTTTTGTCCATCCTGGGAGCAGCCTGCCAGGCCTGGAGAGCCGGGTCCGTGGCTGCTGGCCCTGGGCAGCCGCCGGTCCCCCCGGAGTAGCTCGCCCTGAGCGCGGCTCCCCAGCTCTGCCTCTGCTCTGCGGGCTGGCAGAGCTCCAGGCAGGGTGTGTGTGTCTTGGCCCAAAGCTGGCGGTTTAAGGAAATGCACGGCTCCTAATCTGCCATCAGAAAAAAGCAAATATGCAGGCAATTTAGGGAAGTGAAAGTGCAACCCCCTGGGAGCGCGTAACTCGGGCTCCGGAGGCGTTCTGAGCGTGGAGCTGTGCTCTGCCCCAAGCCCTGGCCACTTTGCATCCTGCTGCCTTCGAGCTGGATCAGGAGCACATGTGCAGACTTTATCTGCTGAGCTTTTCGTGCTCCTCCAAATCCTTTCTGGCTGGTGTCGAGCTCACGGTACCCGGGGTGAGGAAGGAGCTCGTTCCCTGTCTCAGCTGATCCCCCTGTGGGATTCTCTCATTTGCTGGTGGTGGGTGCAGGTTGCTGTGGAGGAGGTGGTCTGGAACCCTGCCTGGCCTCTCAGAACCAAAGGATGCCCACATGGGTGGCTTTGCCATCTCTTGGTGGTAGAAGGAGAAGAAACTCTTCCTTCTCATTATTTACTTCACTTTTGCCCTGCATGTTATAAGGATGGAAACTTTAGATTAAATTTTCCTGTTAAAAATGAAAACTGAGAATTTCAGATCTAATCACCTCTTAGAAATAATTGATAAAACCTGGAAAACTGAATGCTTCTCTTTTAATCCACTGACACAACATGCCCCTTGGGTGGAAATGCATTGCTCCAAAATCCATCTGGGGCAGCATCCCATATTTCTGATTTGTTTGATGCTGGTGATGCCTCCAGCAGAGTAGGAAGGATGAGTCCTACTGATAAGTACTGGTGGATTGTGCCACCATGTCATACGTAAGTCAGAGAAATTGTTTGGGTGTTGCTGTAGGAATTCTCCTCCCCTGGTGCATTGCAAGCAGCAGACACTGTGCTGCTCTGTCGTGGAGAGGAGGGAGAGGGGTTGGTGTGGAACCACAGAAGTGTTGGGAAAGCAGTGGGACGGTGGGCTGGGCACAGCCTGAAATGGAGAGGAGGTGCCAAACAGAAAGCAGGTGCCACACAAGAGGTGCCAGGGACCTGCTGAGCTGTGGAGGTGCAGCTGCAGCTCCCACTGCAGGGGGAGACTGGCAGAAGCTGGCAGGATGGGAGCTGCTGGAGGCCTGGGAAACACCATCCCCAGAGCTTCCCTCTGGATGGCAGCCTCTGGGAAGTGAGAGGAGCCTGCTGCTGTGGCCAGGAGGGGTGGCTGGGTGGCTGGGTGTCACCGGGCTGGCTTTGGTGGGGGTGGGAGGCAGTGCTGGGCTCAGCCGTGCAGGGATGCTCAGGAAGTGTTCCCCAGCTTTATCCTGGTGCCTGGCACACAGCAGGGGCCTCTCCCTGGCAGCCAGGCCCCTGGCACGGGCAGCACGTCCCCTCCTGTTATGAAATCACCTCATAAACTCTGCAAACTGCCCTGGGGGTGACTAAGAATCCTTATCTCAATTCCCAGTGCAGCTCTGGCACAGATGAAAGGTCTGGGCTTCCTTCTCTCTTATCAGGCACCTGTTGTTGTATCCAGACATTACTCACATCCTTGGAGTCACATCTTGTTTTGCATAATTAACACCAACTGCTTCGTTTCCTTCCTTCCTTCCCTTGCAGTTCTGCTCCATGGCCTTACCTGGCTGTGGAGCCTTCAGGGTTATTTTGGGTTTTAACACAGGCACTGGAAATTTGGGAGCACCAGCTCGGGGAAGATGAGAAGATTTTAGTCAGGTAGAGGGGATGCTCTTTAGTCCTGAACTGCTGCTGCAGCCACGGTCTGTGGTGGGGAATTCTGTACCAATTCCTTATGAGTGGTATAAAAAATCCTGAAGCAAACCTGAACAGAAGTCTGTGCAGCAAATTCGGACTCGGAAAATGGCAAATCACAGAATCCTGGAATGGTTTGGGTGGGGAGGAATTTAAAGCCCATCTTGTTCCACCCCTGCCATGGCAGGGACACCTTCACTGTCCCAGGCTGCTCCAAGCCCTGTCCAGCCTGGCCCTGGATATATAAAGTATACAAGGGGCTTTTTGAGGGTTTGGGTGTTATACTTGTTCATTTTTTTGCAATTATATCTGCCCTATCTGGCAACTTTAATTCCACCTGAATGCCCCATCTTTCAGTCTTTTTGGAGTTTTGCTGCTTTGAAGATGTTTTCTGACTAATGTTTGCTGTGTGCTGGCTGTGTCATCATCTCACAAGCTGAACTCAGTATATCAGAGCAATTTGCACCAGCATAAAAAAATTCCACTGAGATAAATGCAAATGAGTGAAGCTGGGACCCGAGCAGGGCTGGGATTTTGGACGGCAGCTCTGCAGAGCTGTGCTTTGCACAGGTACAGCCCCTGAGGCAGGGAGAGCAGCCCCAGCCTGGCTGTGGAGGGTGGGCAGGGCTCTGGGGCTGCTGGCACAACTGGCACATCCCTCCTGCTGCCCAGCTGGCACAACAGCAGAGCTCTTATCAGACTCCCTCTGAGATAGGGATTTGCCCATCATGGGCTCCAGGTCTGAAACTGGACCTGCTGCTCACTCTTCTTGCAAGGGCTGTGGGTTCTTTTCCAACCTGTGGGACTCAACCACTCGGTATTATTTTAGGGAGGGAAATATTTCAGCTGCTTTTGATTGACTCGATCCTCTCAAGGACCATCAATTGTGCATATGTCCATATTTTTTTTTTCCCCTGAATATTTATTTACGGTTCAGGTCAATAGTCTCCAGAAACACAATTCTGCTTACAAACCAAATTCCTGGGCTGCATTCCCAGGCGTTCCCATGTGACTGGAGCATTTTTAGCAACTAAGTGAACAAATGCAAACATATTTTCAGGGCAGGGGAAGCTATCCACGTTCTCTCCAAGAGCCTGGGAGCTCTCCCCAGGTGCCCTGGGTGTGACAGGGCAGAAGTACCTGTGGAGCATCCCTGTCTGGGGACCCTGGCAGGGATTTTGGCCATCTGCAGCTTCATAATGCAAATGCACTGCTCTGGGTGGAGGCAGGTGGACCCTGGCAGGGCACAGCCCCTCTCTGCCAGTCTGCAACAGCTGGGAATTGGCTTTCCTATGGATTTCCAGGCTCAGGAGAGGTGGATATCTGCTTTTGAAATGGCAGGGAAGAAGTGATGCCAGCAGGCAGCACCTGCTGGCTCAGGGCTCTCAGCAGCCATCACTTCACCTGGGACTAGGAAATGAATTTTCACAGGGAGGAAATGCTGATCCCTGGCCTGCAAAGCAACATTGTGGAAAAGTCCTGACCTCCAAAGTCATGCTGGTGCAGCAGTGCTTTACAGGTCTTTTGGTGTCTCTATTGCTACAGCAGCTCAGGCTGAGCCTGAAAAATCCGAGTATTGGGATTGATCTCACTTCTGCAGTCCATGGCCAGAGCTAGAAATTATTGACAGCAGCCTGATGCAATGCTGCATCCATGCCCGAAACCCTCACCAATACTCAGCTACATTTTGGTCAGAAAATCCTCAAATTCCTTCTAGAAAGCCACATAACTTTTCACTGCATAATGTAATTAATGAACAGCAAAGCAAACACTTAAATATCAACTGATTTTTTGCACATATACTGAAGTGACCAAAAGCAGACAGCAAATCCATCTTTATTTTGGCAGGAATAAGGTCTGTATCTTCCACCTGAGACAGGCAGGGACACTGATGAGTAACAGCCATGCTGTATTAATTTATCAGCATAAAAACTCAAATAAATTACTGTTATGTTCTTGTTTTTCCTTCTTTTTCAGGATTGAACTTTCCCCAAAACCAAATTACATCAAAACAATCTCAGAGGTCTCTTCAGTTAAATATTCTAGTCAGCTTTCAAACATTGTTTGTGTCCAATTAGTTTTGACTTGCTGGGGAAGATGCTGGGGCTGTTTCTTTAAAAAGAGCTGAAGTCCTGCAATGCCAGTGGATAAATCCCTGGAGCTGAGGGAGGTTTGATCACCAAGGCACTGCCAGGATCCTTTTTCTCTTGCATTTCTGCCCTGAAGTTTATGAAACTTGGAGAAAAAAGGCACACATTTAATCCCAGTGTAGCTGCTGCAGCAGTTAAAGGTATTCCTGTGGAGTAAGTTCTGATTTTTTTGAGGTTGAGGTTTAAAGTGCAGGGACTCCACTGAGAAGATGTCTGGGGACTGCAGTGGCAGGGGCTGTGCTGGTGGGAAACAACTGGCTTGGGGTTTTTATCCTATAAAATCACTCTGGATTGTGGCTCTCTGCTGGCTCCCCAGGATGGGGGATGATTAATGAACTGCATCTTTTAACCACAGCTCCTCTGGGTGCTGTGACATTGATCTGGTTTGTGTGGCTCCTGCCTCCAGCCCCACGCCGTCGTTTTTAACTGGGTTTGGTTTTTGGGGGGATCTGTAACGCAGATCACAATGGAAACGCTGAAATCTAGCATTTCATTCGTGGTTTATGACTGCTAAAATAAATTGCAAGTGAAAATATTCCTCCAAGTTCAAGTCCCTTCAGGGAAGTGCCATTCCTTGAGGAACTGGTGTGAGTTTGCTCCAGGCTGAGGTTTGGGGTGAGCGTTCCAGGGGGTTGATGGAGGTTGTGGGGGCCCTGATGGAGTTTGCACCTCACCCCAGCTGCACGTGGGTGTCTCTCCCTGGCTCTCCCTGCACAACCAGCTCTGATTCCCCTGGTTTTCCATCCCTCGTGTTTACTCCTCCACAGGGTACAGCAGTAGAACAAAATCAACCCAACCCTTCCCTCTTTGAAGTATCACTGGGTATTACAGAGTCACATAATTGTATATAATTACCACATTCTAACACTTAAATATTTTCCTGACTAATTTCCTCCTGTCTCTGCTTTGAAAATACCCAGATTATATCCATTAAAAATTTACAGACTGGAAAATATACGATTTGAAAGGAAATTTTTTTTTGCACTTAAACCCCACTTTTCTTTGTGGCCTTAACCTGTTGCCTTTGACAGAATTACTGGGGTTTAGTGTTCTGTTGTGGTTTAATTTTTCCTTTAAAAGCCCCCCAGCCCACAGCCCCCTCATGCTGTATATCAGGATGTTATGACAGCTCTGCTGGGCCGAGTCCAGCAGTCGATGCTCTGTCAAAATACCCATAATTTCCTGTAGTTTTGCCTAATTAATGGTGCAGTAATGTGGAAACTTAGAACAGCACCAGAAGGAAAAGTAAATGTTAAATGATTTGCCTTTAATGGATCTCAGAAGCTTTTTTTTTTTTTTTTTTTACTTTGTTCCTCATGAGCTCTTTTTTGGGCATCTTCTTCCTCTCTGCTGTTCCTGGTTCCCTTCAGAGTTTTCTTCCTTCCTGTAAGTGGGGGATTTCTGAGTGGGGATTTCTCGGTGTCAGGGGCTCACAGCACAAAGGACACTGACAGCACCTGGGAGGGGATTCATTTCCTCAGCACCTTAATTAGCCCTGGCTGCTGATGAACACAAGCAGATAGTATTTGAAATTAATGTGAGTCATTCCAGCTCAGCTGATAGCACCCTTTTGTTCCTGTTCCTCCTTAGCTTTCTGATCTTTGAACAGGAGCCAGAGTTTGGGTGAAGCATCCCCAGAGCCTCCTTGTCCTGGCAGGGTGGGGAGGGGAGGTGGGGCTGGCTGCCTGGAACAGGTGGAAATGTGGGCATGGAATGACAGGACAAGGGAATTCCCACTGCCAGAGGCAGGGCTGGATGGGATACAGGGACAAATCCCTCCCCGGGAGGGTGGGCAGGCCCTGGATCCCTGGCAGTGCCCAAGGCCAGGCTGGACACTGGGGCTGGGAGCTCCTGGGACAGTGGGGGTGTCCCTGCCACGGCAGGGGTGGGGATGGATGGGATTTCAGGTCCCTTCCAGCCCAAACCAGTCTGGGATTCTCTTTCATTTCTCTTAAAACGGGAAGTAAATAAAGCCCAGGCGACGAGCAGGGTCTCAGTGATGAAGGGAAGCTCTGTGGGTTCCTCACCTGGGCACCCTGCAGGGCCAGGCTGGGGCCAGGGGAGCCTCCCCAGCCCCGGGGAGGGGCAGCAGCTCTGCCAGGAGCCCGGAGGATGCCAGGCCGGGTGCCTGATCCTCTTTTACGGTGTTTTGGTTCGCTGAAAAACATTTTGTTGTGAGGAACTCCAGATGGATGTGAATGTTCTCAGGGGTGGAGGGAACAAGTGGAGGGAGAAAGTTAGTCATCGTCCTGGCAGGCGAGAGGCAGTGAGGACGAGCACTGGATGATGCACAGGGCAAAAATAGCCCAAGTTCCAACTGGAATGGGATGTGACGGCCGAGTTCCTCCGGGGGAAAATCCTCCCGAGTCCCGGGCACGTCTTCACTGGCATCTTGGTGCAAAGCAGTGCAGGGGCTTTGCTTATCTGTGGGACAGATGGGAATGCTTGGGAAGCGGAAAACTAGGGACTAGAAACTGGTGTGAATTATTGGTCCAGAATTTTGGGAAATTTGAGATTTGTGTTTCAGTCCAATCTACAGCCCCGCTTTGTCACTTCTTAAACAAAGTCCTCAGTCTGTCTAATGGATGGGAACACTTCCCAAGACCATCAAGTTATGTCCAGTATCCCTTGAAAGGGTTAATGTTAGAAGGGAAAAGTTATTTGTACTAATTTTGACCTGTTTATCCTTTGGTTGTGTGAATTTCTTTTCATTAAAGCATGTGTTGAAAGAGACTTGAGATTTCACCTCAAAACTTGTCTCAGTTATCAAAGTAATTAGAACCAGAATGGATAAAGTTTGGAAATGACTCTGAATTTTCATAATCAAATAAAATCTTGGCCCCCAGAATTGTCAGGAATGTTAAATTCTTATAGCTGGTCTGCAAATTGAAATCCCTGACAGGAGCTTGGCAGCCAAAGGGACAGGGAACCCTCAAAATATTTTGTCCTATCTCAACAAGTTCAGTGATACGAGTAATGAAATTATGTGGATTTGTCCTACTTGTCTGACCCTGGGGGTATTTTAGGCAGGAGGCCCTGGTCCAGCTCTGTGGGCTCTTCTGAAGGGCTGTGAGGTTGGAAGCTCCAAAGGGAAAGGTTTTGCTGTCTTCAGGGATTTTAGGGAGATTTGTAGAGCAGTAGACGAACAGGTTGAATGGAACCCTCACCTTAATCCACTTCTCCTGGATTCCCCATCCCAGGTACTTTACTCCTCCAGCCATGTTTTTTTCTTAAAAATATTCTTTAGAAGCTGTCATGACTCCTTTTCCTGTCCCGGGCTGTTTTATTAAACCTGAAGTAGCCTCAGCACCTTTGACGAGTCACTTTTGCTTTGCAGTGAGATGATTTGAGGAGCCGTGAGGAGGGGCTGCCCACTGTGCCCATCCCGTGGCGTGTCCCTGTTAGTGCTGGGGTGTCTTCCCTTGCTCCTGCTCCACCCTCTTGCTGCTTTCCAGCAGGGATGGTTTGCTGCATCCCCAAGGTGCCCCCTGTTCTGTTGGATATTTGTGAGCGGCGTGTTCCGGACGTGGCTTCTCCCTCTCTGAGGTTTTTGTGCCTCAGGGCTTGGCCTGACTGCTCGAATGGAACAGTGTGTATCTCCAGTGGAAGTGTTTTTGTTTTCAAAGGCAAGCAGCACATTGTGGACACATGGAAGTGTGTGGCTTTCAAAAAACCAGCCACTATTTCTGGATGCTTGAAGAGCCGGCGTCGGCCAGTTTGGGGTATTTTTAGCAGCAGAGACGGGACCATTTGATATGGAGGGATTAAGGTTTGGTGATCTGGAGGCTGATTTCAATTTCAGGTGTTGTCATTTGTTCCCTGGCGATGGAAAAGCCCTGGGCTATTAAACTCCTGTCTCTCCAGCCCTGGAATGGCAAGTTAAAGCATCCCAGGAGAAATGAGGATCTGATGCCACTCAGAGAGGCTCAAGCTATTGCAAGCTGACCCTAAGCTTGATCTTAGCCCAAAACAAAGTCCAGTCCTAGTCTTTGGCCCTGTTAGTCGCTTGTAAGCAATGAAAGGGGACTGGCGAGGTCGAAAATCTGTCTAATAAAATGTACTTTCATTAGAATAAGGCAATATTATTAAGATAACTAATGCTATTATGACTTAAAAGAGAATGTGTGCCAGCAGTTTCTTCATCTGCTTCTCTTTGGAGGACAAGCTCACCCTCCTAATTATGGTGTTCCTGTTCTTAGGCATGTGAGTAGTGAGAGCATGACAATAGCCTGGGATTTAATGTATGCACAGGTTAAATGAATCCGTAATTTTCAGGAGAGGGGTGAATGATTATCAGGAGCTGAGGAGAGAATTTCCTACGTGCTGCTCACTCTGCTTGCAGGAGGAGGTGTTGGTCCTGGGCGAGCTGCTGTGAGCACAACGCTCTGTGTGACAATGGGATCCCTGCACAAACAGTGCTGGCTTCTCCACGCAAAAAAAAAAAAAATGCAGCGAGGAATTTTTAGCACGTTGTCATGCAGCACTCTGTTTCCTGGCTTCTACGTTCAAGCTGTGTAATAATATTTATATACAAATGCTGACTGTGATTTTCCACCCCGGAAAAAGGAGATGTCATTTAAAAGTGCCGTGTGTGATGTAAAGCAGAGATTTGACTCGCGGCCTTGCATATGGCGTGGGCGTGGATCTTAATTGTTTGAAAAGAGATCATTTCAAAAAATGTAAGAGTCTTGCTACAAAAGCACATTCTCCTGGAGTAAAGGTCATTTTGCTCTTTAGAAGTTGCTTGTGGATGGGAGTGGAGGGTCCTGCTCTTGCCTTTCCTCATTCCCACCTTTGGGAACGTGCTGGAGAGCAGAAGTCTCTCGCTGTGGGGCTGGAGCAGCTCTCAGACCATGCCCAAGGTGGGATCCAGTGCCAGGGGAGCTGCCAGGGCTGAATGTGCACTGGCACACGGGAGCTGCTTTTCCCCTGAAGATCCATGCTGCTCCGTGTCCCCGGAACCAGCACCCGTGTCCTGCTTTTCCTGAGTCAATGATCACACTCAGTCTCTTAAGCTTTTCTGGAGCTGGGATTTATAAACAGTTCCAAGACAAAATTGCTGCTTTTTGGCTGCGGCCAAGGAAACTGTTCTGATATCTTGCCAGTTGCCAGCACATTTCTAATCCTGGTGTCCTGGGGCCTTGGTTTTCGTGTTGAAATCTCTGTTCCTACCAGGCTCTTGGTGGACTGAACACACAGAAAATAACGACTTGCTGAGCTGGGATGGGTTTGCTCATCTTCTGATCCACACTTGACCAAAGAAGGTTGGATCATGGCTTTGTTTTATCCTGCTACAGTGACAGAATCCAGATGTAAGGATCCTAAACCTTCAGTATTCCTGGTTTTCTCCTTCATAAACCCTTTGAAACCAGGGTTGTCACTCTGGCTGTGCAGCTCCTGGTCTGGCAGGGTCCTACACCTCTCTAACTCTGTAACCATGGTGTCATTGGGCTACACGTCTAGATAATCTCAATGACAAACCAGAGGGGTCCACAGAAAAATAAGGTATGGAATAAACAACAGGTGGCAAAAACCTCATCTGCCAGCATGTCATGTGTCATGGGAGACTCGCACAGGAAAGATGCTGCAGCTGAAATTTGGTTGGCAATTGTTGTCTTACTTTTTGCAGGTTGCTTGATCCTGATTCCTTTTGAATGGCATTTCTGGAAGAAAAAATATAAATGTTTTTATGTGCTAAGTTCAACAGAGATTAAGGGAAGTACTCCTCTGGATCCACAACCCAGAAATGCGCCTCAGGAGAGGCAGGGCAGGTTGTTGGTGTTGGGTTGGGTTGTGCTGTCAGCAGGGTCTGTCACATCAAAGGCAGGCTTTGCCCAGCGTGGGAACTCCTTGGAGGCTCTGTTCCATGGAGTTGATCATGGGGGGATCCATATTCCATGAGTTGTGTTCTGCACCCTGTTCCATGATCTGTGCTCCTGTACCCTGTTCCATGGGCTGTGTTCTGCACCCTGTTCCACGGGCCGTGTTCCTGCTCCACGGGCCGTGTTCCTGTTCCACGGGCCGTGTTCCTGTTCCACGGGCCGTGTTCCTGCTCCACGGGCCGTGTTCCTGCTCCACGGGCTGTGTTCTGTACCCTGTTCCATGGGCTGTGTTCTGTACCCTGTTCCACAGGCTGTGTTCCTGTACCCTGTTCCACGGGCTGTGTTCTGTACCCTGTTCCATGGGCTGTGTTCTGTACCCTGTTCCATGATCTGTGCTCCTGTACCCTGTTCCATGGGCTGTGTTCTGCACCCTGTTCCACGGGCCGTGTTCCTGTTCCACAGGCCGTGTTCCTGCTCCACAGGCCGTGTTCCTGTTCCACGGGCCGTGTTCCTGCTCCACGGGCCGTGTTCCTGCTCCACGGGCCGTGTTCCTGTTCCACGGGCCGTGTTCCTGTTCCACGGGCCGTGTTCCTGTTCCACGGGCCGTGTTCCTGCTCCACGGGCCGTGTTCCTGTTCCACGGGCCGTGTTCCTGTTCCACAGGCCGTGTTCCTGTTCCACAGGCCAAGTTCCTGCTCCATGGGCCGTGTTCCTGTTCCACAGGCCAAGTTCCTGTTCCATGGGCCGTGTTCCTGCTCCATGGGCCGTGTTCCTGTTCCACAGGCCATGTTCCTGCTCCACGGGCCGTGTTCCTGCTCCATGGGCCGTGTTCCTGCTCCATGGGCCGTGTTCCTGCTCCATGGGCCATGTTCCTGCTCCACGGGCCGTGTTCCTGTTCCACGGGCCGTGTTCCTGTTCCACGGGCCGTGTTCCTGCTCCACGGGCCGTGTTCCTGCTCCATGGGCCGTGTTCCTGTTCCATGGGCCGTGTTCCTGCTCCATGGGCCGTGTTCCTGTTCCACAGGCCATGTTCCTGCTCCACGGGCCGTGTTCCTGTTCCACGGGCCGTGTTCCTGTTCCACGGGCCGTGTTCCTGCTCCACGGGCCGTGTTCCTGCTCCATGGGCCGTGTTCCTGCTCCATGGGCCGTGTTCCTGTTCCACAGGCCATGTTCCTGCTCCACAGGCCGTGTTCCTGCTCCACGGGCCGTGTTCCTGCTCCACGGGCCGTGTTCCTGCAGCCATGCCCTGCCGTGCCAGGCGTGGGCAGCAGGGCAATGCCCTCGTGTCCAACCCCTCTGCAGCTTCTCTGGTGCTGGCTGCCAGCTCTGGCTTCAGGCTCTGGCTGGAGTGCTCCCCCGAGTTATGGGGAGTTGCACAGAGCTTTCTCCTGGTGCCCACACGGGAGATTTGTTCACTCCCAGTTGGAATGAGCTTCATCTCGAGGTGGTGGGTGTTTTGGGCTGCCAGGGAGGGAGATCCTGGCTGTGCACAGGCAGAGTGACACAGCTTTAAACCCCTGGGCTGGAAAGGACGGTGAGAGCCAGCACTTCCTCCCCTAAAGCATTCAAAAGCAGTTTTAAATCGGATTAGGATTTAACAATCACTTCATGGTTTACTCACTGCAGGGAGGATCAAAGCCCAGGGAGGACTCTTCAGCTGTTTGCTTTTCCTTTATGTAGAAACTTCACCATGGCTGCCCTTAAACCCCCACTAAATACAATAAAACAACTCTCCTCTCAGAAAAGCAAATTACTTAACCACAGCCTAAAATAAGGTGTTCATTATCTGGTGACACTTTTTTTCTCTATTGGTTATTTTACTAAGCTCCCATTCTGCGGCAGTGCAGGGAGCAGGTCTGCATTCCCAGCAGCTCCAGCTGGAATGGGAGACACCAAAACTGGATTATGGATTTACCTTGATGTGCTGTGTCACCACAGTGCCTGGGCAAAAAAAGGTTCAGCATTCACTCTGTGGAATAATGGTGTGATGTCTCAGGGGAGCACGGCCTGCTTGCTGCAGTGCTGCACAGATGTTGCAGGGAATTTTCTTGCAATTTGGTGGAAATGTTTTTAAAATCTGAGAGGTCTGTGTGCATTTTCCTGCTCAAGATGACCAGGGGTTTATCCTGCTGGGAGAAGCTCAGAGACCTAAGCAGCAAGGTTTAAAAAACAGAGGTAATGGGAGAGGGGAAACTAATTTTGTGGCTAAAATAGAGCAAGTGTCCTATTGTTGAGATGCAGGTTTGTCTGAAAGTGGCACAGCTGTAGAAGTGGCACTTGGGGACTTTGTTTAGTGGTGGCTTAATGGTGGCACTCGTCTTGGAGGCCTTTCCCAACCTGGAGGTTCCATGATCCTGTGGCACCTTGGAGAGCTGCACCCTGGGGTGCTGAGCCAGAGATGCCCATGATTTATCTGGAGACTAATGCCTCTTTTCTCCTCCCCATGTAATGTGGTTTAGCTCTGAAAGGGAACTAAATGCAGAATGAGGATTAAACTGTGTAAGCCTGATGGATGTTTTGTAGGTGATGCTTTGCAGAAAATCATTACTTTGAAATGTTGGAATAGAAACGAACATTTTTCAGGCTTTTCAGACATAACATGTTGTGGAGAAGAATCTTGGAACAGATGTACCCATAGTTTATTCCATTTATCATATTAAAAATAAAGAAAAGACAATTTGAGCTCATTTACTGCTTTATTAGTTCAAATAAACAGCTTTTCTAATCAATGTGTATGGCAAGCACAATGCTTTCATAATTGGCAGTGGTGGTTCCAAAATGAATGGTTCTGTCCTTGTTTGTGGTCTGTAACAAGTCACACAGGCAACACATTGGTCTAATCCAGCCTTATCTCATGTTCATTTCTGCACAGGAAAAATTACCACCTTATTTTTAAATTTTAAAACATTTCAGGGTTGGTTCTCCCCCCCATCATTTTGAGAAAGTGCAGTTGGAAATGAGGAGAGCTGCACAGGGAACAGTCCAAGGAGAATGGCTCAGCTGTGTCTAAGGGAGATTTTTGCTCTTATTTATCTGGAGGTATTTATTGATTTTACCTTCCTTTGCAAAAATACTGATTTAATTTATGAGGTGATAGAAGAGGCTGGAAGAATAATTTTACTTATAAGAGAGAAGAATTGTCCAACTAATTGCCCAGGAAAAAGAGAAAAGATCTGCTGATCTACCCTTGCAGATGTTTCTCATCTGGAATGCAGACCAATTCCAGACATTTATTTTTTTGATTACTGTTTATTTTGATGCTTTATTACACGGTCATTGCCAGGAAGGAAATGGTGCTCAGAAATCCAGCAAGATGTTTTTTCTACTTTGGTACTATTTATTCAGTAACAATTTGGGGTTTAACCCCTTTCTCCCCCTTTTCTTTGTCTGATTGTGAGCCCTCCTTTCCATCCTTCACTGGGAACAACAGAACAGTCCTGGGCTGAGCCCCGTCAGTTTTAAACTCCCTGAAATTTTATAGAGACATTAATGCTCATTGCCAGATTGTAACTAATAAGGACCTGTTGGCTTTTTTTGCCACCTAGTGCTTCTGTCCCTGCACTGCTGTGTGTGAGGAGTGGTGCTGCAGCTCCCCGGCCAAACCCTGCTCGCTCTCTCAGAGGAGTTTCCTGGCACGAGTGGAATTTGGCTCGAGAGCCATCAAAGGCTGTGGGAAACCTTCTGTGTGCTGAGGGGGAGAAAACAGGGAGCACCTCTTGGTTCTGGTCTGGCTTTTAACCTGGAGATCCTTCCTGCTGGCAGGTGCTGAGCTTGCTGATGCTTTGTGGGTTTGACAGGATGGTGCCTGTTCCCACTGTGGACAGAGCTTCAGATCTGTGGCTGAGCAGACAGAGCACCTCTGTCCTCTGGGCTGGCAGCAGTGATGCTCCAACACCCCTAAGCTGTGGTTCCATATGCTTAAAAATGGCTGGAAAATTAAATATATGCAAAGCCAACAATCCCATGACACTTTATTTCTTCGGATTTCTCCTGTAGCTGTTGGTGTGCCAAATCTGCCTCAGGCACTTGCACTCACACCCACAGGTACATGTGATTTGTAATTTAAGGTGATGCTGTGCATTGTAGCTGGAAATGGGCTAGCCCTGGATCCAAGCTGGGTGTTTGCAAGTTGAGTTTGGGGGTGTGTTCATACTGAGGGATGTGCAGCCCCTCCTTTCCCTGTGCAGGCTCTGCCTTCAGCAAACCCCAGAGCACAATGGAGCCCTTCTGCTCCAACCGGGAGCAGGAAGGTGGGCGGACTAGGAAATATTTTATATTAGGGATTTTTTTTTCCACTGAGCCATGTCACATTCAAGTCCCACCATTGCTTTATGGCCACTGTGTGCCTGTCCCACTCTGCAAGGAGCAGACACGCTGCTGTCCATGTGTCTGTCTGTGTGCTCATGTGTCTGCGTGTCTGTCTGCGTGTCCGAGGCAGGGCTCTGCTCATTCCTGGAGTCATCGGGGGCAGTTCTTGGCAAGGCTCTGCAGTGCCCATGCCTTGGGGTACAGCAGCACTGACAGGCTCCTGCAGTGGGTAATAGATTGCCTTTTGGTTCCTGGTGATGGCATCCAGACCTCCCAACCTCTCATAATCCACAACTGGAAAAGTGGCACTTAAATTGAATTTATTCAGGTGGGAGCGCTGTAAAACATGAAAATAAGGCTTTTGACTTGCTGCACCTACACTTGAGTGTCAATGAAAAGCTTTTTATTTGGTTTTAGAGCCAGACTTGCAGAAGTCAATGTGCCTTGTGGTCTGGCCCTGTGTGTTACAGAGGCCAGCCTGGAACAGGGCATGGACAGCGAGGAAGGGTTTGGGAGCGAAGCTGCCCCGTGGAAGACCAGCAAACCTTTGAGCATCTCAGAGGGCAGAGTTTTCCTGGGGAAGGCTGAAAATGGGAGGGGAGAGACGAGCGAGACAAAACCCCAGACGAGGTTCCTTTGGGATTGATAAATAATTCTCTATTTGCATGCCATGGTTTTTATCCCTGCTTTGCACAGCGGGATCTCCTGGTGCTGCCTCCCTGCTGGGCAGCATGGGAGCATCTCCTGCAGCTCTGTTCAGCCCCAGGGCTGTGGGTGGAGAGCAGGGAGCAGGGCATGGAGGTGGAGGAGCAGCAGCGAGCAGGCAGCGCTCGCCTTTGAGCACTTATTTGATTTGACACTGTCCTCAAACACAAGGTCATTTACAGCCTGCCGGGGCTGCCAGACGAGGAAGTTACCTTGCGAAGGAAGGAACCAGCCCATGCTGTCTAAATATTGCCAATTGTGTGCTGAATGGAGGCCACAGCCTGAGGAACCTCAATAGTAGCTCTTTGTGTCCCCGGCTGCCTCCTGCCAAAGTACTTTCCAGAATTAGGAGTAAAACATATTTACATTCCTGCCGTGCTCGGTGCCGGCACACACCTGTACGTGTGTGGATGTGCATGTATGGGGTGCAAGCGTTTATATTCCTGTGCTTTTAGAGTCAGTAGTCCTGCCTGGAGTCGTGGGAATGGTGCAGCAACCGATGGAGGTAACAGGGATGTGTGGGACAGTCAGGGGTTGCAATGGGGAGAGGAGAAGAAATCCAATGGATTCCCCCTCTGCCAAGCAGGAGTATAATCCCCATATAGAGAGATTCTGTATTTTGTCTGAATCGGAAGGTCTGGGCTGAATGCTCCCTTTTAAAATTCATTGACGTTTGCATGGAAACCAGAAAAATGGGCTTAAGTCAAGAATGCAATAACCTCACTCAAAACTGCTCTCCATGGCAGGCACTCATCCGCTTCCAGCCGTTCTGCTCATGGGAAGATAAATGGAGGAGTGGAATCCTGGGTATGGCTGCATGGGAGCGGGCTTAGAATACACTGGGAGATGCACAACAGCTTTTCCAGGCACGTTTCCCCCCACTCCCTCCGTGATAAATGGCAGCCAGACATTGCCTGGTTCAGTTTGGGGGGAAAAAGAGTCGTGCAGGACAACTGGATAGTTGAGCAGGGATTCCTGAACCCAGGCCAAGGGAGAGCGGGGCGCTCACGTGGCGCTGGCGCCGTGCCCGCTTCCAGCTGCCGAGCTTCATTAGGAGACAGCCAAAATACATTAATTAGTCTTCTAACATAACTCTCCTGTGCAGGCAGTGCTGTGGCTTCCACAGGGCCAGAGGAGATGGCCTGTAGATGGTGACAATGGTGGAACCTCCTCAACACGTGTGCCCTGCCTGAGGCTTGCAGGAGTGCCCCGGGGTGGTGGGATGGTGCTGGGGAGAGCAGGGCACAGGAGGCAGCCTGCTGTAGGGTTGGGCTTTCCCAAAGTCCAGCGTGCCTTCAGAGCCAGGGCTGTTTTGTGTAGGAGGTTGTAGCCAGGTGGGGATCGTGTCCTCTCCTGACAACAGGTGACAGGACAAAAAGAAATGGCCTCAAGTTTGCACCAGGGGAGGTTTAGGTTGGATATTGGAGAAAATTTCTTCCCTGGAAGAAGAGTGGAGTCCCCATCCCCAGGGGGACTTAACAGCTGTGTGGCACTTGGGGACATGGGTTAGAGGTGGCATTGGCAGTGCTGGGGAAGAGTTGGACTCAATGATCTTAGAGGGCTTTTCCAACCTGAATAATTCTGTGATTTCTCCTATGATTTTGTTTCTGTATGAAGTCTCCTCTGACAGATGTCCCCAGCAGTGATTTCAGACAAATACCCTAAAATGGCTACATCTGTGTTCCTCCTGCAGGGCAGCCAGAAGAGACACCCACAAATGCCCCCAGGTAATCCCTGCTCCCATTGCAAAACCACGTGTAAAAATTCTGCAGAAACCCAAGGAAAAAATCGTGCTCAGTCTAATCATGAGTTTACCTTTTCTCCAGAAGCTTTCTGAGCTTTCAGGCACTTAATGGAAACACCAGTGCTCACTTGGAGGGCAGGCTGGAAAGTTTGCGTGGGCTTGTGTGTGTGCCAGGGAGTCAATTTTTGTCCGTCAGAAGCCTCTTTCCATTTTGCTTTTGTCAGACTTTGCCTCTGTAAAGGGAAATTTGGACTTTCCATGTCAAAGCCCTCTGCAAATGTTACCCAAGACCTCTCATCAGTGCTGTAGTTTGTACAGGAACACCTCCCAGTGCTTGCCCAGGAGCGGGGAAGGCAGTTCTAACACTCCTGCCCTTTGAGGGAAATGTCTGTTCTTTGGGATTCCTTATTCTTTCCTCCCTCAGCGTTCAGCATTTCGGATGCAGGCTCATGCTCCTGCTCTCTTTAACAGCCTGTTTTTCCTCTAACCACTTCCAGCTCCAAAACCTCTCCACATCTTCTCAATGTAAATACACTTTGCCCAGAGCAGGCTGGGGAGACAGTGGTGACCTTCAGCTGAGAGCAGAGCGTCTCAGCTTGACCTACTTTGCTGCAGAGTGGGTTTGGCCGGGGCAGGGCAGCTCTCTGCTCCCTGCCCTCCTCTTGGGAAAGGTCCTGGGGAGATGCCCTGGGTGAGTGGGAGAGCAGGGCTTAAGGAGATGGAAACTTCAGGCTCTGAGCTGAGGTGATGTGTTGGGAGCTGGGTGCTGGCTTTCACCCCAGTGCCAGCTTTTATATTTGCAGCTTTAGATGTTTGTACCTTTAAAACATCTGCCACAGGTCAGGAACACAAAATGCCCATCACAAAATACTAATTTTTCATTCACTGCCACATTTTTTTCTCTGCTTTCCTCAAGGCTGGTTGTGTGAAGGCAGCAGCTGCAGGAGGAACCAGGCTGCCGTGGGTCTTCCCAGGGCTCCTTGGCTGCACCAAGAAAAGCCATGTTGCTTTGTCAGGTCTCCCTTGTCCTCTGTGAGAACTTCTGGGCAATGCCAGTGCAGCTGTGGCTTTGCCTGGGTGGCACAGGGTGCCCAGAGAAGCCGTGGCTGCCCCATCCCTGGCAGTGTCCAAGGCCAGGCTGGAGTAACCTGAGCTAGTGGAAGGTGTCCCTGCACTTTAGGGTTACTTAGTTCTTTATATCTTGCCATTTTCTGCAGTACTGGTTTCTCAGGAGGGCTGTGGGGTGGCCCCTCTGCAAGTACAATTGTCTTTTGTTAGGGGACATGTGTCTTTAAAATCAAGTTCTCTCCTTATCTCAAGTTTAAAGTGCAAAATTCCCAGGTTGGAAGCAAGTTAAAATTTCCTGTTTCAGCTGCATCTGCATTCAGTCTTGGAAGCAGATACTTGGCTGTAATTCTAAAAAAAAAAAAAAAAAAAAAAAAATTGATATTGCAGGTAAGAAGGAGCAACTGAGGAAAAATCCTTTCAGAAGCCCTTCAAGCAGCTTTCAGGATAATTTTCACTTATTTCTGAATAATTCCTACTACTGGTCACCCAATAAAAATAACAAACCCAAACTCAACCCCATGTCCCTGCTGATAAACACCGTGGACTTGCTCGTAGCTTATCTAAGGCCTGAACATCTGTTTCTGCCTGGCTGAGAGGTTCCCTTGGATGAGTTAATGCAATTCCCTATGCAAAGGTTAAACAAAGTTGAGAGGCTCCAGCCAGTGGCTTTGTGCCACGGGGCCTGTGCTGCACCAGCAGCTTCACTGTGAAATGTCCCATGGTGGAAGAAGGAAGGAGGGGAAGAAGCTCAGGAGGGGAAGAGTCACCAGCCTCAGCCTGGGCTGCAGCAGGGTTGGACTCGGTGTTCTCAGAGGGCTTTTCCAGCCTTGATGATCCTGTGAGCTCTCTAGACTCTCTGGGCTTATTGATTCTGAGCTTTCTAGATACTCCAGTGTGGAAAGGGTGCTTGGAGTGTGCTCTCCCTGGGTCTGAAGAGCTGGGGCTGAGCTCTGCTCCTGCTTCCTCCTGCCTGGGCAGTGCCACCAGCTTCCCATGGAACAGGCTTGGAAGCTGTAGGCCTCTTCTTGGTGGTTTGTGTGCATGGGATTATTTACATTTTTGATTATTTAATAGGGTTATTTACATTTTTGATTATTTAATACTGTTTTCTGTCCTGGACAGCAGGACCTTTTATGGCTGGGAGAGCTGGAGGTGGGAAGGGCTGCAGGGTGATGGCAGCACCGACTCCTGGAGCTGCTGGGCTGGGCTGAGCCCTGGGGGCTGCCAGAGGTGCTCCAAGTGACAGACAGCTCTTCCACGGGGATGTCACCCAGGCACGGGGGTTGTCACCCAGCTGTAACCCTGTGGTGAGACCAGGGGGATGAAGTATGAAGGATTGGGATGAAGGATTCCCATCCCGCTGCCCCTCTCCTCCATCCCCATCGCTCCCCCTGGCAGGGGCAGCCACAGCAGGTCCCTGCAGCCCGGGATCCACCCTGGGGCTGTGCCCTGCTCCAGGAGCTGTTCCCAAACACCACATCCACACTTTTACTTCTGTGCCCTTTCCTTTCTGTCTCGGCTTTCAGCTCCTCTGGCTCCACATCCTGCGGGGCCGCACTTCACACACGGAGCAGGAGCATCAAAGAGGAGATCCTGAATAAAGCCCCCACTTTATGACATCTCTTCAAAGTGCCTTTTTAAGAGTTCAAAGGACACGAGGAAAGGAGGGGATCAAAATCAAAGGAAGATTTGGGGGAGGGAAATGAAAGCCTCAGAGGAACTTTATGGCAAGTTTTCTGTAACACTTTCAATGCCAAAATCACAAATTCTCCCAGCACTGACTCTTCTCTGGCTGTCAGGTTTCCTGTTTACCTGCACTGGATTCAGGGCAGCCCAGCAGCTCTGGGTGCCTTCAGTCCCACACACAGGCACAGGGCACCCACAATTTCACTTTTTCATTCATTTCTTTGTAAGACCAAAAGTTGCCATTCTGGTCCTTCAGGCCAAGGGGGAGATGTTTGTTCTGAACTGCCTGGAAGTCCTTGGGCTGACAGCAGAACTCACCTCCTATGCAAATCCTTTTTTTTACTTTCAGGAAATGCATCTCGCTCTTCTCTTACTGTCTTCTACTGCAGGACCATCATTATATCCATGTTTGGGAAATTTCCCTTACTGCTGGGGGAAAGGGACTTCTCCTGAGTGAAGACTGTGGGATCTGACTTGAAGCAAGACAAGAGAAGCAAAGCTTCTGTATGAACATCACAGGTAACATCTACAGGCTCTGCTTTGCAGGGAAGAAACGCAAATCACTGAGATATAAAGTGCTTAATATTCACTTATCTCTCATAATTTTATCTGTTTCATGTCTGTTTTAAAACAGAATAGAAGAAAAAAGTGATGTACAAAGCAAGGAAAAGAGATCAGGCTGGTTTCAGCTCAGGATCAAACCCTTGGTAATGCTGGGCTGAGGTGAGCTGGAGCCACACCCCTGCTGAGAGGAGCAGAGTGGGGCAGGGATGAAGCTGGACACGACTGGGATGCACATCATGCTTTTCCAGGCCGTGTTACAATTTGGGGAGCTTTCAGGAAATGAATGGAGAGACTGAGAAGACAAGTTAATTATCTGAGAAAACAAAGTGGGTGTTGGTGGAGGGAGGGAAGGCTCAGGCTCCGAGGAGCTGTGGAGTTTCCTTGGGGCTCCTTGAGCTGTGCAGGAGCAGCCTGTGGCTCCAGTTTGCTGCTTCCATGTTTAAACCATCAGTTAACAAATGCATTTCCTCCACAGGGGAACTGTTTTCTCGTCCCACTGCCTTTCCAGAATCCACAGTGTGTGTTCCTGCAGGAATTCTCAGCCCTTGTCCCGCCCAGGTGAGCTCACCTGCGCCAAGTGCTTTGCCCATGGATCCTTTCCAGGGCTGCTGCTCAGAGAATGGCACAAAGCTGCTGCTGAACTCCCTTCTCATTAATTCATCCTCCTGGTTTTGATATACTGAACTGCACACCTTGCACTCTGTGCTCTGCTCCAGGCAGGCACCCAAAGGGGTCTGGAGTGGTGCAAATATGGGAGATGAAAATCAGCGTGTGCTGGACTGTGGTGGAGGTCTGGTGCTGTGCTCTGTGGGTGATGGTCTGGAGGACAACTACTGCCAAAAAACCAAATTAAATTGCTTGTTTTTCGCCCAGAGAGGTCCCAGTTTCACTAATTACCACGGTAAAGGGCACCTCAAGGTGAAAATCAGTAAGTGTTTAATATATCTCAGCAAAAAGATAGTTTCATTCACTGGTGACTGTAAGGGGAAATCTAAGGCATGTGGAGTCACTAATCAGATTGGAACTTGCCTCGCAGACTGGGGCTAGGGCCTGTAAGGTTTGTTTACAAGAGGGGATTTGCATCAAGGAGAGACTCCTTAATGCAGGCTCTTTGCATTAATTGGTTTGGAGCTGGCCTGCCTCAATGAACAGATGGCTTTACTCCCCTCACGGTGCTCCAGGCCACGTGGGGGGATTTCCTTTCCAAACACGCCGTGGGCAGTGGGGACAGGCACACAAAGTCCCATCCTGTGCTGTGCCAGGCTGGCAGTGCCTGGTGGGGAAGGGGCACCAGGGGCTCACCAGGGGCTCACCAGCCCCATGGCTGCTCGCTCAGCATCCCATAATAGCACTGCTGTTAAAGGGGGGGACAGTGTCCAGGAGGATCCTAACGTCTTCCCATGGGAACGGGGAGCCTGGGGACTTCCATCCACCTCACCCAGAAACAGAAAGGGCTGCTTTGAGTTCCCTTCTTGTTCAGGGCCAGGCTGGGCTGGGAATGTTCCTGGGGCTGGGAATGCTCCTGGAGCTGGGAATGTTCCTGGAGCTGGGAATGTTCCTGGATCTGGGAATGCTCCTGGGGCTGGGAATGTTCCTGGGGCTGGGAATGTTCCTGGAGCTGGGAATGCTCCTGGAGCTGGGAATGTTCCTGGGGCTGGGAATGTTCCTTGATCTGGGAATGTTCCTGGAGCTGGGAATGCTCCTGAGGTTGGGAATGCTCCTGGGGCTGGGAATGCTCCTAGGGCTGGGAATGCTCCTGGATCTGGGAATGCTCCTGGGGCTGGGCTGTTGTCCCTGCTGAGAAGAGCAGTGACTCAGTGGGGCTGAAGGCATCCCTGGGTGATGTCTGTGCGTCCTCCTGGCTCTGGGACACGCAGTTCCTCCCTGCTGGTGCCGCCTCAGCGGGGCACTGGAGCTGTTTGCTCCTGGAGCAGGAGCCCTTGGAGCAGCTCTGTGGCCTCCTCTGGACTCAGGCCAGCAGCTCAGGTCCTTCCTGGGCTGGGGACCCAGGGCTGGACACTGGGCTCCAGGTGGGAGAAGAGAGAAGGAGAGGAGAAGAGGGAGGAATCCCCTCCCTCCACCTGTGCCCACCCTGCTCTCAGAGCAGCCCAGGGCACCTCTGGTTTTGGATAACGAAGGCTTGGTGCTCCTGGCAGCACCAGGGGCTCTCACAAAGCTGCAGGTGGAGGAGATGTTAATTGGGCAGACGTGGAGCAGGTGGGCTGCAGCGTGGCCTCGCTTCCAGGTCTGTGCCGGGTCCTACTTGATTTTATTTTTGTCAGTGTTGCTAAGAGATGATTCCCCCTGGAAGCTGCAGGACCCACACAGATGCAAACTGGTTGAGGAGGGTGGGAGGCTCCCTGAAACCCAAAGGGAAACAAAAATCTGTGAATCCTCAGCCAGCTGCACACAGGCACTCCCAGAAAACCAGTGCTGGGCACAGGGTATGGCCGTTTCCCAGGATGGTCCTGGAGCGTGGCACCTCCTGGCACTGTTTGCAGTGAGTGTCCTTTCCTAATGAAACTGCTTTTTTGTGCTTTTCGTAGGCTGCAAATGGCTATGCACATTCCTAAATATTTTCCTACTTCCCTTTTCGGATGTCTAACATTATGTATTATTTTCTGATACTTACCTAACCCTGGAAATCTGTTTTCCATCTCGCTTCAGCCAAGGTTTTCTTTTTAACCAGTCCTTCCCAGTATTTTCCTTTAACACTTCTGGTTCGCTAAGTGAACTTTGCAGTGTGAGGGTAAATGAAAGTGAAAATGTATTGCTTGTCACACACAGGCTGTTTAGAGAGGGTTTGGGTTTTTTTTTTTTTTTTTCCCTCTGGATTTGAAGAGGGACATATAAATCACTGATTTAAAAGCAAGGTAATTTAACAAGATTATAGGAGAGGGAAAATCCACTTCCTACCCAAAGTTACAGTCTCTTAGGTCTCTCCACCTACACAAGCCATATGCATCCTCTGAGCTGCCCAAGATCCTCTTTTGTGTTTTTCTGGCAGGACTGTGGTGTAGTAATTGTACATCCATATGCAAAGCTTTCTTTGTGGCTCTCTTAATTACTTTGTAATTGGTCAGAGAGTTACCATCCCTCAGCCCCCAGCCTCCTCTCTGTGTCCCAGACCTGAAGGGATGTTCACAGCTCACAGCCCCAGACCAGAGGGATGTGATCAGGGGTGGCCTTTTTGTGCCATCTCCTTTTTTCAGCAGCACCAGCAAGCTGTGCTTTTCCTGCTTTTCCTGCTTTTCCTGCTTTTCCTGCTTTTCCTTGCTGGGGTGAAGCTCTGGGGTGGGGGGAGCAGA